>NC_056509.1:42362439-42362778 GCF_014905685.2 Nematolebias whitei
AGTGAATATATATACGACGTTGTCTCTGGAGTGAATATATATACGACGTTGTCTCTGGAGTGAATATATACGACGTTGTCTCTGGAGTGAATATATGCGACGTTGTCTCTGGAGTGAATATATGCGACGTTGTCTCTGGAGTGAATGTATATACGACGTTGTCTCTGGAGTGAATGTATATACGACGGTGTCTCTGGAGTGAATGTATATACGACGTTGTCTCTGGAGTGAATGTATATACGATGTTGTCTCTGGAGTGAATGTATATACGACGTTGTCTCTGGAGTGAATGTATATACGACGTTGTCTCTGGAGTGAATGTATATACGACGTTGTCTC
>NC_056509.1:42362788-42369986 GCF_014905685.2 Nematolebias whitei
TATATACGACGTTGTCTCTGGAGTGAATGTATATACGACGTTGTCTCTGGAGTGAATGTATATACGACGTTGTCTCTGGAGTGAATATATATACGACGTTGGCTGTTGAGTGAAAATCTTCGACATTGTTTCTTGGGCTAATTTAAATGACGTTGGCTCCAGAGCGAATATCTACGACGTTGGCTTTTCATATAGTATAATATTCAGCTCCTGAGGTTTTAGGACCTGGACAAGATGGATCTCTGAGTTGGCTCTTACAAGTTTTTATCTCTATGTTTTTGGGTGATGCATCTTTCGTGCCGTGATCTTCACACACCTTCTTCCAGTACGTCTTGGTTTTTAGTTTTGTTGGCTTTGGTATTCACTTTTGACCACCTGCTTCCTGTTTTCCTTGGGTTGTGCCCGCCTGGCGGTCTCCTGTAAGATCCCGTCTGTGCAGCAGCTTCGTCTTGGACGAAGAGCTCTCATTGACCAGAATATCTGAAAGTCTGAATGCAGCTTTTGATCTGTGGAGGTGATGGCATTTAGTGTGTTGCACAGGTTTTGTGTATTAATTTTGCCTCACATTGTCTGCTCTCTCCCAGCCTTCTGCCTTGTTTATGAGGTCACTGTATCCTGTTTTGTCCACACCATCAAACAGACTTCCACTCATGAGCGAAGACAATCGAGAAGAATTTAGATTTTGACATCATGGCTCTTTGATTATCCCCGTGTTGTCTCTTGTCACATTAATTGTGTACATTTGCTGCTCTGATGGATCTAAAACAGAAATGATTGCCTAAAAACATTCCAGTTGACTTCCTTCCAGCTACTCGCATTCAACTTCCAGCCAAGTTTCTGTAAAAACATTAAATGAATGTGCTTCTGGTCCAAGCTTACAAGGCTCTTTACACACATTTTGTCACTTTTTAAAAGATATACGTTACTGCAGTGAGACAAATGAGCTGTTTTTTCGTTTTTATCCTAGCTCGGGGAGGTTTATGTAATTTCTAATTCGTATATTTAAAAGTTTAAAACGAGGCCAGTGTTTTTGTCATAAAGGCAGTTATTTTCAGACTTCATGTCATGGGTTTCAGAAACAAAAGCTCCTTTCAGCATCTGGGGAGAACCTGTGTGTCCTATGAAATGTTATATTTCCTACTTTTCTCCTGTTTTTTTTATCGTTTTATGATAGAACTCCATTTTTATTCTTGCATTCAAAATGTTTAATATGAAAGAGGGTTGAATTTTTGTAAAAGTACTTCATGTGAACTTATAAAAAACTCCAGTATTTCATAGTTAATACCCAAACTAAAGTGCAACATTATTGTAAAACGGTGCGTGTCCCTTTTAATGTTCATGACGCTGCCGTTTCTCGTATCTGTTTGGATCACGGCTTTTGCTAAACTGCTTTCAGCATACCTGTTGGATTTATTTTTTTTTTTACCTGGATTATTGAGCATGAACCTTGATGCTTTCAGCAGCTTCATCACTGAGGTGATGGGCTTTAAACTATTTTCATATTCTGGCAAAGTTGAGCCTAAATTTGATTATTTGTTTGGTTAATAACGGAGTCGCTTATTCCACACATACAGTCTTTAAAATTTTCATTTCAAACATTTCTTGTTTTACAGCAAACTTCATTTTTTGTTAAAATCCTGCAATGAACCACACAACCTGAATATCTCGCGTTGACGTTTTTATTAGAAGAAATCGGTACATTACTTTTAAAAATTGAGATAATTTAACTTTCAAATGGATTAAGCTAATATATTTTTTGAGCTAGACTGAAAACTAAATTGAGTTCTAAAGTTTTTTCTGGCTCTTGTAGGCCTTTTTGTTTTTGAGGAATGAAAGTTATTCTCTGCTCGAACGCTGATATTTATTTTATTAAAACCACAGAATTATAGTTGATGCTTCTGGTCAATAATTTGAGAGGGTTCTCTGCAGTTGGCCACATTAATGTCGTCAGAATGAGCCATTTTGTTTAAAAAAAAAAAAACCATGAGACAGACACGTCTGAAGAAACGATATTGACAGATTTACATTTAATAAAGACTTCTTAGAAAAATTAAGATTTTTATTTCTGTAAAGCTAACATTTACCCTAGGGACGTTAAATGGGCTTGTATGGTTGAACTAAGAAGTGTGCATGTGTCCAGGCATGTTTTTTTTTTTCTTGCTTTAGTCTCGGGGAGATGTGGTTCTTTCTCAATAGCATTAATTTTTTTTTTTTCATCCTGCAGAACAAACACACTTTTGTGTTCAGAATATTCAGAGCATTCAGTGAAAAGTTCAACTTTGTTGGGATCTTATTGCGGAAATTGTTAAAATTTACAAAACATGGCCCAAATAATAAAATTAAAAATGATTGATTGTTCTTAAAGTTGTGATCTGTTTTAAAGTAGAGTTTTAGGGACTTTAACAATAAATATCTTACCTGTTGTAGATAGCTTTTTAAACGACTACATTAAACGCCAAAAGCACAGTAGTTATGACTCTATAAGAGCTAATGGCTAGTCTGAGCAAGGCCAAGCTCTTAAGTGAATTGCTGCCTATTTAAAACAATTCCAATCTTAAAAATGTAACTTTGGTTCACGCAAACGTTTAACAAACCTCGACGCTGATGTCAGGTTTGCGTTAAACTGTTATTCCAGCAAAAGCATGATCTTTTTTTATTCTTGGCCCCGCTTTGACTAGCAATCAGTCTGGTCTGAATTAAACTTTATCCAAACGGAGGTCACTCAAAGAGACATCTACAACAGGTAAGATATTAAATGTGCACAGCTTCTCCGCAAACGCCACTTTAAAGGGATGTTTTTAATGACATTGTTTGGGTTGTTTCTTGACATTCCAGGCAGCCGTTCTTGTTTATATTAGTGAATATAAAATTATACATTTTCAAAAACCAGCCAACCATTTTGAGTTCTGAGGTCATGCGCAGGTAAACGTTGAAGACGAGCCGTTACAAGTGTGACTCGTTAGATTAATCATGGCTGCCCTGAGTCAGCACTGGTCTCCTGTCTGGTTCTACGTAGGAACCAGTGTCTGTGAGATTCCTCTCGTCCAGCGTCACGTCCTTCGGTGGGGCTCTCACCCCTTCCCCCTTGTTCTCAGGAAAGGCAGCTGGCTGTTTTTCTTGTTTATCGAACAGGAAGTGGAGTGGACTGGGCGACCGGGCTCAGTGTTTAGACACTTGGTAGCAGGGACCGGCTCGGGCCCAGAGCCCATTGTTCTCAATCTGGCAACAGCCGAGGGTTATTTCTGTTGTTGTTGCTTAATTCTGTCTGACATTGTGCAAGTCCCCAGCAGAGGAAGGGGCATGCATGTGTGTGTTCCTGCTTCAAATCGTTTTGTGGAGCTCTGAGCCCAAAACCGTGGTGGAAAATGAGATCGTGAAGCCCACTCCACAGCTTTGAACCCACTTACCTTTTCAGAAAGTGTTGTGTGCTAGAGGCTGAGATAGGGCTGGACGATGTGGCCAAAACTTTTATCACGATATATTTCTTAATTTCGGTCTAACGATATAATTCCGATATCGATATGAACAATGTAAAAGCCTCAGAAAATCTATACAAATAAATTAATGTTCATCTTTTATTTGTATTTAGCCTTAAAAAATTTGAAATCACCGTAAAATACACGTAAAACTCTCAACTTTGTCAATAATAATAGTTTTAACTTTAAACAACGACATAATTTAACACGCGCAGCAAACCTGCTGCATGTGTTTCTCTTTTGATAAAGCTGGGGGTGTTTTCAGGGACACGTTGGCTCAGACTTTTCTTGCGCTTCGTCTTCTGACTCACGGCATTTTCTATCGAGTGGAAACTCTTCAGACGGAACAAGTTAGATGTGTTTCCACCGCTAGTTGGAACGACTCTCCGGCACATTTTGCAGCGCGCAAAACCTGCAGTTTATCGGATCTTAGAGAGCCGAACCACTTCCACACCACCCAATTGGTCTTTCCTCTCTCGTCAGTTATGTCATCTGCTTTCTGGACTCTAGCTCTGCGTAACATCTACGTCACCGTGCACTTGCGTAGTTGTGTCGCGGCTTTTTCTGTTCGGGTTGAAACGGAAGCGGCCGCTTCAACCCGAACAGAAAAAGAAATGCATCACTGTAATCATATCAAAATATCGAAAATGTGCTTAAAACTCATATCACCGTTATTGAATAAAAGTATATCGCGATATATATCGATATTGAATTATTGTCCAGCCCTAGGCTGAGTACCACATGCTTTCATGACGATGCACCTCTAAAGCTCATTCGCCTTCACCAGAAAATGGATCAGTTCAGACTAGAGGCACCGATCCGATACCAATTTCTGGATCCGGTATTGTGACAATGTGACCGATCCATGACTGGGCGGATCTATTCACTCTAACTCTATGTTTTGTGCTCTGAGTGACGTCACGCGCTAGCGAACTGACCGAACAAATTAAAGTTGTTTTTACATGTTTGACCGTGCTTGTGAAGCTCGTGGTGTGTTTAAGTGCGCTGTTATGGTGCAGAGTTTTCAATAAATTTGTATTTCAGTACATTCATGTCTGCGTTTAACAAAAAACAATGTTTTAAGTTAATTCAGCACTGGGTTTGTAAACTCAAACATCCAGGGAGACGACAAAAATGGCTAAAGGGTGTCATCTGGACTTGTTTCAGAAACGGGTCCAGATGAGATGATTTAGTGATTTTTGTTAATTCAGCACAGTTTTTCTGTATCAGATGGGTATTGGATCGGTATCAACGATGAGAAAAAGGTGGATCGGTGCATCCCCAATTCAGACGATACATTTCATGACGTTCAGGAGTTAAATTTCACATGTGCCATGATGTGAAAACATCTCTACGCTGAATAAAATGCATTGCTCTCACTTATAGCAACTCATTTAAGATTAAGGCTTTGGTAGGCTTGCAGATTTGTGTATTTTTAAAGCCGTTTTTAAATGGAACAAAACTTTTAATTATTTGAATTGTTGCATTTGGATTAACGTAACTCAATAGTAGAACCTGGTCAACATGGGAACACTTCTTTTATAAAACTGTTTTCCCCTACCATTATACAAAAAGGACACCCCGCCCTGGCAATAGAACCAAGCACCCTGCCTATTGAACTGTCCTCCACACCCCCACCCCCGACAACTGCCGCTACTTGCGTAGCATGCAATATAGATGAGCTAGCTAAAATGCTACAGAGGTAATCTAAGGGAAACGCTGAAACTGTTTTGCCATTTCTAAAAATATCCTCATTGACACAGTTTGTGGAAAGATTCACATCCATACATACGCAGTACAACGTCCCAAAACGTAAGCGGAACTATGTACTGTAGTAGCTATGCCAGGCCTGTGTGTGGCGCTGTGACGCTGCCACGAAAATGTACCGCGAAACGGAAACGACATGCGGAGCGGACATTCTAAACTGTAAATGGAAGAGACGAGGATGGCCATGGCAAGGCCAAACATGAGTGAACTAGTCAAACTACTAATTTTGTCACATTAAACTACTATTTACTAGAAACCAAATACTTTGACATTACGGACATAACGAATGGACATTATTATTATACCAGAGATGAAGAAAAGGATTTTCCTCAGGGTGTCGCACTAAATTTTTGAACACCAAGTTTTTATTTATTTTATTACTTTAACTTTTGGTTTTAGTTAATTTGATGCATTAATGTTCATCAGCCTGTCTGTCGTGGAAGTTATACGGTACAATCTGTTATTGTTACCGTCGATACGTCAACGGTCGTAGGTTAGGTTGCATTCAGGCTGTCCAAGTTCGAAGATTTAATTTTCTTTTCCTCTTCGGAACGTTTTAAAACGGTTTCTGTGTAAACCTAATGTTGAAACAATTTTTAAAAACATTTGCACATCCACAAAACAGCGTTCCTATGTGGGCGGAGCCTAAGATTCATTAAACTTGTGTTGGTCGATACAGTTTTGAGTATTTGAACAGCTAAAATTGTCAACTTGCTTCTAATGTAGGATTAGGTTTCATTCAAAATGCTGCTTTTGATCATGAACAAACGTGGTTGGAGCTCATCTTCAGTTTTGGTTTGACCAACCGTCGGTCGTTTCTGGCTCTTTAAACACTAAACGTTTCTCTGTCCTGATTTAGTGAATTTAAATATTTGCAGATACGTTTCACTGGAAAATGAATAGCCAAGTGTTCATACCTGTACTTTTCTTCCCAGATTACTCTAAAGCTTGTCCAAATCATCTGCGTCAATAAACCATACAAATTAGAAGTAATTTTTTTTTTACAGAACAAAGAGCGCATTCTTCAGTCATTCCACACGTTTCTACAAACACAACTAGTCTGTATTTGTTCTAATAATCTAAGGGTGTAACTACACTATTATTATTTTTAATATACTTTACAGCTATACTATTCAATAGGAAGTAAAGTAACCTGAATATTGTTCATTTTAACTGGAATTCCTTCAGAATAAACCATCCTTGACCCGCCTTCATCTTGTTTCAGATGGGGAGGAGCTCCTGATCGAGCGCGGCACCCACGCCGGCATGGTCAACCCAGGCGATCCGTGGCAGACGCTCCTATATGACGGACCGGTGGCGCGTCTCGTTTATCGCATCCAGGTGCGGTGTGACGAGAACTACTATGGGAACAAGTGCAACAAGCTGTGCGTTCCTCGGAACGACTACTTCGGCCACTATCGCTGCGAGCCTTCTGGGGCCCAGGTGTGCCTGGATGGCTGGATGGGCCCGGACTGCACAAAGCGTGAGTCGATGTCTGAGAATGGCTCTATGCATCGTGTATACAGGTGTCTAATAGAATGTTGGAGAGTTTAGTCAATTTTCAATAGTCAGTAGCTTATCAGCTGTGACATCGATCATAAAGCATTAGCCTTTATTTAACCAGAAAAGTCCCATTGAGGCCAGAGCCTGAAGGAAGACCGACCCCAGGTGCAACCTGGGGCTTGAACCCAGGACCATCTTTGAGGCAACAGCGCTAACCACCAAGCTGCCGTGCTGTCCGTGGAGGTGGAGGGTAGAAATCCTCCTCCAGGCTTGGCTAACGGCTAGCCACACAAAAAAGTTTTTAAAAATTATTTTTCAGGCTTACTTATACATTTGCCAGTAATACTCCTCTACACGTTTACATGACTCCGTTTTCTGAACAACGTCCGTGTTGCTACGTGAATAACATGGTGGCTGTTCGGTAAAGCCTTAGCCTTTATTTAACCAGAAAA
>NC_056509.1:42370386-42386012 GCF_014905685.2 Nematolebias whitei
ATGGAGATATGGAGATATGGAGATATGCAGATATAGATATAGAGATGTGTATATATATAGAGAGATATATATATATATATATATTTCTTTCTTACACTGAACGTTACAAACACAACAGAGGAAGTTGTATAGTTTGTTTCGCTGGTTCAAATTGTCATTTAACTCATTAACTGCACTCGTGCATTTTTTTTTAACCTGTTAATTTTAACTTCTTTACACGCTATAGAACCAGCGTGTGTGTGTGTGCGCACATGTGCATGTGTTGGGTGGGTCTCTGCATTCTTGTCTGGAAAGATGTTTTTAGAAACGGGAGGAAAAAAAATATCCGGTGTTGTCGAGGCCCCTTTGTATTTTCTGTTTCTAGTTCTTTTTTTTTTTTTTATATCTTAAAACGTATATATTTAAGTTTCAGAGCAGTAACGGCTCATTAAGTTGCAAATGGACATTTTACACTTTTTAAACAAGCTAATTGAAATATTAAACGTTTAATTTAAATTATTCAGACATTTATTTGCAGGTGTGACATCAAAAGCCCAAACTCAACACGTGAACGTGTTTTTTGCGTGTATTTATACACGTTTTATTTTGTTCATCTGGTCACGTTTGAAAGGGGTTGGATTTCCAACAGAAGTGCGCAGCTGCGGTGTTCAGATGAGCGATGGTGGAAGTGCTTGTGTCATCGTTGTGTGTCATGGTGTTGTTAGAGAGTGGGGGGGTCCTCTATAAATCGTCCATCTGACCTGAAGAAGGCGAAGGGTGAGACGACGGAGCGTAGAGTTGTTTTTAGGGAGGGGGTCAGAATTTTATCTACGAGCTATAAACGTTTCTCGTCCACATCTTGGTTCAGGGGTGCCGTCGAGCTTTGGTCTTGCGTTAGAAATATACAGAAACCAGCTTCGCCGCCTCTGCGTGCTCTAACATTTCAGGTGAGATTATAATTTTAATCTTTTCTTTTATTCCCCGCAGCGATCTGCAAACAAGGCTGCAACCTGCTACACGGTGGCTGTTCTGTCCCGGGCACATGCGTGTAAGAACGACTTCTTATTTTTATTTTTTCTTATAAAGAAGTTGTTTTTTTCCACCTTCCGCTTTTTGTTTTATTTAGTGCAACAGTTTCTTTCTGTTTTGTGTTTAAAATCTGTCACGTTTACAGTTTTTTTGAGGCTTTTCTTTTTTATTAATTTATGTTTTGTTGTAGTTGGAAGCTTGTTTCTGCAACCAGTGGTTGTTCTAGAGCAGGAGTCTGCAAACTTTCTGATCAAAAGAGCCGTTTCTGTTCATTTGCGCACTAAATAAAATGTCTACGGAGCCGCAAAACTGATTATCAACTGGCCCACTTCAGGTTTGTTGGAGGGGGCTTTCCCAACCAGTAGGTGTGATGTTATGAAACTAAAATATCAAATTCTTATTAATATTTAAATATTTTTATTTTATTTTATTTTAGGGCAAAAGAAAAGACTGGATTTATGTAAAGAAGAAAAAAAAAACAAATATACCGTATAGTTTTTACCAATTTTATAAACATTCAAACACAAGCATGCATTCATAAAGTATCTTATTATGAAATAATAAAGCATAAAGTAAAATTAAGCCAGTTTGTTGGATACGTAATAGAATTTTAAAATGAAAACGCATACTTCCATTTATTTGATTTTTTAAATTTTTTCCTTTAATTTTATTAAGTTGAAAAATCATATTTCTTCTCGGTAACTTGCCTTAAAGGTATCCCCCCCCCCCCCCAACAATTTTTTGATTTTGTTAAAAAGATCACACCATAAGACTGGAAGTGAGCTAAAAGAAGTGGCTAACAAACTACTAGCATGATGTAGTCAAGTTTTACTCCTTGAGTTAGTACTAGTATGCACATGTTGGCAAAATAAATGCCAGGAAAACTGCTAAAACCTAGTACAACAACCAATAGACTTGAGTTTTATGTTAGTTTCGGGACCAAAGAGCCACATGTGGCTCCAGAGCCGCAGGTTGCTGTTCTATGGAGTGGCACTGAGTGGGGAGTGAAAATACCTTGCCACTCCTATTTCCACCCTTTTTATTGGCTAGTTTTTATGCACGGAGCGTGAATCCCCACCCAAATCATTGATGTAGAATTTGCACAGACATGGTTTGACCCGTCACAGGGTTCCCAGGGACTTTGAAAATCAGGGAAAACCTGTAAAAGGACTACTGTCCAGACAGGGAAAGTTCAGGGAATTTGAACGCTGATCTGCTGGTTTAAAGATCTTTCCGAGAGTTTAACATGTACATGTACTAATGCTGGTATTCTAATAGCAATTGCTTGCAGAGTACATGTATCCTTACTGATCAGCTGTGGTGGATTGTTAGTATCTGATAACATAATTATTAGGAAAGATTGCTGTATGCACGTACTGTAGGCTACAATATACTTCCTGTCATCTCTGAATGCGACTCTGTTCGCCACCTAAGGCACCAAGTTCTGAGCGTTTTGAGTGCCTGAAATATCTCCTGGAATTTCTGGGAAAAATCATGGAGATGCAACGAACCTGGAAATTTCTCCAGGTCAGACAATTTCAAGACCTCCCAATCATTAAATCTGAGTCTGAATCTGAGAAAACGGTGGTTTCTGGTAAAGACCACCCGGTTAAGAAGTTTTATGGAATTCAAGTTATTCGTCGTCACGGATGACTAACCTGAATGCATACGTTTAAGATAAAAAATAAAACTTCCTGCATACAAATGAACGTTTTCCCGCTGCTTGGACCTCGTGCCACACTTCTGCTTCCCTAAGAAAAAATGTTTTGGATCTGTCTGCAACAGTTGTGGATTTAAATCCAAACGTCTCCTCTTCACACAACTGAGCGCGGCGTTGTGAAAAAGATGAATTTCCCTTTTCAACCAGGAGCACCTGTACTTGTCGAAGCCTGTTGTTTTCTGTGTCAGCCCTTCCTTCCCTTGTGGGCATCTCCACCTCGCTTCAGAAGAAAAGGGCAACGCCGCGTCTGCCTCCTCGTATTTTTAGCCGCCCCCAAAACCCCTCTCCGGAATACCAAGCGGCTCGTCGGCTCCCAGCGCCTCCAAGAACACGACTCGGCGATGTGTGAATCCGACCACTGCAAAACGTGCTGGGAATTGTCAGATCCCCCTTCCTCATCCGCATTGCAGTCCTCTCCTTGAAGGGCAAGGGGCAGGAGAGGAAATGAATATCCCACTGTGTTATTTACATTCCCCCAAAGTGGAAATGACAGTTAAATAAAGTGACGCCGAACGTCCCGTCCTGTTTCCAGGATGCGGGAACATCCCGTCGTCATCTGTGGAAGCTCCTCTCCCCACCTGCCGGACGTTAAAACACACTTGCCTCCTATTATTGGAGGTGGGGGGGTTGGCTGCGAGCCACGGTATGAGGGGATGAGCAGTTTCAGGAAACGGCTTCACTTCATTTTATTTTTTACGCCGTCCGTGTTCCGCTCTGCAAACGGCAACGTATTCAGAAGTAACGTCAACAGGAAAGACGATATGAAAAGAGGAGCAGCAATTAAAAAAAAAAAAAAGTCTTCCTGCAGCAGCATGAATTTTATGACTCCTCGGGGCATACAAAAAGCTGGCATTAAATCGTTTGCAATCTCTTTTCATTCCCTTTATTTTATCACGCCTTTACGGGCTTTATCGTGTTGAGCCACAGGCTTTTTTAACACAACCTTGCCTGTTGTTACCATGCCCCATTGAGTCCTTTTGTTACACGGCATTAGGCCTGTTCTGACACATTTAGCTGGCCTGCTCTGAAAATCACCTTAAATATGCAGTTTAACTCGTCGCCCGCCGCATTAAGACGGATAGTTGGTTTTGCCCCACTTTTGTAAAAACTATTTTTATTAAATTTTTTCAATTTTAAGCACACACACAACGGGAAACATAAAAAAAATATAAAACACCGCACCCCTTCCCTCCCACTCTGGATCAGTCAAACACATATCTATACAAACTTAACAGGCATTGACATCTACATACAACATAAAGGGTCGCCAAGTGTCCCCAAATTTTTTTACAGAATCCTTTTGGGTGTACCTTATTTTTGCCAAATGGATTTGGTTCATCACCTCTTACCCAATGTACATACACCAGAGGGGTGTGAGTCCTTGCACTTGCACAAAATTAGCCTCCTGGCCAAAAGAGAGCCAAAGGCAACCGCATCTTTCTCGCATTTGCTGAAGGATGTATCCCCAGGGACCACCCCGAACAGTGCGATGAGTGGTGGTGGGTGTACAGTTTTACCACATATTCCAGAGAAAGTGTCAAATATAGATTGCCAAAAAGTATGCAGTTTGGGACAAGTCCAGAATGTATGCAGAAGTGTAGCTGGAGTTTGTTTGCAATAATTGCATGCAGGGTCCAGGTTGGCCTTGATCTTGGACAGTTCGTCTATGGACCAGCGCAGCCTATCTTGAATTGAATTACAGCATGTCTCAGGCAGACCAAAGATGAATGAATGTTCTTAATGATCCGTTTCCAGATTGAGTCTGATATGGGTTCTTCCAAGTCCGGTTTTGCCCCACTTTGAGCAAAATATCTCATGAACCACTGGACGAATGTTAATGAGACATTCAGGAAATGATTAGATGCATGTTCAATTCAAAATGGTCACCGTGGCGTATAAACATTAGCTGACACAAACATGGCTATAACTCAGTCAATTTTATTGGTGTTGAGCCAACGTTGGACGTAGTAGTAGTAGAGTTGTCCCACGCCGTGGAGCGAAGAGGGGGAATTGGAAATGCCCTCCATTCGTACAGCCATTTATGTTGTGAGCATAACGTGAAAAATAAGTGAGTTACTGACGTCCATTTTGATGTGTGGCTGCATCTAGGTGTAAATGGTAAATGGACTGCACCTTTCTATCTTATCAAGACACTCAAAGCGCTTTACAACACAATCTGTGCCCTCATTTACAATTCATACAGCACTCTACTAGATGTCTACAAATCTAATTGAACAAATCATTCTAAAGAGACTGATCAGTGCTTTATCACATTCATACACCGATGGGACGCACATTGGAGGCAATGAGGGGTTCAGTGTCTTGCCCAGGGACACCTGAGCATGTGACTGCTGGTGGATTCAAACCCCCAACTCTTGCATTGGAGGACGACCGCTCTAACCACTCAGCCACGGCCGCCGTAAGAAAGGTCCCAAATAAAGAATTGTGTTGCCACTTAAAAATCCAGTCTAGAAAAACACCCAAACTACAAACCTTCACTAATCAAGTCCCTCAGCAACAGAGGCGTCAGCTTGTTTAACACATACATGGGGCTGAGATGGGGTAGAGGCAGGGCAGCCGACTTGGGACTCGAAAGTCCCAGGTTTGATTCCCATTCATTGCACATCTCGTGGTGTCTCTGAGCAGGACACCCCATCCCCAATTTCTCCCCGGGTGCTTTCAATAGCTGCCCACTGCTCCACCTGAGTGTATCCCAAGTGTGATGGGTTAAGAGATGGCCTTTATTGTCCCACGGATGGGAAATTCAAGTGCAACAGCAGCAACAGATAAAAAGATTTCACACACAAGTTCCTAAATGTTAATAAACAATACATTATATAAAGAAATAAGATAAACAATCAATAATAATGTTCAATATGTGTTTGAACATTGATAAGGACAGACTATTTACAGTACAGTATTATAGGCGGAGTGTGTTTTAGCAGAGGTCAGCATGTATTTAATCCTTATTGAGTTTGTTGGGAGCAGCGATGGTTGTAGAGTCTAACAGCTGCTGGGAGGAAGGACCTGCGGTAACGCTCCTTTGTGCTTATAGGATGCAGTAATCTGTCACTGAACGAGCTCTCCAGTTCAGCAGCTTCGTGCATGGGGTGGGAGACGTTGTCCAGCAATGATGTTATTTTAGCTAGAGTCCTTCTGTCTCCCACCACCTGCACTGGGTCGAGGGGGCGCCCAAGCACCGAGATGGCCTTCTTGATGAGCTTATCTAGCTTCTTCTTCTCAGCTGATAAGCTGCTGCTCCAACAGACAACACCATAGAAGATGGCTGAAGCCACTACCGAGTCAAAGAAGGTCTTCAGGGGGTCTTAAATGCAGAGAGCCAATTTCACCATTGAATGGGAACATACAACGATGACGCACGACGCATTATTATTATTATTACATGAAGCTTTAGATCTTTGTTTTGCACAAGATTTGACTTACCGGTACTACAAAATGATCTTGGTCTAAAACGGTGTCGTGAAACGCTGCAACCTTTTTTGATTTTATCAGAATTTAGCAAACGCTGACACGAGTGGATGTGCTGGAATCCGCCGCTGATATTACGCATACAAACATGAGGACTTGTTGAGCAAACAGCGTGTGGACATGAGCCAAACTGAAACCACAAAACAACTCTTTTTCAATAGTTCTTTGTGTTATCGCTCCCTTGCTGCCAAAGCCCTCTTGACGCTAATCACATACAGTAGACGAAGCAGGCCAAGTATTTCCCCCCCGATGCCTTTCTGCCCAGGAGTGGCAGGTTTCCAACAGCCTCGTCTCCGAGAGGCAGCGGTGCCGTCTGCAGGGGGCTCAAAATAGCAGTCAATTGACAAGACAGCTGGCTCGACGACACCGCAGCCTCGGAATAGCAAAGCGCCGTCCTGCAGCAGGGGGACTGTGAACACAACACTCTGTGTACACACACAGTTGTCTCGCTCTCTGAACCTGTCCGCCTCCCTCGGAGCTGCCACTCTTCCTCACAGCCGAAATGTGGCCTGAGCTCGAGAGTCGCTGGAAGTATGTATTCTTAACCTCTCCTGCCCCCGAATGTCACCGCGCACCAGGATCGGCCGCAACACGTGTGCACTCACGAGCAGATAAAATATTAGGCTTTTTTTTTTTTTGTTCGTTTTTTTTTTTTTTTTACTCTTGTGGATTTTTCCAAGAAAATGTTTCTTTCTTTTGTTTGAACTTTTGATACTTCTATGAAATAAGAGTTTTGACAGCTTGAAAATTAGTTCATATTTTTTTTAACAACTACAGAAACTGCATTTCCTATGAAAATGCGGTGTGAATGCTTATTGCTGAAGAACTTGCTGGAAAAACAGCTGAAGCTAGCTAAAACATGCTGTAATGTAGCGGAGATGGAAGAACACACCTATGTTAGCAGAAGTACACAGAAAGAACACATATTTGCTGAATTAGGTTTAAATAAGCAGAAATGAGCACAAAATTTAGGAATTGGCTAAAAAAAAAGCTGAAATTGGCAACAACAACAAAAATTGCTGAAAAGCAGCTGAAAATGCAGAAAGAAGCTTAAACTACCAGAAGGAAGTGGAAGGAGCTGAAATGAGCTAAAAAAAATGTGGAATTGGTTGAAAAAGCTAAATTTATTACAAAATGGCTAAACAGTAGCTGAAATATCAGTAAAAGCTTAAACTAGCAGAAAAAAGCTGAAAGGAGCATAATAAGCTGAACTTTGCAAAAAGAAGTTAATTTGGCTGAAAGTAGCAGAAATTACCATTTAAAAACTTGAATTTATCTGAAAACGGCTGAAATTGGCTAAAAAAAACCTTAAAGTAGCAGAAAAAGTAGAACAAGCTTAAATTAGCAGAAGAAATCAGAACAATTACGTTTGCTGAAAAAAGCAGAAAAGAGCAGAAAAAATGTGAAAATGATCTGAAAACGGCTGAAATTTGCTAAAGAATGTTTCAAAAGCTAGTTGAAAAAGAACAAACTTAAATAAGCAGAGGAAAGCAGAAAAAACATGTTTGTCCAATTAAGCTAAAATAAGCAGAAATTATCACAAAAAAAAGTGGAAATTATCTGAAAAAGGTTAAAGGGGGGGGGGGGGGGTAAAGTAGCTTAAAAGGCAGACAGAAGCTTAAATTACTAGAAGAAAATGGAAGCACATATTTGCTGGATTAGGCTGAAAAAAGTTGAAATGTGTAAAAGTTGTATAATTGGCTGAAAAGGCATAAAAATGCTAAATTGTACCTAAAACAGAAAAATCTTAAAATTGCGAAAAAAAAAGCTGAAAGAAGCATAACAAGCTGAAATTAGCAGAAAGAAGTTAGAAGATGCACAGAATTGTTTTAATTAGCAAAAAATATCTGAACAAAGCACAAAACAGCTGAAAGTAGCTGAGAAAATGTTAAAATTTGCACAAAGAAGCTGAAAGAAGCTGAACCAGAACAAAATGTGAAAGGAGCAGTAAAAGGTTGTAAACACATCTAAAGATCTGAAGGATGTAAAATGAGCTAAATTCATTTTCTGAGGGGAAAAAAAATGGCAGAAAAGGCTAAATATTTCAAAAAGCTGAAGTTGCTCCAAAACAAGTCATAGCAGGATTGTCCTGAAAGAGCTGAACATTTTGATTTATGAATTATTGAAATGGCACAAAAATTGTGGAACGAGAAAGAAGCTGAAAA
The DNA here is from genome assembly GCF_014905685.2 of Nematolebias whitei. NCBI lineage: Eukaryota > Metazoa > Chordata > Actinopteri > Cyprinodontiformes > Rivulidae > Nematolebias > Nematolebias whitei. Next base: position 42,378,769 of record NC_056509.1, read on the forward strand.
ACGTACGGAAGAAAAATGGATCATAATAGTGTGAATGCTTCGTAAACATTCACACTAAGGTCTTATGTCTGTGAAACAAAAATGCTTTAAACTGTTTTATTTTTTATCTTTTTATGAAAACTGAACATTAAACCTGCTACAATTTTAAAAAGTTGTGCTCGTATGTTTTGGGTCTATTTTATCGTCCTTTGGCTGTAAAATTAATCCAAACTTCAACCTGTTTGACACGTTTCACATTTCTTCCCAGAATGCTTTGTTTTCTTATCAGAGGTGTAATAAGACATTTATTCCACACGATAAGACAATATTTTAACACTTAAGAATAAAGATTTTTCAGCCAACTGGCCTATGATTTCTCTCGACCCTTCAGATCATAAAGGATGTCCAACTCATTTAGACAAGGGTCCAAATTTTAAGTCTTCTGAAATCTTGTTACAGCCTTAAATCCTGCCTTTATATCCATAATAGGAGATAAAACAATGCAACATCAGTTTATACTTGTGTTCCAAACGTGTACTTTAATAAAATGGCTGCAACTAAAACAAAAAAAAAATGTCAGTTCATTTTTATGTTTATTGAACTGTCAGCTGACTGTTGTAAGCAGGATGACGCAAAATCCACATAAACTCTTAAATCTTTGTAGATTTACAGTTTTTTTTTTTTGTTTGTTTTTTCTTGGAGCCAAAATTTCTTTAAACATTGTTTACTGATAAACAAAGCAGGGATGTGTGGGAGGACTTGGTAATCAAACATTACTTTAGTTTGTTTTTGTTTATACCTTGTGAAAACTTCACTTGATAAAATTGCTCCGCTGAAAAAGAAAGTAATTGGAGGAAGCTGGCTCCTTGGTTCAGTTCTGAGTTACGCACTTTAACATCTAAAAAGCAGGAGAGAAAATGGCGTTCCACCAACGTTGAATAATTTTATTTAACTTTGATGGATAGCCTGCTAACATATAAGAAAGCTCCCCGTAAAGCTAGAACTTTATATCATACATCTTTAAAAGATGAGAATAAAAATAACCCTAGGTTTCTGTTCAGTACTATAGTTAGACTAATGAAAAGTCCCATCTCTGTTGAACCATGTATCCCTACAACTATAAGTAGTGATGACTTCACAAGATTCTTTATAAATAAAATTATTTCAGAGAGAAAATTTAAACCAACTTTCTACTACCCCTGGTCCCCTGTCAGATGATGCAGCTTTAGAGATATTACTGGAGCCTGGATTGTGTCTGGACTGTTTTTGTCCTGTTGAGCTCTCTGAATTGTCAAAGAATAATGGCTTCATTCAAACCATCCACATGTCTACTAGATCTCATCCCAACCAAGAGGTATTTCCTCTAATTGATGTCCACATTTTGGATCTGCTTAATTTGTCTTTAATGAATCGTTACGTGCCACAGCGCTTTAAGGTTGCTGTAATTAAACCTTTACTTAAGAAGTCTGACCTTGATTCAGAAATTCTAGCCAATTATAGGCCTACAGTATATCTAATTTAACTTTCATCTCAAAAATGTTAGTTACTAATTGGCTTTTTTATATACAGTATGTGAATGTTTCTGTTAAGTGCCCTGAGACAACTTTGTCATAAATCGGCCCTATATACCATAAACTGAATTTGTTTTGTTCAAATTCTTTCTTTCTTGACTCTGGGGCTTAGTACATTTACTGTGTGTAAATTGTTTATGTTAGGATGCTAACTCCACCATACTGAGGTTACGCTTTTTGTTTAGTTTTTGAAGAGTCTGGCAACTCATTTACAATGTCAATGACAGCGGTTCATGCCTGACTGGTTGTTTCGGTGTGTTTTGGACAGGTGTATGTATGGCTGGAATGGCACGTTCTGTGACCAGTGTATTCTCCATCCCGGATGTGACCACGGGACCTGCACCCTCCCCTGGCAGTGCAACTGTGAGAAGAACTGGGGCGGCCTGATGTGCGATAAAGGTCTGAATTATCTGGTGCTGACATCTGTGCTTGGATCGGCCATTTTTGGTTAAAGAATTGTGCCTGCCGATTCCTTAAGTTCAAAGTTTTTCAATATAATTTGGTCAACTTTGAGCTTGAAGAACCCCTTCCTTTGGGGAAAAAAGTGTTTTAAACCTTAACTCGTCGGTTTGGTGAATTTTGGTTGCAAAAACCGATAGTGTGGGTTTATCCTTGGTTTAAAGCAAATGCCAATGGACAGAGCCTTCAAGGTGTCACTCGGTGATTTTGAACTGCTAAGTTGGTCACAAACTTTGTCTTCAGTCAGAAGTATTATGACTGAGATCAGACCTAACCGTAAATGGGGGTCATCTCTCATTTCAGCGCTATTTTATCATAAGTGAAGAATTTTGCTACAAATGGAAGCATTGTCCCCCTTCATGGAGCAAAAAGGGGGAATTGAAAGTGAAAAAGTGCTATGTTTCATCATTTTATGTTTCTATACAATGACAAATTTTGTGCTCTGCATTTAACCCATCACACATGAGATACACCCAGGTGGAGCAGCTTATAGGTGCCTGGGGAACAGTTAGGGGTCAGTGTCTTGCTCACGGACACCACGACATGTGGACATGGCAAGGATTTGAACCTGCGACTTTCTAGCATTTGAGGAAACTTTTTTCTTGTTTTTTTTTGCTTAAAATTTTTTCAACTGGTCGTGGTGACCCTTGGGGTGGCAGAAGATGAATCTGTTGTAGCCAAGACCACCATTGGCCACCTCCTGGCTCCACCACAGCATCTGGTGGTGGATGGAATTGCTCCCTTCGCTCGCCAGGATCCGTCACTCCTCATTGCCTTTGACAAGCAAAGAAAAAAGCCCTACCACTGTTCTACAGTGTAACTCCTGCCCAGTATGTTGCACCAAAAACAATAAAGTTTACTTGCTTTCCCTGTTCAGTTCCAGTCCAAACACTCGTCTCAAAAACTTCATTCACTGTTCAAATCCCTGTGACGGGGGACATCGGTCTACTGCTCGTTAGTCACATTAAATGGTTTTGGTGTATTTTATTGTGAAGGCATCTCACTTGTAACGTCAACCTCAAGAATTCTAGAATTGCACCGCTCGGGGTGGCTGCATGTTGGAGTAGCTCTGTTACTTTCATTCTGAGATATTCCTTTTGGAAACTTTAATTCATCTTTTTCTGGATGTTATCACTTTTTTCGGATGACCGTTTCCTCTGGTATCAGGTGCTGTGCAGCTGGAAGGATTTTCACTGAAACCTTTTTTTTTACTTTTGGACATTTATGATGCGTAACCATAACAACAAGGTGTTTGTTTGTTTTTTTTGTTTTGTTTTTTAACAACTGGGAGCAGCTGATTAACACATTAAAAGCTCAAATAATATCTCAACTACAGCCCCAAATCTCATGAGTTGAAAAGGAGGCTCCGTGGATGCATTCCCGTCTACCTGCCAGGAAACACTGCTTGTGACGGCAAAAGGACCGGGATCATCCCAAACACCTGCAGCCGGCTGTCCCCGTACGGGCCACCAGTTGTAGACGAACAGATGCTGGGATGTATTCATCATTTAACGCGGATTCCTCATTTTTCTGGACTGAATAAAACGTGCATTGAATTTAAGGAAATGCAAACGTGAGACGTCATTTAAATTTGACCCATCAAAATGAATGCGGTCATTTATTTACAGAATCAAATTTAACATCAAACATTTACATTAATTTGGCAAATTATGAAAATAACAACATAAGCAATCAATCAGGAAAAATCATACGGCCATGATTTTACCGTTGCTGCACCACAGACATTTATAAACTGTACAACTATGATCTTTTACCCACACGAATGTGGGTAAGCACTTTACACAGACCATTCCAGAGGCCTGCCAAGTTGCTAGCAACCAAACCACCACAGTACCGCCACAGGTGATAAACCTAATGGTGCGAATCCACATAATAGCTGGACAAGCTATTAGCCATAAACAGGCATACTTTCAACCCTCTCTTGCATTTTTCAACTTGGGACTGTCCGTGGAAGCCACGAACCAGGTGAGTCTTGACTCCAGGACCACATCTATTGCTGTGTGTAACACTGGCATGGATGAGGTGCTGATCCCAAAAAAGACTATGCTAGGATGGTTGATTTCAACCGACTTTCATGATTTTGAACTAGGCATTCCATTTCTGGGAGGACTCCCAGATAACCTGGTACCGAGTCAAGAAGCTGGGCCAGTATGGTTCACGGAACCAACACAGGCCATAGCTCTTTTCTCAACCAATGATGTCGACCAAGGACCTCAAACCTATGGTGTTTTACCCATAGACAGGCCCGACGACTCAGAAAGGGATTCGTTGGAGCTCCCCAAGGAGCAAGAACCCTTATCAGTCTCATCACAGATTGATCAGGTGGTCGCACAAGCCGACGCTCTGACATCTGATGAAGAAAGAGACAAACTACGCCAAGTTCTTTTGAAATATGAGAAGTCATTTGCAACTGATTCGACAGATTGTGGGTTGACCTCACTCCACGCAGTGAGAATCCCAACCCCACCCAACGCACCGCCAACATTTGTCAGACAATACAAGATCCCTCTGGCAGCATACCAGCCTGTCCAGGAGATCATTGATGACCTTTTGGTCAAAGGTATAATCAGACAATGTAATAGCACCTACTCTGCGCCTCTATGGCCAGTTTTAAAACCAAATGGTAAGTGGAGACTTACCATAGACTACAGGAAGCTAAATAAACAAGTACCTTTATCCAGGTGGCCAATGACTCAGCTCCATCAGGAACTGCCAAAGGTCACCGATGGTAAGTACTTCTCGACCCTCGACGTCGCCTCTGGTTTTTGGACCATCCCTGTGCGCGCCGAGGATCAACACAAACTAGCTTTCACTTTTGGCAGCCGACAATACACCTTTACCAGGTGTCCCTTTGGCTACGCTAACTCACCTGCAGAGTTCAACATCTTTTTGAACAAAGCATGTCCAGACGCCCACGAGCGTGGGACACTGATCTACGTGGACGACATCCTTTTGAGACAGCCGACACTGGACTCTCATTTGGCTGAGATCGACCACGTCCTCGATCAGCTAACGACTGCTGGTGCTAAAATCTCACTGTCGAAATGCCAGTGGTGCAGAACCAAGGTGGATTACGTTGGCCTACTAGTAGGTCCGGACGGAATACAACCACAGTTGACTCGCACCCAAGGCCTAGACAACCTCAAAGTCCCAACCAATCTCAAGGAACTGCAGAGTTTCTTGGGAGTGTGTAACTACTCTCGCCAGTTCATAGAGCATTATGCGGATCTCGCAAAACCACTGACTGAACTCTTAAAGAAAGACGTTCCTTTTGTCTGGACTGATACACAGCAGCAGGCAATGAACGCTCTTAAAGACAGGCTCAAGCTAGCCCCATGTCTAGTCTACCCAGACTACAACAAAGAGTTCTACTTGGAAGTGGGCTTCTCACCTCACTGCATGAGTGCAGGTCTGTACCAAATACACGACAAAGACAAGCGTGTTGTGGCCTACGCCAGCAAAATGATGGCAGGCCCTGAATTACGGTATTCAGACTGTGAGAAGGCTCTATTGACCACTGTGTGGGCAGTGAAACATTTCTCCTGCTATATTGGTGGACAGAGGATCATTGTTGAGACACAACACCAGCCAGTAACGTTTCTGAACAGCCAACGCATCAGAGATGGTGTGGTGACAAACTCACGTGTTGCAACATGGCTTATGGCACTTCAAAGTTTTAACCTAGACATCCGCTACGGTCAAAATAAGAAGTCACACTTGGGCACTGATTTGGCAATCTGCCAAGAATGTACACAGGATGTACCAGCCGCCCAACAGCCGGTTGTGAGTAAACCCTCAGCTGCTGAGGACCCAAATCACCACTTCTTTGATGGCAATATCTGTAAAGATATGGCGACATTGTACGTGGATGGATGTTCATTCCACCACGAGAAAGTCTGCAAAGCAGGTGTTGGAGGAGTTCTCCTCCAAGACCTGGAACAGGTCACATTTGGCTATAAATTGGGCTCTCAGTCTTCTCAGTACGCTGAGATAGCTGCAATCCTAATAGGCCTACAGATGGCAGTGAAACGCTCCATCCAGACGCTAGTCATCTGCACTGACTCTAACTATGCTCGACTCAGTTTCTTGTGTCATCTCGCTCTGTGGAAACAGAACGGTTTTCTCACAAGCAACAAGAAGGTGGTAAAACACAAAGAGCTTTTCATGACATGTGATCACTTAGTGACATCACATGATCTACAGATCTTCTGGAAGAAAGTTCCAGGACACTCTAGAGTCCCAGGCGATGACAAGTACTACAATGACCTTGCAGACTACCTAGCCAAAGAAGGAGCCGTTGACGGACCCACGTGGTCCTTTGACCCCTCCTGGCTACTCAACACTCAGTCGTCACAAGCTACAACTGAGGTAATGGCAGTCACACGTGCACAAGCTGCAGCTAAACCTGCTGATAACACAGTTTCTGTGCGCCCAATGCTGACTGACCCAGACATCATCCAACTTCAGAAGTTGGATCCTGCAATTAACTCGATGATGCTGTATCTGACTGACGCAGACAAATACACTCCATCGAAAGTCGAGCTGGACTCCAATCCAGACCTCAAAGTCCTCTTTCAGCTGCGCAAACAGCTAAAACTACTCAAGGGCATCCTAACTTTCGCTCATGGACGGACGTCCTCACCTGTGTTCGTGGTCCCCCATGACCACAGGGGGGTGATGTTAGTCCATGCACATGACCTTCCGTCCGCAGGACATAAGGGTGACAATGCCACGCTGAAAGCATTAAAACAGATTGCTTATTGGCCTGGAATGAAAAAGGATGTCAAGGACTACATAAAAGGGTGCCTGATCTGTGGCCAGTTTCAACCATCCAGACCACTTCACAGAGCACCACTGCATAGTAGAGGCATTGCATTTCCATGGTCGGACCTCCAGATTGACTGGGTCGGACCACTCACTAAGACCTCTAGAGGAAATAAATATTTTCTCACGGTAACCTGCGCGTTTACCAAATGGGTAGAATGTCTACCAGCCCCTAATGACACAGCACAAACCACTGCTATGTTATTAATGAATCATGTATTTTCAAGGTTTGGACTTCCCCTTAGGGTGAACTCAGACCAAGGTACACACTTCACAGGTGAAGTAATGAAGGAACTGTGGAAGACGCTAGGCGTCAAAGCCAACTTCCATATTGGCTACCACCCACAGGCTTCAGGCCAGGTTGAGAGAGCAAATAGGACGGTGGTGAGT
>NC_056509.1:42391012-42394432 GCF_014905685.2 Nematolebias whitei
AAGGTGTTGGAGGAGTTCTCCTCCAGGACCAAGAACAGGTCACATTTGGCTATAAATTAGGCTCTCAGTCTTCTCAGTACGCTGAGATAGCTGCAATCCTAATAGGCCTACAGATGGCAGTAGAACGCTCCATCCAGACGCTAGTCATCTGCACTGACTCTAACTATGCTCGACTCAGTTTCTTGTGTCATCTCGCTCTGTGGAAACAGAACGGTTTTCTCACAAGCAACAAGAAGGTGGTAAAACACAAAGAGCTTTTCATGACATGTGATCACTTAGTGACATCACATGATCTACAGATCTTCTGGAAGAAAGTTCCAGGACACTCTAGAGTCCCAGGCGATGACAAGTACTACAATGACCTTGCAGACTACCTAGCCAAAGAAGGAGCCGTTGACGGACCCACGTGGTCCTTTGACCCCTCCTGGCTACTCAACACTCAGTCGTCACAAGCTACAACTGAGGTAATGGCAGTCACACGTGCACAAGCTGCAGCTAAACCTGCTGATAACACAGTTTCTGTGCGCCCAATGCTGACTGACCCAGACATCATCCAACTTCAGAAGTTGGATCCTGCAATTAACTCGATGATGCTGTATCTGACTGACGCAGACAAATACACTCCATCGAAAGTCGAGCTGGACTCCAATCCAGACCTCAAAGTCCTCTTTCAGCTGCGCAAACAGCTAAAACTACTCAAGGGCATCCTAACTTTCGCTCATGGACGGACGTCCTCACCTGTGTTCGTGGTCCCCCATGACCACAGGGGGGTGATGTTAGTCCATGCACATGACCTGCCGTCCGCAGGACATAAGGGTGACAATGCCACGCTGAAAGCATTAAAACAGATTGCTTATTGGCCTGGAATGAAAAAGGATGTCAAAGACTACATAAAAGGGTGCCTGATCTGTGGCCAGTTTCAACCATCCAGACCACTTCACAGAGCACCACTGCATAGTAGAGGCATTGCATTTCCATGGTCGGACCTCCAGATTGACTGGGTCGGACCACTCACTAAGACCTCTAGAGGAAATAAATATTTTCTCACGGTAACCTGCGCGTTTACCAAATGGGTAGAATGTCTACCAGCCCCTAATGACACAGCACAAACCACTGCTATGTTGTTAATGAATCATGTATTTTCAAGGTTTGGACTTCCCCTCAGGGTGAACTCAGACCAAGGTACACACTTCACAGGTGAAGTAATGAAGGAACTGTGGAAGACGCTAGGCGTCAAAGCCAACTTCCATATTGGCTACCACCCACAGGCTTCAGGCCAGGTTGAGAGATCAAACAGGACTGTGGTGAGTATTTTGAAAAAATACGTAGCCGCAAACCACAAGGACTGGGACGTGAAACTCCCTCTGGTCCTCATGGCCATAAGGGCCACTCCACACACGTCGACTGGCATCGCTCCTTTCGAGATGATGACGGGTCGACAAATGACTCTCCCTCTACACCTGTTGTACCAACCAGGCGATGCTGCCATGGCAACAGCCTACACCACACAACAATACATGAAAGACTTGGAAAGACACCTTAAAAACACTTTTGCTTTCGCACAGAAAAACCTGGAAAAATCAGCTGAAGGACGCAAAGCGTACTACGACCAAAAGGCCTCTCACGAGGAACTCCAAGTGGGAGACAGGGTCTGGTACTACACGTTTGCACCCAAAACTGGGAGAAGAGAGTCCGGGACCGGAACTCTCGGCCGTAAGCTGATGCCCAGATGGACTGGACCCCATCTGATAACCGACAAAGTGTCTCCAATTATCTACCAGATAAAAATCAGTAAAGGCCAAAAAGAGCCAACTGTTAAATGGGTACATCGTAACCAGGTTAAACAACACAAGGCGTGCAACAACTCCTCAGGAGACAAAGATCTCACAAAATCTGACCTCGTGGGAACAAGGGTCATCCAAGCAGAAGATAACTAATGGATAATAAACTTAACCATAGTTTAAATTCACAGGACCTACCCTTGACCACCACGAAGCTAAGACCTACCTCTTTGTGCTTCCATAGGACAATGATGGTACCACTCCTGGTAATCTTCACCCTCTTGGGTGCCACCCAAGAAAACAAAGCCCTCGTAATAGCGGAAAATGAGTTAGCCCTTAAGGTTAAAGCGGATTACGCTGTCGCACACCTAATGGATAGGATTTTTGCTGACATGCTTAGAGATATCAGTTCGTCGGTAGATACACTAGCCACCGGTAGGATCCCACCGTATCTAGTCTCTCTACAGATGGTGAACGACATCCTCAGCTCCGCTACGCACGAAAAAGTTACGCAAACACAGGCACACCTGGCTTACACTCTCGGTAGCGCAATCCCAATCTACGTCAATCACAAAACATTTGAAATGGCGTTCATTATCAACCTACCGATAATTCCCTCAAACGGCATATATAGACTCAGGGACGTCGTAAATGTTGGCAATTGGCACGGCGAAAACCATGTTCAAATTGACACACCAAGGATGGTTGCGTACCACGACGACAACCCCTCCGTTTACCTAGCTCCAAACCTGCAGATGTGTGTTCTCACTCGGGAGATACACTATCTGTGCCCGAGCAAACCGTTTATGTGGAATAAAACCGCGGGCATATGCGGATTAACACCTATTCCGGAAAATTCTAAGTGCTCAACGACCGTAACGCCTCGACACCTGGCTAAAGATGCAAAAGCGGAAATAATTGGCTCTCGTTGGCTAGTGAACGCTCCTCAAAGACAGGCGATCATAGCCTACGATCAACCCGGGGCAAATAGACCTTTGGCGTTACCGGACAAAACGATGTGGATCAGTGTTCCCCAGGGAACAACCATACACATTGGTGATTTGACGCTCTATCACCTCGATCCGGAACGATGGGACGCGACTCTGGATGACTCAGAGTACCTGAGAAATATGTCTATAGACATAGATCCAGAGACTCTGGGAAGGATCCGTTTTGAAGGCACCCAAGTCGTCGACGTGGAACCAATAAACCAAGTTCTCAAGTCCCTCAGGTCCACAACTAAGAACCCGATCCAACCAATTAACTATGCGTGGTCGAGCGCGGACACATTAATCATAGCCCTGCTAATGACGATAACCCTCGTATTGTGTGGGATACTCGCATCCCTGTCCCGGGGCCAAACGTCACTCCGAGTCGACGTGGATCGCCATGCAGCGCACCTCGATATGATTATGCCTCGCGTAAGCGGGTCCGCAAAGAAGCCACTCACACGGGACAGCGCGACTGAAACTGACAACCAGGGTGAGGAGGAGCAGTGAAACGATGTTTCTAGATGCTTAGTCACTACTCTTGTCGGTGTTGAAACGTTGTTTAGTTGATTTTGGTTGTTTCTGAGGTAAGGATGAATCTTGTGTGTAGTAAGTTAGAGACTAAGAAGCCTTTGACCATGCCAACATGC
>NC_056509.1:42394532-42432108 GCF_014905685.2 Nematolebias whitei
AAACCAAACACCCAATCTCAAGTCGTTCGTCTAAAAGACAACAGACATTTGAACCAAACTATATTTTGCCATGTAAAGCTAACTTAACCCAAGTTAGAAATGGAAAAGTAGTTTGGAACCCTTTTCTATAGGCTTAAACCCCTGTAGTTACCCCTTTTCAGCATGCTCCACCCCTTAACTGGTAGTCGTAGCTGTTCTCAACCATAATAGCTTACACACCAGGTGCATATAGTTTAAGGCCTTATGTAAAATCCCCTTCATAAGCCCACTTTAAACCACATAATTGCATGACACATTGAACCAGAACGGCACGGGCTGGACGTCGCTGGAGACAACCTTCGCTGGAGGCGACCTGCAATCCTGACGTTGGTCTCCACTCTTCATCCGGTGGCCGCTTCTTCAGTTCAATCCAAGGGTACCCCTCTGTATGCTGATTAATCAACACTTCCAATCGTTGTGGATTTACCATTGTGGATTATATGACTTTTTCCAGTGGATTACAGACTCTGTTTCCAAGGGGTTAAAGCATTGCTACAATGGAATTATCGAGACGATATGGAATTATAATCAACACAATGGAATTACCAAGAACATTGTGGGATTACCTTGACTTTTGTTTTCCTTGCTGGATTACTTTTGACTTTTGTTTTCCTTGCTGGATTACTCTTGACTCTTGTTTCTTTGCTGGATTACATCAAGCTTCAAGGACAATCGACGACGTAAGTCCATAGTTGGAATTCATCTCCATGGACAGGTGATGATTTCCAAAGGGGGGACTGTAGTGGACTAGGCCTACGTCGAAACCCAGTCTAAGGTCAAAACTCTTGACCTTTAGAACCTTGTGGGACAGGAACTGTCATTTCATGTATTTGAATACATAGATACAGGTTCACCCATCCTGAGACTTTCTTTCTTGAAGATTCAAGTGAAAAGAACACTCTCTTTTTATTATCATTACTATCTTACAAATGTTGATAATCAAAGTGTCTTAGTTCAAACCATTTTAGATGTTGCAGTGAACTAATCAATTTTATTAACTGAGTAATGATTTTTATTCTCATGTTAAAAGCTGTTGCAGAGTAATTATGCATTTTTCTGATTTCTGCTTTTGAATGAGCAAGTGTGTGCGTTTACAAGGTTACAGTCAAACGAAAAACAAGTTGTTATGTTAAAACTGTCATGTTTTAGAATCCTCTCAGACGTAAATAGAGATGTTTTGCACCTGTGTCTTAGGCACGCCAAAACAGAACCCTCTCGGTCTGTGAGAACATTTCTGAGCTGTCTCATAACAATTCTCGCTGTCTCTAACCCCTTACGTCACAAAAACACACCCCTTCTGGTCGTTTCTGACCAATGAAAAATCCCAAAAAGTGAACCGGGAAAGAGTCTTTAAAATGTCAGTACTTCCTGGTCTACACAGTTACGGACTCACAGGTACTCACAGAGTGACTTACGTCTCACGGAGTTACAGACTCAGAGAGTTGTCGGAGTTCTAAGAGTCTGAAAGCGTAGAGTTCGGTGAGAGTCTACTCAAGTTCTGCTGAGTTCTGATGGAGTGCTGTTGGAGTTCCTGACATGACAACAAAGCTCTTCCGAGTTCCATGGGATTATAACATTTTCCACTGAGGTGAATGTGTGTCGAACAGAGCCTCGCCACTACTTCTGACGGGCAACAGCCATTCTAAGGAGACGCTGGACCGGTAGCGTTAACGGAACACCATATCTGCTGATTATCATCAGAGAGGTAATGGGTCAAGTTTCCTACCAAGCGTACCGAGGCGAGCTGGGCTTCTGATGGAGAGTGTCGGTTCTGGTGACCATTCAATTTCCCTCAAACCCCATCCTTTACTCCCCCTAAACTTCTTTCCATCTTTAAACTTTCCTATGAAGTAGAAATTCTCCCAGATATTTAGAAATGTCTGTGTAAAGTGCTTATTCACATCCGTGTGGGTAAAAGATCATAGTTGTACAGTTTTATAAATGTCAGCAACGGAAAAATCATGGCCGTATGATTTTTCCTGATTGATTGCTTATATTGTTATTTTCATAATTTGCCAAATTAATGTAAATGTTTGATGTTAAATTTGATTCTGTAAATAAATGACCGCATTCATTTTGATGGGTCAAATTTAAATGACGTCTCACTTTGCATTTCCTTAAATTCAGTGCACGTTTTATTCAGTCCAGAAAAATGAGGAACTCGCGTTAAATGATGAATATATCAGAGCATTCTGTTAGTCTACAGAAGTAAAACGTTTCAGTAAGTTCAGAGGTTCTGCTACAGAACAAAACTGTGCTCGTACTCTTGATGATTTAACTTTTTTTGCATCATGTTGCCTTAATAACTCCACACGTAGAAACCTTTGTTCTATTTATTTAAGCTAGTCTTTTCTTTAATTCTCAAGATTAAAGCATTTCAATTAAAGCCTGAATTGACTCTTTCATTGGAAGCCAGTCTTTGGATAGTTTTACTGCCTGTGTGATCCGAGCAGCTTCAGGGAAACACGATCCCCCCCGCATCCCTCCGTTGACGGGGCTCTTTGAGGGACGAGAGAGGTCCTCGGATCCCCAGTGGAGACGATTCCTGCTCATTTATTTACCAGGCTTTTGGGCAACCTGGCTTTCAGCCTGGATTGCAGGCATCGGGCTGTTTTTACAGAACTAGCTCTCCATAAATAAAAGGCTGCTCTAAGTCGAGGCCACCTGCTTCCATCCTGTAAATACAGTAAAAATTGTCACGAGAGCGGTCGAGAAAACGCTTGCTGCCAACGCAGACAGCTGGTGGTCAACGGAGAGCCAAGACTGCAATGAGATTTCTGGGAAATCCCAGGGAAAAAAGACAAAATAGACGTAGAAGACTGAAAAAAGCCTGTCAAAGTAAAGAAAAAGGGAAAAGATCTAAATGTTTAACGTACAGCTTTAACGTTCTAACTTGTGTCAAACCTGAAAATCCACAGAAGCGACTTAAAAACGTGTAGCGGTGATGACTTGTGGTAACTCTCAGTAAATTTTAAGTGTCTTGGGCTGCTCTGAAACATCAATATGCACCGTATATTAACCTCGACAGGTTTACACGAATCTAAAACTGAGGGTTAAGATCTGCTGAAGGAGATGCACCACAAAACAAGACCTCCAGGGTTCATCCCGAGTCTAGCAGGAGCGATTATTGTGTGTGGTATTCCTGCAACCTGTGACTAATTAGAGGGATGGTTTCCAGTCAGACAAACTGAGCAACCATTATTGACGTTCACGTGCTTGGAGGTGGTCTGAGAGAGTTGGATGATGCATAAAATGTGAGATTATAAGAGCTGAAGAGCAGAAACCTGTTCCAAGGATCGGCTGATGTCATGTTTTCCTGCTACTTCTCCCGTCAGATCTGAATTACTGCGGCCACCACCAGCCCTGCGTCAACGGAGGGACCTGCATGAACACCGAACCGGACAAGTACCACTGCGCCTGTCCGCAGGGCTACTCTGGAGACAACTGTGAGATAGGTGAGGCTTCGGTCAGGTTTACTTTTAGATCTTTCAGGTTGACCTTTTAAGATCATTGTTGCCATAAGATAGAATATAGTGAAAGAACTGTTAACAGACTGGGAATTTAAGCTAGCTTTGACCTTGTGGCCGTCAGCTGAACACGCCTGTGTCTCCAACCCCTGCGCCAACGGTGGTACGTGCCACGAGGTCCCCTCAGGGTACGAGTGTCGATGTCCGCCAGGCTGGGAGGGTCTGACCTGCGCCAACAGTGAGTGGCTGAACTTCTACCACGCCATTATGTTTATTTTATTATTATACCTATAAATGTTTGCAGCTGTTTCCATCCCATCCCAGTTAAACACTAATGTTGGAATGGGATCGTACTGCTGCACCGTTCAGTCCTTTGGTTAAATGTTGCAATGAGTTAGAAGTCAGCTGAGGGGGCCGGGGTTTGTTTTCCTCAGATCTGGACGACTGTGCCTCCAGTCCATGCGCTCGGGGCGGGACCTGCATTGACCTGGATGATGGCTTTGAGTGTGTGTGCCCCCCACAGTGGGAAGGAAAGACCTGCCAGATAGGTAAGTTGACGCCTAATGTCCCGGCTTTTAGATCTTTGGAAAGCAGGTCTGCACCTAAAGTTGGTATCTTAACGTTATTTGGACTCAAACTAACATCGTTTTCCTGAATGATCTGGTTGGTTCGACACTTGTGACACTTTTTATTTTTTATAAACGTCTTTAAAAGTTATTGCTTCGTCTTTTTCCTGCTGGTATTTTGGTGGTGGAATTTGTGTCTGCGTGGCTCCTTTCCCAATGAGCGGACGTGACCGGCGTCAAGCCAGGAAATGTATTATGACCAGTAAACAAAGCTGATGTGAGTGGGGGGTGGGGTGGGGGTAAAGGCTGAAAAGAGATCCCTGGAGCTCAGCGTCACCTTACATGTTCAGATCTCGGTTTACAAGCAGGTATAGGCCTCCTGTCTTACCTGAGCGTTGGTGTGTGTGAGGTGTTGGGTTTCAGAGGGACGACAGCTGTGGAGGTGTGCGGCGTAGGACTCCCTGCAGACTGCACACCCGGCACTACACCTTTTTGATGTGTGAATGAGACAAATGTGTGTGGAACTACTCTATCCATCCATCTAGGTTGTGATGAAATATACTAAAACTAATTTAAATTGGTCACAAGAAAAAACTATCGGGGTTGAAACCAAGCAAGCAGAGTTTTAAACAAAGATCTCGTTAAGTCTTTAAGTGCTCAAAATATGAGTTGGAGATGACTCAGCTACTACAGCGCCATGTTGGAGCGCAATATATGCTAAATTAACCGAGTTTCAGCTATTTGCTTTTAGCTGTGGGGGCCACTATATGCAAAACACAATCATCAGGAGGAAAAAGTACTGCAGTTTTTTTGCATAATTTACATATACTGCGACTTATACATCGAAACAACTTTATGGATTTTTCCATATTTATAAACCAATTTTTGGCTGAGATACCGTTTTAATTCATTCTGAATGAAAATTTTGAACACCAACATTTTCAGCTTCTAGATGGCTTGCGTAGTATGGCATGCCGTTGTGTCATGTAATAGGTAAAAGTGGCTATTAATGACACAATCGGCTTGCCATACCCTGCCACCTTCGTCCAGCTCACCTGGAGAAACCGTCAAATCGGCTTCATTTTGCTGCGCTGCCTCGGCGAAATGCAGCTGATTTGACCATTAAAGTGCATTTATTAACAAAAGTTAGACTGAGACGCACCTTTGATAAAGTTGAGCAAACAAATAATTGTTTCAGGTGGTTATCTTGTTAAATTTTGAAGAACTGCACAGCGAGTCGCCCCCCTGCGCTCCCGCTTCCATGAATCTGTTTTGAAAATGCAACTGAATTGACCGTCAAAGTGCATTTATTAAAGAAAAGTTAAGACTGAGACACACCTTTACTATAATTTCGAGTAAACAATTGTTTTTAAGAGTTATTCTTATTAAAATCTTGTTAAAGTCCTCCCTTGCACGCTCCCGCGCCCGCCGTTTGGCAGCCAGTCGATTTTTGAACACCAGCCCACATTTCCAGGTTGTCAGCGGTGACGCAGAATAGATACGGCTTATACGGCGAAGCGACGCATTTATGGATTTTTCCCACTTTATTAGACAAATTTGGACTGATGCGACTTACAGGGCGGTGCAACGTTTACGGTGGAAAATACGGTACTTTACACTCTATGCTGATGACTTCAGATTTGACGTTCAGTAGTGCTCAGTGGAAAAATTAACTTCATGCAGCGACGAGACGCTTGTGCATCAACACACTTGTTTCTTCTTGTAGGACACAAAAACGTAGTCAGAAAAGCAGTTTAATTGATCATATTTGTATTTTCTTCATCCTTTTGTTCGCAGTATTAACATCTTAACTTTATTTAGCTTCTTTTCCTTTTTAAAAGTTTGGATCTTGGTGTCTTCCCCCTTTTCTCCCTGGTTTCTTTGAATTGATGGACTCCTTCTACCTCCTGCCTTCACAGATGCAAATGAGTGTGCAGGCCAGCCCTGTGTGAACGCTTATTCTTGCAAAAATTTGATTGGTGGATATCACTGCAACTGTTTCCCGGGATGGTTCGGACAAAATTGTAACATCAGTCAGTATTTTATTTTATTTCTCCCTGAAAGTCACTTCTCCGGTGACCCGTTCTTCCAGTAACCTCGTTTACTTCTGGCTACTTTCACTTCTTGAGCACACAACATAAGTGTAGTTTAGCGTCACTTACTTTCCCCACGTGGCAACTCGTTGGCTTCTTGCTTTGGCGAACTGAATCTGTCGCTCTGCATGCATGCTGCCCGACTGTTCCAGGGGTTTTACGGCTGGTTTGGCTTCACTTGGTCATTTCTTTCCAATCTTCAACCTGATCTGTGCACTTTAGATTTACCCCAGTGATGAACTGAAAATAACTTGACGTATAAACTTCATGTCATTTTCTTTCTCCTCAGACATCAACAGCTGTCACGGTCAGTGCCAGAATGGAGCAGTGTGCAAGGTGTGGATGTTTCCCTTTTATTTTTTTTTTTACATTTAAGGGAAATGTAAAAATGTGTGAATTAGCAGATGAAAGTAGCACTTTTTGACCGTTTTTAAATTTTATTTTCATCTTCAGACAAGCCAGAGAGGTTACCACTGCCAGTGTCCTCCTGGTTTTGTGGGCGCTCACTGTGAAATCCAGAGGAATAAATGTGAAAGCCTGCCGTGTCAGAATGGGGGTCGGTGTCACGTGTTGTTGGACAGCTTCGTGTGTGAATGCCCAGCAGAGTTTGGTGGCCAGCTGTGTGAGGTGAGTCCCATCACACAAGCCGTTATCATCTGCTTCCAAGGAGCAAACCTCTTGTAATCTTTAAAAGTGACCTTAATTTTTCTTCAGGCTTTTTTGTAGGACTTTTTAAGTAGATGCTTCGTCCTTCATCCAAAGGACTTCTTCAGTTTGAGGAGGCACAAACAAACTGGAGTCCCACAAATACCACACTACCATAGTGGAAAAACCATCTTATCACAGCAAACTGTATTTTTCCACTACGGGAGTGTGGTATTTGCGGGACTCCAGTTTGTTTGTGCCTCTTCGGACTGAAGAAGTCCTTTAGATGAAGGACGAAATGTCTCGTCAAAAAAAAAAAAAAAGTCTAGATGGCCTGACTGAACATTGTTGGATTTGTACCTGGATTATTGAACATGAACTTTGCTGCTACTGTGTCTTTACTTTCTGTTACCGGCAGCTGTCACAGAAAACTTCTAAAATATTTAGTTAAGTATGGAACAAATGTAAAATAAAGTTGTTGGACACACAAAACAGTGTTTTTTTTTACCACTAACAAAGTGATTCCAAAGATAAACATCTCCAGATCCTGTCAGGTCATTAATGAATTATTTTTTCCATTTGTAAAAACTGTTCATATGTGGAACAGTTTTTGTACATATGCAGAAGTTTATCTCTCCTGCTTTGCGTCCACACGGCAACGCTGCATTTTAGGAGCCCAGAAGGGTCAGTTCTTAAGAATGGGTTCAAGAAAGAAAGAAAGAAAAAGTTAAAACGATACATGTGTTTTCATGTGGACAGCCAAAACACAACTTTTTGAAAACGATGATGTTATAGCTTTATTTAACTGTAGAGATTAGTTGTTGGAGGGAAAATATCTAATAATTGTTGAAAAAATCGTTTAAGATATGTTTTTCCTTTCAGTCTCGCTGAATTCTGAGTGTTTACAACCAAAAGTCCATCGAGCCATATTGCTGCATTTTTTAAATTACAATATAGTGTTTGCGTGGCTCATAAAACTGCATTCTTGCACGTTTCATTGCCTGCATCCGCCCACATCGCAGCCGCCTCCACTTTTATCATTTAACCTGCTGGAAGACACGTTTTTTAAATAAAAACGATGAGCAGATTGGGACCAGTTTGTTAATAACTGTGTATTATGAGTGTGGTTTTTAGATTCAGACGTTTGCATCGGATGTTTTCCATTTAAAAAAAATGAAAAATTCTGTGCAGGTGTCGAAACAACTCTTAGTGCTCTGGAGACGGGTTAGAGATGATGACTTTACTATTTTTGAAAAGTTGTTGCTCAGGTTTTTTTGAACAAGTTCAAAATTCAAGCTGCAAGGACGCGCGCCTCTGCAACCCACACGACTAAACTGAGAACACTGCAAAAGTCACGAGGCGTTAAGGAGACTCCCTCATGAATCTAAAAAAGTTAAATCTGGTCCTCTGGATGTCGTTCACCAACTGGTCACGGCTCACCTTAAGCTAACCAACGACCCAGTGGCATCTTCCTCTAGTGTTTACATTTAACACCCAGCTTGATGCACATGCTCCACGCCTTGTTTCCTGTTTTTGGTGTAGTTTGTGGCCGTGTTACACACAGGCCTGACATAGTTAGTACAATGTTTTGTTTTCTTCTATTTAGACATTGTTAGAAAAGACAAAACCATAGTTTTAGTGTGGACGTGATTTTCAGATATTGTTTCTGCTGTAGCTCATTTGTCTGCTTTAGCCATTTAGTATTTAATTTTCCTGTGTTGTGTTCTGTGGCGTGGATTGTGTGACCTGTTGATTTTAACGATGCAGTTTTCATTGCGGCAACTTTGAATTTTGTTGTGCTGTAAAGCGGAATGACGAAGTCTTCTGATTCAGGCCTGACGCGACTTCTTTTGTCTTATCCATTTTGTTAATCTCCCATGGCACAATATACGGTTATGAGAGAACAATCAGCCAAAATACCAATAAAAACTGTGAAAAAAGTTCAGAAGACCTGGAGAGCTTTTGATCAAGATCACTTCAGATTACAGAAAAACAGCAAAATATAAAGAAAATAATTGATTTAATACTTTTGTACAGCACAGTAGTTGGTTTAAAAACTTAGAATGAGTTATAAAGTGGGTGGTGGTATGTTGAGCAACAGATGATTTACAATGACACTGCAGCTGATCTCATACTCCATCATGATGACTTGTAGAACAGTGAAAATACTCAAAGGTCTTGGTAATTAACAGTCATCTGATCCAGCACGCCAAACCACTGCTGTGGTCTTCAAAGGTTGAGCAATATAATCTGTCACTGCAAGCCAAGCCCATTTTTCACTGGACACTTTTGCTCTTTTCATTTTGTACAGTCCGTTTCTGCTGAAGCCTTTTTCATGCATCTGAATGTAGGTTAGCAGTGAGGCATCTCTGGGACCCTGAGTGGAGGCCATTTCTGGTCTAAATCCAGTCCTGATTTAAAATATCTACAATAACTGAGTCTCTGAGTGAGGTGATGCTGGAGCTCTGCCTGCACGCTCCCCACGCTCTGATACCTGCCGCGGCACGATGTGCATTCCTGTCCTGTCACGCAAAAACTCTGATGCCCCGAGCGTCATATTTCTCTGATTAGTATCTCAAGTCGGGTCATTAGAAATTTGATTTAACAGTTTTCGCCTGAGTCCTGACTTGACTCGCGTCTGCAAAATGGCAACCAGAGTGGGAGGAAGCCTAGCATTCCTTGAAGGACTGCATGTCACCTGCCGTCTTCCATGCCACACTTTTGGGTTCATATTTAAGAAATGATGGTTTGGTTCAAACCATGAAAGCCACATCTCATGTGATCTGTGGGCATTTGGACTGTGTTGTGAATTTCTCTCAGCTACCACCACGCCAAATTTTAAGTTACATTTGGTGGAGGGATAGAAAAACAGAATTACATTTGGAGGAGGAAAAAAACAATTACATTTTGAGGGGGGAAAAAAACGGAATTACATTTGGAGGAGGGCAAAAACAATTACATTTGGAAAAAATAAACACTGAATTACATTTGGGGAAAAATACAATTACATTTGGAGGAGGAAAAAAAACGGAATTACATTTGGAGAGGAAAAAACGGAATTACATTTGGAAAAAAATAAACACTGAATTACATTTGGGGAAAAAATACAATTACATTTGGAGGAGGAAAAAAACGGAATTACATTTGGAAAAAAATAAACACTGAATTACATTTGGGGAAAAAATACAATTACATTTGGAGGAGGAAAAAAACGGAATTACATTTGGAAAAAAATAAACACTGAATTACATTTGGGGAAAAAATACAATTACATTTGGAGGAGGAAAAAAACGGAATTACATTTGGAGGAGGAAAAAAACGGAATTACATTTGGAGGAGGAAAAAAACGGAATTACATTTGGAGGAGGAAAAAAACGGAATTACATTTGGAGGAGGAAAAAAACGGAATTACATTTTGGGGAAAAAAGCAGGATTACATGGAAAAAAAAAAACATGGAATTACATTTGAAAATGAATAAAAACCACGGCTTTACATTTGAGGAAAAAAAACCCAGAATTGCATTAAGCCAAATTAGGGGTGACAGGTATTTTAGAATAACGGGGTGGACAGTTGACTCTGGGACTCAATTTATTTTAAATAATTTAAGCACAAAATTTATTTGGATATCATAAAAGTCATTAGATGAGAACTATTATAAATAGTACTATTAAAAATTATTTATTAAATTAATTTTTTTACATTTTTATTACTTAGAATTGTAACTTCATTTGATTACGCATGAAATGGGACATGGCAGTAAACCCAAGTTGCATTTAAAATTAGATTATTTATCTTGTGTACATATGGTTGTGTTTTATGGTAGAGGTGACTCAAACATATAAGAATGAGATTAATAAAATAAATATTAGCCCACTTTTAAACAAAATATACCACATTATGGCATGGGGACTCAAAAGGCACTGAATAGTAGGAATGACCCTACTGTACATTGTTCTGTTTTATGTTGTTAATAAAAAAAATAAAATAAAACTTTTCGATTTGGCTTAATGTAATTCAGTTTTTTCAGATGTTCATTTACACCTCAGGGCCACCGTAGTATAGACATTTTTGTTTGCATTAGTCACTTGTCTGTGGCGGCCATCTTGATTTAGATTGAACCCAATTGATAATTGGTTGTTGATTACTACTTTCTGAAAGCTTCATTAAAAAATATATTTCGCTAACAGGTGATTGTAATAGTTAACGGCAAAGTTTTCAACTCAAATGCGTCATCAGTAAGTACAATTTGTGGATCAGTCTCAGCTACTACCACACCTAATTTTAACTTTATCTGAAAACTTGAATGCGTTACAATCGTTTTTGCGTTTCCTGTCATCCCTTTTGCTGTGGCGGCCATCTTTGATTGTATTGAATAAAATCAGTTGTGGATGCTCATCTGTTAATTTAGTTTAATTGCAACCTGTTCAGTGAGTCGTGTAATGTTTTGCTAGCTGTAGGCTAATGCACATGTGCAGACACAACAAAAACATTATCGCCCTACTGTATCCGTCAGCGGGCGATTAAACTGGGCTCATTCTCCTGGGACTGTTTTTAACACGGATATGCATATGAGCAAGCAGAGTCCTCACCGTGGTCTGGGTTCTCCTTTTTATAACTGAAAAGACTCTGACCCCACACACTGAAATGTTGAAGAAAGAGGTATCTGGCCCAGACTTTTTTTGGTAAAATAAGCCCCGTGACCACTAACTTACACTCTCGTTGCCCTGCTAACCTCCCCTGTTCACCTCCTTAAATGGAAATGGGGTGCGACCCAAAGTTTATGCACAGTAGGCCTCTGTTTACACAAACCAGAACGATTTTCTTTCTAAACTCTGCAATGCAGCATTTAGAAACGCTCAGACGTCACAATGGCCTCTGGCTGGGATGAGTTATCTTTATTCTGTTTATTGTGGCGCCGCATGACAGACCACAGTTGGTATTCTCACTCATAATGAGTTATCTTTTATTTATTTTTAATTTTTTTTGTCCTGCTCAGTTTCCCGCTCCCATCCTCAACAAGGCTTCTCACAATAATCTTGCGAGATTAAGCAGGGCAGAGATGTAAAAGCAACAAGCATGGAGTCCCTTGATGAGCTTAAAGAAAGTTTCTGAGACTTTGTCTGCTTACCTTAGTTTTGTTTAGGACAACAGGCTTGAACCCTCTAAGCTGCTCATCTACGTGCACTTTAGCCCTCCTTTCTCAATCGTTCCTTTGGTTTCTCTTGCTTCATTGTCTTAGCGGTTGTCAACAAAGGGCTTTTTTTTGTGTGTGTGTAAAGATCGTGTGTGTTGAAATGGAGAAACCCTGTTCAGATTTCTGCAGCCCCCTACACGATCCAATTTAACGATGAAAGAAGAGGCTAGTTTTTTTAGTTTAACTGCTTTAAGATTATAGAAGGTTGGTTATTGAGCTAACAGCAAGGAGGTGACTAATACGCTCAGGAGATTTTGTGGTATAAAAAGTAAAACGTCTGTTTCTTAGTAGTCGTTTTATAGATCTCTGTCTTGACAATTACATAATCTCTGTTGGTGTTCGGGTTTAATTTTCCAACTTCAGTTTGGATGTGGACATAGCTTAATTTGAGCCAGATCCTATTGGATCCGGGAACGCTCTTATTTTGACAGGGTACGTTCCGGAAACTGTTTGCTTGGATCTGGTAACTCTAAGGCTTACTCATGATAAAGTTATGAACAAACATGACTGCCTTGAACGAATAAAACTTGTATTGTATGCATAAACTAGAAGTAAATACGTAAACACTCGTTTTAAACACAACAGCCACTTACGAGCTTCTTAACATCACATACGAGCTGCCCCTTTGAATATTTCTGCTTCTACCCTTAAAAAAAAATCTCTGCCCCTAAAAGTCCAAAATCATTGCACAATTTTATTACTCAAAAATGGAATTAAATGTCGCAACTAAATTGCAAATCCGTTTGACAATTTAAGTGGGTCATTAAATTTTTTAAATTTATTAAAAATCCAACAAGATAAATGTTTATTATTCGCATTACGTATCTAATTTGTCAGTATAATGATAAAAATGTCAAAAAGACAGTCCAATTTGTGTTCATAAAAAAGGCTTTCCGTTGTCCATAGTTGGACAACCCAGAATTGAAGCACCTGAAGGCAGCGGCAATGGAGATTGGAGCAGGAGCGAGTGAGTGGTGGAGGCGTAGGATGCTTGACAGAAGTGGAGTTTTTAACAACCTGTTAAAAATACACCAAAATGCAGGAAATCGCATCTACTTTATTCAAAATTTTCTGGAGGAGGACCCCCAGACTCCCCGCCCCTAACACCTGCCAGCCCTCCCGCTATTTACGTTTCGGCATCGATCAGTTTGCAAATTAAGCCCTGGATGTGGATGACTGTTTACGATTCATTATCCTGGTTCTTTTCTAGGAGCTTTGAGGACACTCAGCTCGGGGCATGATTTAGTAATTTTCAGGTTGCTTGTGTAAATGAATACATTACATGTATTAGAGCAATGGTTCCCAACCCTGGTCCCTGAGGAACGCCATTCTGCATGTTTTGGTTGTTTCTCTGCTCCAACACACCTGATTCAGTGGTTTCATTAAGTTCGGCAGAAGCCTGTTAATCACCCTTTCATTCAGATCAGGTGTGTTGGAGCAGAGGAACAACTAAAACATGCAGGATGGTGTTCCTCAGGGACCAGAGTTGGGAACCACTGCATTAGAGCCTCAGGCTTGAGCAGCCTACACATCTGGAAAGGCACCTCTTTTGCAGAATGATCTATACTAGTGGTCCCATCCAGAGAAGATGACCCAGTTCTGTTGAACAGCTAGAATCCTCCATCAGACGAGAATCTCTCCCAACACTCCACCAGCTTCTCTCCTCGGTTCCTAAACGAACTCTGGGCGTTTCAAAGTGGCATTCATGACCCTGTCACAACCTTTTTGAGGCGTTTGTTTTCAAAATCAAAACTGCTGTATTTTTTGTAAAGGTAGTTGAATCATTTTATCCGTTTTTGTTTTTACACGGCATCTTTGGAATTTTGGTTGTAAATATCGTCTTTCTCCTTTCCGACCCCCACAGATCTCTAATTGGTCCCCGTCAGACGCCTGCGATCCCGACCCGTGTGAGAACGGGGCCACGTGCCACAGCATGGACCAGGACTTCTACTGCGCTTGTCCCGAAGGCTACGAGGGGAAGACGTGTGAACGGCTCAAAGAGGAGTGCCACACCACCCCGTGTCAAGGTGTCTGTAATTATACGCAGCGGTACAAGACGCCTGGACAGACTTGTGTGCTAAAATAAAAATGTATATTTTGGTTTTCTTGTACAGTTATTGATAGCTGCACAGTTGCCGTAGCAACCAACGACTCAGCCGCCGTACAGCGCATCCCCTCTAACGTCTGCGGACCACGGGGGCGCTGCACCAGCCAGCCTTCAGGCAACTTCACCTGCACCTGTGATCCGGGCTTCAGCGGCATCTACTGCCATGAAAGTAGGTGTTTCAGTCCACGAACTATTATGGCTGAAATCAAATAACTTGCTTTCTGAAACTGGAACACTTAAAACAGTCTTTTAAAGAGTGCTTTTGTACTTATTCTCACGCCTGCTCCTCCTCACCCTGTTTTAGATATTAATGACTGCGTCAGCAGCCCCTGCAGGAACGGAGGCACCTGCATCGATCGCGTGAACGCCTTTCAGTGCTTCTGCCCGGACGGTTGGGAGGGTCCGCTCTGCGATCTCAGTGAGTTCTTTAACTCCCACGTAATTCACTGCAAATATTTCCTCTTCACGGATAATCTCCGCAGCTTTCGGAAAAGAAATGGAGAAGTCATGCTCCTGCTTGCACCGGTTCTTAGTCTCTTTGTACGACGCGAAGGCCGTTTAATAATGAATGGAAGAAAGAAAGAATGAGTCACCTTCCTGCTTCCTCAGATGTCAACGAGTGTAGACACAACCCCTGTAAGAACGGCGGACGCTGCGTTGACCTGGTGAACGACTTCCACTGCGAGTGCGCCGACAACTGGAAGGGGAAGACCTGCCATTCCCGTGAGTTCTGTCGACGGTTAACGTGTGTTCACGTGCACGTCTGTCGGTTCAAAGACGGTCAGACTCAATCTGGTTGCATTCAGTTGTTTAGTCGTTTTAAAATGGACAGGGCAGAGATGCAGATATTGTTCTTTCGGTTGCCACCACATGCAAACTCTCGTGAGTGATTTGGCAATTGTTTTACACCGGACGCTCTTCCTGAAGTAACTCGGGCTCAAACCTGCAGCCTCACGATTACAACCCGCCACACTGACCACTGAGCCACCGCATCTCCAGACAGAATTAAACTAGCATTCTTTGTTGAGAGCATGAAGTTGGCTGCCAACTCGTATCCCCAAGTGTTAAAGGTTTTACATGAGCTGTTAGTGCTCAGTGCAGGTGATGGGGATGACCCTCAGCTACCACCACACCTAATCTGTAATCAGTTTCTGTAAGCCTACCTGGGCTTTAGCTCTTTGTGTTTGCTAAAGTAACAGCTGTGGCACACTCTGAAAGTTAATCAGTTATAGATGCACAATCAGTCGTTACTTTGAGAGTTTCAAGGCTTCATGAGATATTATGCTAACAGATAAACTCACATGGGTATTTACTTTATTTCTTGCGTGTTCACGGCGACGGGGGGTTAAAAAGAACCAAGTTGCCACTAAAAGAATAAAACAAGCAGCCTGTACGTCATGGGGTCTTCAGCTGAAAATAAGCATAACTAAAGGGATGAGTCAGAGGAAGCCAGGTGTTTCCAGGCTGTTTAATAAAAAAAAAAAAAAAACAGATCGTTACAAGTTTTATTTTAAAGGTATTAATAAGAATAAAAACAAATAATTCCTGCTCAGAGTTAATTTTGCCTTAGATAAGAGAATTAAGCCTTGATTGAAAAATTGTTTATTGCTGTTGATTTTTAGTTTGATTATTTTTGTAAAAAAAACTTCAAAGACAACTTTGGTCTCTTCATTCGGATGGATATTCAGTTGTTCTGGTATAGAACTTCCTGTAATCAACAGATTCTGTTTCGGTGACTGATTCTGATCATTAAAGGGTGAATATATTAAGTTGTTGTTGTCAGTAAGCTGACCAGCTGGTGCTCTGCTTTAACGAGAGCTAAATAAATAAAAACTTCTTCTTCCTCCGTCTCACCTTCGTATTTGCTACATAGAGAAGGTTTCAGCTTCCTAACGTCAAACGGGAAAAGAGGTTGATCGTTGAAAGCTCTGCCTCTCGTTTCACTCTATTGACAACTAATAAATAATAAAATTAATCAGATTTTTTCTGCCTAGGTGAGAGTCAGTGTGATGAAACCACCTGCAGTAATGGCGGCACCTGCTATGACCACGGCGATGGCTTCCGTTGTGCGTGCCCACCTGGCTGGGGAGGAAACACGTGCAACACAGGTGAGGCCCGACACGGTTTAATCTGTAGTTCCAGGATCCTGGACCGTAAATAACTTCAAGACAAAGCAACAATAACTGAATCTTTCTCTGCAGAAGACCTAAAATTAGTGACTTGTGATTATTTTTTTTAAGATATTGTAATAGTTTTGGATTTTGCTTAATTTTGTGCACTTTTTTTTTTCTGCAGCTAAAAACAGCACGTGCGCCTCGAGTCCTTGTTCCAACGGTGGGACATGTGTGGGAGGAGGAGACACCTTCTCCTGCATCTGCAAAGAGGGCTGGGAGGGCCCCACCTGTGAACTAAGTTAGTCCGCCTGCACATTGTTTCATGCACCAACAGGAAAATGACCATGCTCTGAATCATTCTACTTATACACCAACTTTCTCATAAGTATCACAGATTAAAAGGTTTCAGTGGTTTAGGATTTAAAGTTCGTTTAGTTCTTGAAGGTTTTTCTAAAGTCCCAAATGTGTGGCAGCTCTTACATGTGCCATAGCCATAAGTCAATCTTTAATAGATGATAGATTCAGGGCCAACAATTTAAACAATTTCAAGTATTTATTTATTTTTACATAATTTGGACTTCCAGCTCATGAAACCCACGAAAACGGGATTTAAAAAAATTAGAACACTGTGAAGAAATTGGCCCAAATGTTGCAGGGCATGAATGTTTTAAACTGAGTGTGACACTAATCATCTACTAAACTCAAAGCACCTGCACAGGTTTCCCCAGGTGCCCTTAAATTGCTTCAGTTTGGTTCAATATGGGGAAGACTGCAGACATAACTGGCCAGAAGAACATCATTGATGCCCTCCATAGGATGGGTAAGCCACAAAAGTTCATAGCTAAGGAGGCTGGCTGTTCATAGAGTGCTGTGTCCAAGCATCTCGATGGAAAGTCTAGTGGAAGGGCAAAATGTGTCAGGAGAAGATGCACCAGCAAAAGAGATGACCGTGGGCTTCAGATGATTATCAAACAGAGAAGATTCCAGAATCTGACAGAGATTCAGAAAGAGTGGAATGAGGCCGAAGTCACAGCTTCAAAATTAACACATTCAGACGCATCAAGGAGATGGGCTACAGCTGTCGGGTTCCTCTGTCCTCTTTTCCGATGAAAGTAAAGTGTGCCTTTCATTCAGAAATCAAGGTCCAAGGGTTTGGAGGAAGAAGGTTGAGGAGCAGAGCCCATACTGCTTGAGGTCCAGTGTGAAATATCCACAGTCGGTCATGATGTGGGGTGCAATGTCCGGTGCAGGTGTTGGTAAACTCTGCTTTCTTAAATCCAAGGTCACTGCAACGGTCTACCAGAATGTTTTAGAGGACTTCATGATTCCTTCTGCTGAGGATCTGTATGGAGATGCAGAGTTCATCTTCCAGCAGGACCTGTCCCTGCCCATGCTGCCAGAAGCACCAAACCTGGTTTGATGGCCATGCCACAGTGCTTGACTGGCCAGCTAACTCGCCGGATCTAAACCCCATTGAGAATCTGTTGTATTCTCAAGAGGAAAATGAGGGGCACCAGACTTGACAACAAAGAAGAGCTGATGGCAAGCATCAAGAAAATCTGGGCTTCCATAACTCCCAGTCAATGCCACGTCGCATCGAGGCAGTGATTAAGGCAAAGGGATTCCCAACTGTGTATTGAAGATTGACATGTCGTTTTGAAAGTACCATATTTTAAATGATTTTGTTCTGATCCTTATTTCTTTCTTTTCTACAAAAACTGAGAAGTGTGGGCTGATTTCTTCACAGTATTCAAATTTTTTGAAATCCTGTTTTCGCGGGTTTCGTGACCTGGAAGCCCAAATTATGTAAAAAATAAACAAATAAATACTTGATATTGTTTAAATTTTGGGCCCTGAATCTATCATCTGTTAAAGATGAACTTTTTGAATGCAATTATGAAAGTTAAACAACTTTTCCGTGATATTCAAAATTTTTGGAAAGGGTCTGTATAGATATAGTTGGATAGATAGATAGATATGGATAGATATATAAATAGATAGTTCCAGATCTCCTGTAAACGTTTTGAAAATGTCTAAATGACCAGAACAGCTGCTAATTGTCTCTTTGTTTGTTCCACAGACACGGACGACTGCAACTCTCACCCATGGTAGGCAACGCTGCTTGTAAAACTCACAAATATCTGGTGGTCTCCCTCTGTCCTTTCCTCGCCTGCACTCCTCACACAGACGGCTGGAGGGGTGATGGGCCATTAAAGACCACTGGAAGTTGTCCTTAAATCTAGCCTCAAAAAGGAGATTGGGGGGGGGGGCGCAGAAGGTCGCTTTGGTACTGAATAGGACAGTGAGAGGTGGGAGTTTTGTGGGGAAGACAAGAGTTTTACCGACCCTGTGGTGAATACAGGTTGGGGGGAAGGTTGAGTGGCAGAATGGGATGTATGTGTCCATTCTTCCCATGCAACCTGGGGGGGTGGGGGGGCAGCTTGGCTTTGAGGCGGTATGGAAGGGAGGCATGATGAGAGGAGGGGAGGGGAGGGACTAGACACGCCTATTAGCATCTGAAAGGTGGAGGCTTGTATTGATGAGCTGAATTGAGCTCCGTGACCCCCACGCTAACGCGCGCACACACTAAAGTACACACACAAACGATGTACTTTGCCGCAGCTGGAAAGGATGTACAGCCTCGTCTAATTGTTTATTTCTTCCCTCTCCCAGTTATAACGGTGGGATCTGTGTGGATGGAGTGAACTGGTTCCGCTGTGAGTGTGCCCCAGGCTTTGCTGGACCCGACTGCAGAATCAGTGAGTTGCTTACCAATATAACGATTTGATGCCAAATAAATAATTACAAAATCCTCAATACGCATGTATAAGAAACGCAATATAAAAATGAAGATTATGGATTGATGGAGGGGGGAAAAGGAGCTGAACGAAAGGTGTGGCCGAGGATTAGACGACACAATGACACCTAAATTCAAGCCCTCTATCCTTTTTCATCGTTCTTTGACGCCTCAGGGGTCAGAGGTCGTCCCTCCTCCATACTCACACAGTCACACTTTCACACTCCCAAGACAAATTACCCAGTGACCCTGAAATTTTTTTTCTGTTCCTTTGTTTTGACCGGATAGCGTTCAATCTTTGTAGTCCAGCTAGAATATGAGAATTCTCATCCAGGCTGGGTTTGTGTGATAATAAGGACAAAGACCAAAGTTCCTGCTGGTTTTAAGATGCCTGGAGACTGAGGAATTGCTTCAATAGTATAAGTTTATTAGAGAAGCCTTGAATCAACCAAAGTTTGGGAAAATGCTGTGGTGGTTTAGTAGACTTACCTGTGGCCAGTGGCGTGAAGCAATCAATACTTACAGCTCAGTTGAGATATCAAACCAACAGACATTCATACGGTCTGATTCAAAGTTTGAATATAATCCTGCATATGAGCCATTCCAAATTTGAAAGAATCTTGAGTAAACGTCTTCAAATAATATTTATTGCTGTTTAGAGAGTTATATCCTACTGAAGAAGGCTGCGATTATCAGGGAACACCATTTGCACATAGGGGTAGACTTGGGAGATTTTTGCATTGTAAGGTAATGTAATGGCAATTACCGTATTTTCCGCCGTACTCGTCGTACTGCCCTATAAGTTGCACAAGTCCAAATATGTCTAATAAAGTAGAAAAATCCATGAATGCGTCGCTTCGGCTTTTAAGTCGCAGGGTATGCAAATTATGCAAAAAAAAAAAGGTACATGAATGAATGTTTGGGTTTACAACAGAGGTAGTCACAGAGTTGAGTTGGTGAGTATGCGTGATGTGGTGGCTGGTGTGGGCACCACACTATACCTTCTCCATAAGGATTTGGTATGTTTGATTGGTTCACATGTGATTAACCAACAGTGAGGATTGTTTTGGGCAGCATAGTGTAAATCCATTTTTGGGTTGGGGGTGTTGGGCTAATGGTAGGTAGGTGGAACTTGTCATAATGCCCTGGCCAGCTTGCTTCTCTCTCCTTGTGTATTATGATACCAAATGATGTACATGTTCATGATGTAAAAGGGAAAATGCTACTTTATTCCTTGGCATGGCGGTCTCATTCTGGTGCTCAGGTGCTCCAGGTTGTTGTTTATTAAGACCAGTGGTTTACCAGCTCCAGCAGTTTATCACCATCTGTTAATAGTTATGACACTAAACTTCTGGGAGTTCCTTGTAAGATCCCATCCATCATTATCTTTACCCGCTTCTTCCTTTTCGGGTCACTGGTGCCCATATCCAGCAGTCGCTGTGCGAGAGGTAGGGGACACCCTACCGTGTGTATAAGGTTCTCTGTGTGGCAGAACCTTGATCAGAAATAATCAGAGGTCTGTAGTTGGCCTCGTTCATCCTCGTGTCCAAGTTGAATTTGGTCCCTTTTCTGTCCACAGACATAAATGAGTGTCAGTCTTCTCCCTGTGCTTATGGAGCCACTTGTGTGGACGAGATCAATGGCTTCCGGTGCATCTGTCCTCTTGGAAGATCCGGAGCACGATGCCAAGAGTGTAAGTACATTTAGTTCCTGGCTTGGATACAGAAGTCTGTTGAATGTTTTGCTGCTAAAACTCAACGTGGCCGTTTGTTTGGATGTAGTCATTGGTGTTGGGAAGCCTTGCCACTACACTGGTCTGCAGTTTCCCCATGGCAGCCGCTGGGAGGAGGAGTGCAACAACTGCCACTGCTTCAACAGAAAAGTGGACTGCACAAAGGTAGCCTATCGTTCTAAATTACCCTCAAGTAATCTACTTCAGCCATTGGTGAGTCGTTGGATAAAATGAGGACTACTTTGACCCTGTTGCACCAGGTGCTATGCGGTCGTCGTCCCTGCCAGCTCGAATCATCAGGCCAGGAGCGGAGACAGAAGTCCTGCCCAGCTGGACAGGAGTGTCTGGAGCACAGCTACTACACCTGTTTCTCCCCCCCTTGCGGTCAGTGGGGGGTTTGTTCGATGGCTGGACCCTTACCTCCACAAACGACAACAAAGTGCCAGCCAAACAGCGGCCATTTGGACAACAGCTGCGGTCGCATAACCCTCGTTTTTAACAGAGACAAAGTACCACCGGTGAGTCCGCGCGTCACTTGTCGCTGCTGGTGGTTTTGAAATTAGAATGGTTGCTGACCAGTCTCCATGTGTGTTTTTGTGCACATGCAGGGAACTACAGTGGAGGACATTTGCTTTGAGTTGAGGTATCTTCCCGATACCAGAAGCTTGGCTAAAGACCACGCCCTCCTTCTGCTTTGCGACCTCTCTCATTCGAATCAGGATGCTGTAGAGGTGGCTATAGTAAGTCAATCACCCAAACCTTTTTATTTTTATTCAGTATAATTTATTACAAATGACTTGTAATCTTCCTATTGGTTGATAACAGTTTCCATCATGTACAGTAGGTTATGCCGTAATTTCCCAGGTGGAAAACTGTCATGAATTAAATAACTAGCCAAATCTTAACAGAACTAACTTAAGATCTAATGTTTATGGTTTAAATACCAAAAATAAACTGTGTAGTTGTAACTAAGGTTATTTTGACACTGGAAAATAAACAGTTTTTCATACTTTTTATCTTATCAAAACTGTTTTTGTGTGACTGTCAACATAATATCTCATGACCTACTGGACAGATTTTAAAGAAACAAAGAAACGCTGCAAGCTCTAACCAGTTATGTGAGATATTGCAATAGCCCATGAGATTTTGATCAATAATTTTAAGGTTTGATCAAAATGGTTGTCGTTTCTCAGCACAAGGTGATCTTAGTCTAAAGTCCTGACATGAAAGGCGTTTGGTTACAGCTTCCTTTGAAGAAGTACCGTAGTAAAACTGCTTGCATACCTTGTTTGCAGAAACCGTTTTTACCCCGCACACGTACATTAACCATTTCAAGTGGGCGTAAAAACTATGCACTTTACTTTCTTTGATGAAAAGATAATCGCTGGTTTGGGTAAAATCCATTACTACTGGGAGTGACGCAACATTCACCAGATTTAAGATATCAGCCCTGTGTGAACTTGTTCGCTGAGAGCTTAGTCACAAAAGTTCAGTTTTATATAAACGTTCCACACCCTGATTTCACTGCTTGCTGCTTTCTAAACTTCTTCTTGCTTTCTGTTGTGGTTTCAAGTCTTTCCAGCCGGATAATTTACCGGACCACAGTCTGATCCAGGAGGCCGCCAGTGCCATTGTGGGGACCTTATCGAAGAGGCACAACAGCACCATAATGCTGGCAGTCATTGAGGTCAAAGTGGAGACGCAGGTTATGCCACCTTCAGTGGGTGAGTAATGATATGAAAACGGTGTACCTCAAGGCTTTGTTGTTGGTCCCATTTGGTTTTCTGATCAAGAACATATTTACGGTGCTACTTCCCCTGATTTCGTTCCTTTGTTTTCCTCTCAACAGATTACCTAGTGCCTCTTCTATGTGTCGTCTTCTGTTTGCTATGCCTCTTCTGCATCATCGTATGCGTTTGGTGGACGCGCAAACGGAGAAAAGAGCGTGAAAGAACCTCACAAGCGGCTACCGACGCAAACGTCAACAACCACTGGGAGCCGCTGCGGCTCGTTGTGGGACGCGAGCAGCCACTGCCGCAGCAGCCGAAAGAAAACAACAGGGAGGCTGAGCAGGAGCGCAAAAAGCTCATGGGCTCCTCCTGTCGGACGTGTGATGATGGTGAGGAGGAGGAGGACGAGGAGGAGGAAGAGACGGAGGGCGAGCTCGAGGAAGAGTGTGGAGGCGCCGAGGCAGGAAAGCAGCTAGTTTATAAGTACTCTAAGACTGCGGTGCAGTCCAGTGGGGGGTTGATCTGCACCCTGCACAGCTCCAGTTCACCCCTCAGAGCTCCCCACCGGACCGAAGGCTACAGCCCGAAAGACAACCGCTGGAAAAACGTCAGCGCCGTCTTTACCGGTCAGAAACAGCTCAGAGACCATTGTGTATAAGAAGTTTAAACGGAACAATGCAGAAGCAAGAGGCTGCGAGGCAGCAACTATTCTATTACGTTGTGGACTTCTTTTGAAAAGGAAACAAGGCTTTGTGTTTTATTAAGCCTTTCTTTTGTTTTTTTTGTTTGTCACTGGAGGCTGGAGCATAGTGAACATCTCGTTTTTGCTTCTGATCTTCTGTGTTTCTTCGCGTATAGGAGAAACTGAAATGTAACAACTTTTTTTTTTCCAGGAAGCAAAAGAAGCTTTCTGTGATTGTTTTTTTTTTTTTTTGGGTTATGGATCTGTACCATTAAAGAAACATTTGGTTTATAAGAAATGACTTTAAAAAAAAAAAAAAAAAGAAGCTGTATAAAGATTGTTTACAGACGATTATGATTTGTTTGGTTAAATTGTCCGTGGGCTCCTGTTCAGTGTCTGTGGGGGTTTCTACACGGTAAGAAGACGGTGAACGAAGGGTTCTGAGGAAAAATGGACTGTTTGTATCCAACCCTGCCTTTGCTCCGTCACCTTCCAAACGTTGCCCACCGATCCACCTGTGGCTCATGCTCAAGCCTTACCAAAACACTCGGCCTGGAGGGGGAGGGAGTGGGGACAGAAACCCCAGTGCCTACTATGTGGCCTTCCATTGTGTTTTTTATTTTGTCCTTCTCTCCTGTCTCTCAGTTGTCTTTGGCTGAAAGCTTGTATTTGAGGAATTTTTGCAGTATTTGAGTTGGTAGCAAGTGCCTTTCTAAGAGTCTCGTTGTGGCTCCGAGTCGTGCTGCCCAGTTTGATCTCCCAGTTCTCTGATCTCAAAGGGATACGCGTACATTTAGAGTTCAGTTTCACAGCAGCGCCGTTCGAGGTATTCGATCAAAAAAAAAAAACTAAATAAACCCAGAAATGACTACTCTGTACATACCTGTAAATACTAAAGGAGTCGCTGTGTATATTTGAAATAAGTAACTTAAATACAAGTCACACATTTTTATTATTAATATTATTTTTATTTTATTTTTTTACAATGTCATTCCTTTTATTTATGTCCGTCAAGAGAAGAAAGAAGCAGGTTTTATAACACTAAATATCCAGTGTCCCGCAGTTGAGAACCTTTACAGCGAGGTACCACCGTCTGAAGGGTTTTCTGAAGGGTTTAAAAATGGTTATAAAGTTAAAAAGCAAATTTTTGTTTGCTCTGGTTTAGGTTTGCTTACTGAATCGGTTTCATTTAAATATTTAAGGATGGAGAAGCAAAATTCTCCCCAAGACTTATTTTTTTAGTTATCAAAATAAGCACAATCTTCATTTTATTTAATTTTTTTTAAAGCTTTTTAGACATTATTAAAAATCAAAATAAAATGTTTAAAAGCTACCAAGGTTATAAAGTGTTTGAACCATTTCTAAACCTGTCAAAAACTCTTTTATTTCAGGTGCCTTAATGTAATAATTTATTACATTTCTTATTTATGTTATAATTGATCATCTCTTTATTTTTTTGTTGTTGCTGGTTTGTGTTCACTATTAAGGAGAGTAATTCTGTCAATCATCGTGTGGTGTTTTGTGGCGTTTTTATTCGCCGGAGTAAAGCACTCTGATTATCTCACCTGCCTTGTCTTATTCCTTAAAATAAAACATCCGCTGAACGATTGGGAAGCAATTCACCGCACAGTTTTCAGTGTTCTGAATGTGAATCCTAACGAGTCGAATGTGGACGTCACGCATTCGTTTCATGTTTGGTTCAAAGGCTTTAATGAAGGGAACAATGTTTGCAGACATCGAGTCTATTTTTTTTTCTTCCTGAAATGTGTTTTAATAAGTTACCAACTGGGATTCGAGTGAGAGTTTTGCCCCCTTCTCAGACCATGTCGTTTAAGAAACACCACTGTATTTCTGTAAATGGGACACAGCAAAATAAAGAATTTAAGATGCATCACTGCTGGTGTTAAAAGCTGAATGTGCACATTGTACCTCTGTTGTTCAAGAGACATGCGTTGCATTTTGTACAAAGTAAAAAGTTTTCATTCTTTCAGTGGAAGTTTCGTTGTTTTAAATAATCCCCCTGCTTACCGTATTTTCCGGCGTGTAAGTCGCAGGTTTTTTTTTTATTAGATTTGTCAGTCCTAGGCCTGTCGCAGTAAACAATAAATCAATTAATCGCATGATAAATTCAAATTATCGACCTCATTTTCATTTATCGGCTTTATCGTTTCTCTTTCTACTGAAGACACTGGACGACAAGATGTTCAACTCCCGTGCTCTTTACTGACCCCTCCCTTTCTCTTTAAAATCCATTTTAACCGTCCAAAATCGTGTTTTTGGACCTCCGTCTTGTCGAAGCTCCAAAATTCACGGTTGAAACCCGTGCTTCGTGTAAAAAGTTGTTTTCTCTGCAAGAAGAAGCCGAGAACTTGTTTACTGATTTTTTTTATTTTTTTTTTTATTAAAAGCTTTGTGTGAAAAATGCTATGCTAAAGAGCTCAAATCACACCGATCATAGGAACAAGAAACGGCTCATGTCACGTCAAGGGGCCTCCCTCCCATTTTTCTTAGACACACTGCTCGCTCCCTCACTATCCATCCTTTGGTTCAGTCTTATACCACCATCCAGTGGTCAAAAAAGGCACTACACTCAAATTAACCATTTCTTCTTAAATTTGACAATTATTAAATTTCAAACAATATTATCGTTTATCGCAATAATTTCTGAGACAATCGCTCAGCAAAATTTATCGTGACAGACCTAGGCAGTCCTGCCACTTGTACGCCAAGTATTTTTTTTTTCCATCTACATAACACAATTTTTGACTGATTCTGTAAATTTCTAAGAAATGCAGCGAGTTCTCCAGTGCGCTCTCGCTTCACTCAGCTGGTGCAGGCGGAGGAACGCTGGATGGATGGATGACCTAAACCGCCCTAATTACGAATCGGATCCCGCCCATTTCTGTTCAAATCACAGAGATGCCTATTCACATTGGATTAGTATTATCACAGGACCTCAGAGTTCAGCAAAACACAGTAGGTAATTTGCGGTGAAATTTTTACTTTACAAATTACTGACCTGGTCGATTCACACGGGATGAACAACACAATCGCCATAATTATTACAAATAGCATGTGGTCCCTAAGTAAAACTAATCCCGAGCGAATAGGGCGTTATACTCCGGAGCAACTTGTATGCCAGACAATACGGTGTTTATTAAAGTAGTTTTGACATGCCATAGTCACGCTTGTATTTGGATTGTGGTGAGCTGCGAAACACCATAAAGCAACTGGAGACATGAGCCGGACGTTATTTGATCACATCTTGTTGGCGTCTGGAGGAATCGACTTGAAATGTAACGAGGTCCATTTAGTCACGTTTGATTGGATCAGCGGACAATTTCCTCAAATCTTTTTCGTCATGCCTTTTAAGCTCTTACTGCACTGCCTTTAAAGCAGTTTATTGGTCTTCAAAACATCTAAAAGTGGAGATGAATTCATTGTTCTTTTCGCGTCACGTGGTACATGAGGTGGAACGAAAATGTTATAGCAGTTATACCCAAAAATATAAAGTATATATATAAAAAAAAACAGTATACAAGGATCTAGGATATACGCTAAACAATAATTTAATGAGGTGTATTAAACAGCAGCCTGAACATGAGTCTGTTGTGAGCAGATGGGTGTAAGAAATCAGCAGCATGGATAATCAGCAGCACAGATGAAGTGTAAAATCTCCAATTAAAGTGGCATTACAGTGATTATCCCGGTAAGGGATTCAGGAGTCTTACACTTAATGCGCCTCAACCTCCTGCCTGAGGGGATCGAGGCGAAAAGTGTGTGCTGGGTGAGTGGGGTCCTTCATGATGCAGGTGGCCCTCTCTCTACATCTGGAGGTGTAGATGTTTGTGATGGTGGGGAGGCTGACTCCAACGGTCTGTGCAGCCCCCGTGCCTCACGTTGATGCTGGAGCACAGGATGTTCTCCTGTAAATACATAATCAAATTCATAGTACAACATACTTTGTCGTTTTACCAAACGGTCTAAAAAGATCTAGTTCAAATACAGAGAACTTTTTGGTAACGGCTTCTTTAAGTATTTTGACCAGCAATGCGCTGGCTTCAGGGTTGCTATAGGAAGGAAATTACAAAATATAGTACTGCTGCTTTAAAATGATTGTATTTTGACCCAAACTGTCCAATCCTGGTCCTCCAGGGCTGCTGTTCTGCCTGTTTTTAGATTCTTCTCTGCTCCAACACACCTGGTTTGAAGCATTGGGTGATTTAACAGGATTCTGCAGATCATGAAGAGGTAATTCACAGTGTTGGAACAGGGAAACTGGTCAAACATGCAGGATTTTGGCCGTTGACGACCAGGATTGGACACATGAGCTAAGTGATGCAGTGTATATATGTTTTTTTTTTTACTAAATGTCTTGTGAACCGTAAAATTATCACATAAATACAATAATTATCTGTCAACGCTGACTGGTTCTGGCATTGAAATACTAGCGTCAGAGTAGCACCAACTGGGTCATTTAACAAATAAAGGTAGTTTTTTCTTCTAAAGCAGGGTTCTCAAACTGCTGGGTGGCAGAATTAAATACTTGATCCGAGGCACGGGCTCATTTCAGTCGATACATTAACTCAAGTCAATGGCTTTTTTTTTTTTTTTGGTTCAGGTAATCAATCAGCCTCATTTGACGTTCTCTACTGCTCATTCCACGTCAAAATCAAAGATTGTTGAAAAATTCTGCCTTTTTCTGGCTTCAAGTTTAGCCAACCTTCATGAGAAGTCTGCACAAAATTAGGTGTCCGGTTGTTTTTTTTTGACGAAATGAGAAGCGATAAAATTATTCTGTGTTTAATATCAGCTTGAGAGGCCAGATGAGATGTTCATAAGGGCCAGATTTGGCCCGTGGGCCTTCAGTTTGACACGTTCTGAAGTGAAAAGTCCGTCTAAGCATTTAACGGTTAAATGCAGGTAATCTGCTGTATGTTCAGTAATTGTGACATATCGTTGGCTTTAATTTTTTTTAATTTAATGTCGGTACATGTCTCGACAAATGTAAAGGGTTAGTAATAAAACTTGTTGTGATTGCAGCTCTGGCCCATTAGTTGGGCGGTCTTCCAATTAAAGCATTAGGGGTTCATCCCTTTGGCGCAGCGTGCTGTGTCCTCAGGGAACATGCTGAACCCTCTTTGCACTCAGTACGATATCAGTGTGTAAAAGAACATAAAAAGTGCTGTTTGTAGAGCGTAAAATCTGTATTAGAAGCCCTGTAGAGCGCTCTGCAGAACCTGGAGAGGTGAAAAAGGCACTGCGTGGTGGTCCGTTTACCGTTCAGGCCCTCCGGTAATGAATCTTCTTCGTAAATCCCCATCTTTTTGTTCAGAAGACATTTTGTTATGAGTTATCTGGAAGACGTCAAAACATTTCACCTCAGGATTATGCAGAAATATCTAGCGCTTCACTGCCTTTTGTCGTCCTGTCACAAACTGTTTGCCCACTTTACCCAGAAGTTGTAATTGCTAAAGCTAAAATAAATGCAGACTTTAAGTAAAAGCTGTCAAACCCTTACCGTGGACGGGGTTTACATGTTCAGGGCTGCAATGAAAGAACGGCTCTGCAGCATTCTGAACCATTTGGGGCTCATTAGCAAATGTTAGCATGCTAACACAAACGGCATGTTAGCAAACTGAAACCAGCGTTGTTCGGTGGTTCAGACGTACGTTTATCCAGAGTTTTTAACTACAATTAGTTAATTGTGTGAATGTTTACGAAGTATTCACACTACCATGA
Organism: Nematolebias whitei; assembly: GCF_014905685.2. Lineage (NCBI taxonomy): Eukaryota > Metazoa > Chordata > Actinopteri > Cyprinodontiformes > Rivulidae > Nematolebias > Nematolebias whitei. The sequence continues at coordinate 42,423,442 of NC_056509.1, forward strand.
TCCATTTTTCTTCCGTAGGTTTTCCAGCATCTTTCTCGTCCTGCAGTTTTCAAGCTGTTTCAACAAATCATGAATCAAAATGTTCAGCTCTGCTCTGACTTTTGGTGCAGCTTTAGCTTTTTTTTTTTTTTTTTAATATTTAGCCTTTTCTGACGTTTTTCTCATAGAAAATGAATTTTACTGCTCCTTTCACATTTTGTTCTGTGCAAAGTTAAATAAAAAAAAAATCAACTACTTTCAGCTGTTTTTTTGCTCCTTTCAGCTTTATTCTGCTAACTACAACATTTTTGTGCTTCTTCTAACATTTTTCTGCTAGTTTTAGGTGTTATGCTCCTTTCAGCGTATTTCTCTAAGTTTCAGCTACTATTCAACTGTTTACAAGCTAAATTTAGCTTCAGATTATTCCACATTTTTGCACTCATTTAAACTTTTTCCCACCTAATTCATCAAAAAATGTGCTCTCGCCACTTGCTTCTGGTAAATCATGCTTCTTTCTGCCTTTTTAGCTGCTATTTAGCTGGGGTTTTTTTTTTTTTCAAATTTCAGATTTTTATAGATAATTTCCACTTTTTGTGCTCATTTCTGCTTCTTTAAGACTAATTGGGCACACTTGTGCTCTCTCCACGTCCTTCTGGTAATTTAAGCTTATTTCTGCCTTTTTAGCTACTATTCAGCAGCTGTTTTTTTTTTTTTTGTTTGTTTTTTCAAATATATACTTTTTTCTGAAAATGTCCACTTTTTTCAGCTCGTTTCTGCTTTTTTCACCCTAAATGGGCAAAATTGTGCGCTCTCAACTAACTTCTGGCAACTTACGCTTCCTTCAGGATTTTCAGCTATTTTTGATGCTAATTTTAGCTTTGTTTTAGCTAATTTACTAATCTTTGTGCTCATTTCTGCTTATTTAAACCAAATTTAGCAAATGTGTGTTCTTTATGCTTTCTTCTGCTACCTTAGGTTTGTTCTTTCAGTGCATTTACAGGTTTTTAGCTAATTTCAGCTGTTTTTCAGCAAGTTCTTAAGCATTCACACTGCATTTTCACAGGAAATGCAATTAGTTTTATTTTGTCTTTGGTTGTTGTACTCCAATAATACCCTATTTAAGGAAGTGTTCTTGCATTACTGCTACCAAATGAAAATGCAAGCCGAAGTTGACGTTTGATTCAGGTAACTGTCGGAAAATGAATCGGCAAATTTAACAAAAGAAAGTTAAGGCAAAGTTTAATAATGTACAATATTCAGTCTAAAAATTGGGTCATTCATAAGGTCATGTGGGGATAAAACAGCCACACGTTCAATTTTGTTAATTTTTATTTTATTGTATTTATTTTTTAGCGTTGTCAAAAAATACATTTCTTGACAAATCCTAAAATTATTTAGATTTTTTTTTTCTTATTTTGTCAGAACCGTTTCAAATGATCCTGCAAACTCTGTCACTTCCTCTTGAACTGGAATTTTTCTAAAACGTCAAAAAGTAAATTGAACCGTCCTAAGTGGGGAAAAATGTCTCTTTAACAAAAAGATTGCCATAAAATAAATGAATTGTTTATTGTTAATAATCTTGTTTATTTTTTAACTAAAGGCCCTTAAGGAGGTAAATGTTTAAAGAGTTATTTAAATTCAATATTTCTTTAGACTGAGCTTTAAAAGACTGACAAGTTTACTGTGTGTCAATAAATTAACAATAAATATTTTTCAGTAGTTATGTTTTTCCTAAAGAACACTGAACATTTACCGTCACAAAGTTAAAGGACCTTTAGAGGATTACATTTTATGTGTACATCTCTAATACTTTAAGGGTTTTAACTGCCGGTTGGACAAAACGGGCATTTTAAAGGTGTCGCTTTGGGTACAGTTTATTTAATGAATAAACTGAACAGCACGCCTTGAGCAAATTAAATATAAACAATTCAAAACTGGACCTATAGAAAATTGTACTTTGGTTCACAGAATATCTTATTTTAGTCTTGATTGGAGGCTCTGATACTAAAAAAAATCATATACAAACCAATTGAACCTTAACTGAACCCAAAATTATATATTTTTTTGCATTTAAAACAATTATCAGCACATAATCGAGCCCAGTTGTGTATCTGGTTAGTAACAGTTATATCAGGTATTTATCCAACAAGTCCAGGATAAGAAGGCCAGCCTGGTCCTGTAAGTACCAGCTATATGTGTCTTATACCTGTACCAATACAAACCAGGTATGTACCTGGTTGTTTTGTGTATTTCTACCAAGAAAGAATATTTAGTAAATAGTATTTTTCCTCTCAGACACATACTATATTTTACACACACAACGGATGATTCTCAAACATTCTTTTAATGCTCGAAATTAAAGTTAGTTGGGTCCGTTCCATCAAAATCTCAGCGATTAAACCAGTTTCATGCTGAGATAAGTTCAGGGTTAATTTAACTAATTATCTCACGGGTCCAGATTTCTTTTCAGCCTCAGCTTCTTCCGGTTAACACATCCATTGACGTTTTTGGAGTTCCTAAATATATATTTTTCTTCCCTTCCTCTGTGGGAGCTGAGGAGGGCCTCCATCGATCGATTCGGCAGCCTCTCCAGTCCTCCCACATCCTGCTGGAACGCTCGCTCGTGCCACACCAATAGAAGCTCGTCTCCTGCTCTGGGCCGATGCGTTCTCCTCCAATGGGAGGCTGGCGTGACGGTCTCTGGCGGGGTGTTGGTGGGCTGGGACACTTTACCTCCTGAAGCCCCATGGGTACCCCTGGCTGGTGCTAATGGGACCTTGTTGGGAAGGCTGGATCAGGTTACAGGGCTTTGTGGAAGCGCTTGTGTCATCCATCAGGGGAAGGGAGTTGATGATGCTCACGGATATGAATATCAGCATTTCAGGGCCTGGATGGGAACTGGAATGTTCCAATATTGTTTTATATGTGATTTATTTTTCAGCTGCTCATCATTTAGAAATAATAAAAGGGCTTTTAGAAAACAAAAAAGACTATTATGTTTAATGACCTTTCAGTTTGTGACATCATAAAATCATGTAATATATTAATATTAAGCTCATGGGCGATGCAGACTGCAAAACCACTTCAAACCCGTTTTTAGTTTACGTTGTTGCAAGTTTGACTTTTAAAATAAATTTTAAAGATATTTTTCTCAGTTATATAAATTTGTCTTACCAGATGTGGAAGTTTAAACAAACAAACAAAAAAAAACAGACAAAAAATACAAAAATTGAACTAGAGACGACATTTTCTGTGAAAATAAAGTGCGAATGTGCTGAGAGCTGAAGCACATGAAACAGAAAAAAAGCTAAACTTCAATGAGCAAAAAGCTAGCTAAAAGTAATAAAATACTAGCTGATAGCTAAGCTAGTAGGACAGCTAAACGCAAAATGCAATAAAAAGCACGTAGTTAGCAAAAGCTTTGCTAAAAGTAGCAAAAGGTTTGCTGAAAGCTAAAGTAGCGGAACAGTAGCTAAAAGCAGCAAAATGTTAATTAAAATCTAGAATTAGCAAAGCTTAGCTAAAATAGCAAAAGGCTAACAGTTAAAGTAACAAAAGTCTAGCTAAAATCAAAAAGTATAAAATACTAGCCTTAAAGCAGCAAAAGGTTAGTAATTAGCTAAAATGAGTAAAAGCCTAGCTAAATGTAGTAAGCTAGCTTAAAGCTAAAGAAACAAAAGACCAACAAAAGCTAAATGCTGCTAAACACTAAAAGTTGCAAAAAGCTAGCTAAAAGTAACAAAATACTAGCTGATAGCTAAGATAGTAGGACAGCTAAACCAAAATGCAACAAAAAGCACGTTAGCAAAAGCCTAGCTAAAAGTAGCAGATGGTTTGTTGAAAGCTAAAGTAGCAAACCACTAGCTAAAAGCAGCTAAAGGGTAATGAACATCTAGAATTAGCAAAGCTTAGCTAAAAATAGCAAAAGGCTAACAGTTAAAGTAATAAAAAACAGTTAAAGTAATAAAAGACTAGCTAAAATCAAAAAGTATAAAACACTAGCCTTAAAGCAGCAAAAGGATAGTAATTAGCTAAAATTAGTAAAAGTCTAGCTAAAAGTAGCCAGCTAGCTTAAAGCTAAAGAAGCAAAAGACCAACAAAAGCTAAATGCAGCTAAACACTAGCTAAAAGCAGCAAGTTGTTAGTATAAAAAGAGGGGTCTAACAAAGCCTAGCTAAAAGCAGAGAAAAAGTAGCTAAAAGTGACAAATAACAAAACAGCTATGCTGCAAAACAAACAAAAACAACAACAACAAAAACAGGAGTGCACCAGCATGCTCAAAGCATGGTGCAGATATTTCCAACAAGATTTCCAAAAGGTTGCATCTCGACTAACTTTCACTGTTTTGCAATCGTTTTTATTTTTTAATCGTGGGCAGTAGTTTCTTGCTCCAACCTATAAAATAAAAGCATCGAGGGTTTTTACATTTTCTCTTAACAGTCATAAACATTTGACATAATTTACTGAGACAGGGTTATAGTGTTGTGCTGCAATAACACATCTGAAACATCATTTCTTCTCATTAAATAAAAAAATATTTGTAATAACGGTCTACAGGCGTAGCGTAGGACATGTATGTGTTTTCATTGTTGACCTGAATACAATCTGTTTATTGTTCTAATTTTTTAAAAATAGAAACCATGTATACCGTTTGACTGCCCACTAGGACTAGAGGTGGGTTGTTGAGTTGTCTTTGTGCCTGTCAACATCAATAACCCCCACCGATCCCAGACTGCATTGGTAAACTGACACCACAGACCAAAAGCAGCTCCCTGTAGCAGCCAAGGACATTTCAGTCTGCTGTCTGTAAACACGTAGTACTAGGCTACCACGGTCCTCTCAAAATGGATGAAAGCCTTTGCAGGGAAAGTAAACAGCTAGTAAATACTGTCCCATTTATCTGAGAGAAAATATTAACTCGGTGTCAGTTGCAGGTTATTTTATTGGCGCCGTGTGTGCACCCGGACAGACCTAACTGGGGGAAATGTTTGGTGTGCCCTGCACCCGGTAGCTGCTCTGTGCATCTGTTGATGCAGGTCTTTAGGACCATCTGACAGTGAAGGCAGCTGGGTGACAGGATTTTAGGCTAAGCCCTTCACCCCATTACAAACACGCTCACATGTACAGAAAGTCTACACATGCACACGCCGAAACCTGTCCCTTATGGGACATCAAACTGGCACATGCTGGTGGAAAGAAGGCTGCAGCTGGCACTATGGGCTGACTAACCGAGGCGGCAGAATAAGCCACAGTGTACCGTCTGTGTTTGTGTGTGTGGGGGGTGACTGGTGTATTTACAGGCTATGCAGGTCTATCTTGGTATTGCTGTAACCCCAACACTTAACTCTCTGCACCGTCTTGGCAGAGGGGAGAAAATAGCTGGGGCTGCAGGAGATTCATGATAGCATTTCTGGGACAGCTGTTCCATGCAGGTTGCATGCTGAGATATAAAACATGGCCGCTACACGCCAGGAAGACTTAAAGGGAGTGAAACATGGCATACTTGTATCATCAATGGATGTAAGGAAAACTGCACTGAAATTTATTTGGAAGGTGCAGACATCAATCATTAAAAGGAAGATTGAGCGTTTCCGTCCCATCAAGTTATCCCAGTCACAACTTCCAAAAGGTAAAGTTGATATTGTTCATATCTGTTGTCCGACAAATACTCAAAAACCCAGCAAAACCAAAACATCTGACCACCAAAAGATGGCATTAAGGACTAATAGGTGGCTCGTTTAATTACAGCACCAAGCTCTGCTAAGAACCTTGGGGTCATGGTTCTTGGTGGTACTTTGACAAGGAAACTGATGCACAAGACATTTTTTCCCAGGTGGATACGTTTATGTAAAACTTTACTTAGTCTTTGCGGTCTTTAGATTTTTAAAGTAGTAGCATTTCTAAATCATTCTGGCAGATTTCTGGAGTATTTCAGGAAGACAAAGAGTTACGGCCATTCACCCTAAAACAAATAAATGCTTGAACTAGTTTTCCACAATATACAGGACTCCCTAACTTTGACAACATCGGGTAAAGAAAAATAAATCCTGACAACTTTCTTTAGAAGTATGCTAACAAAGTATTATAACCATGCCGTCTGAAGTAATACTGCACTCCATTTACCTCAAAAGTAGAACCAGGATCGGGGAAAGACGTCAGACCCGACTTCACCTCAATGCTCAGTGACCAGGCTAACTACCGTTAGCAATACAAGCCGACAACGGTGGATTTCAATGCGTTCGAACAAACAGCTGCTAACACCGCTAATAGCGGTGTGACAGGATTACCGAGACGAGATTGACAAAAGTATAAAAAGAAGTTTAATCCTGAATCTATCACATCTTTTCGTGCATGTCAGCCGTTTGGCCACTCCACAGGGCGTGACAGCCATAAATGTCATTCGAAACACACGTGTTGGGTTCAAAGAGGTCTAGAGGTTAAAGGAGGGTAAACAAACTGTGAATTTGCATCTTCTACCTCAACACAGCGAGACGGCCTCGCCTACATGCGTTGACCAGTCGTCGCTCGACTAACAGCTGCTGGTGGACATGAAACCATGACCTCATGGTTCCTAGACATGTAGCACAAAATACGCTCCTAACTTTACATGAACTGGCAAATGGAAAAACCGTGCGCTTAAGACGGTACTTTGTTGGGATCTCGCCATGTAATTTTCCATCCTCTTGTATATTTGCCTCAACATATTCCATGCATGTGTGTTTGTACACGCTCAAGTAACAGCGTGCAGCGTAACCCAACACTCTGTGCAGGGATATGCAAGGTCGATGTGCACCTCTCCCAGCCTGAGTGACGTTCGGGAGTGTAAAATACCCTCGGGAGCCACTCTGAAGCAAGTTGCAGTTTGTACGGTGCAACCAAATTAAAAGTTACAGAGCTGTAGGTTGCAATTGAGAGCCGCTCTAAAGTTCTGAGGTCTTTGACTTGTTGCTGCTAACATCCAAGGATAAAACTGTCATCAACATCTGTTTCTGGCAGCGCTGCCGATTACACTATAATTGTTTTGTGCTCATGTTCATTAGAAATTGGAAAAAAGTGGCTCCTTTCAAAAAATATTCAAAGTGTGTGTCTGGTACCTACCCGCAGAAGAAGCCTTTCAATTCACTAACCATAAATCAGACTACCTCTAACATTTGCATCGTTCAAGTGTTCCTCGATGGAGAAGATGGGCCGCGAAGATTAACACTTATCGCCCACCACCCTGAAAAGGTGGGTGTCCATGTAACTACCAGTTAATAGAAACTAGATATGAGATGTACAGTAAACCTAAATGTGAATTTTGTTGAAAATAGTTGTCAGTCCATTTATATTCTTCTTCTCTTGTTCCAGATGAAGATTGGTGTCCATCTCTAGCGGTCGCTGGTCAAGAAGTCGAGGTCAATTCATTATATTTTATATTTTACTCTCATAAAGAGCTTAAAGAAAATTTGGTTCAGTTTTACAACACCGTGTCAACTTAAAGCTGAAGTTTGTTGGATACTAAAGTTCAAGGTTCTTTATTGTCATTCGCATCACTTGTGGTACATGAGGTAGAACAAAATTGTGTACACAGGGTCCCAGTTACATACAACAACAGCAAAGAAACCGTACTAAGGATCCAAGACACTAAACTAAGAAATACGCTAAACAATAGTGCAAAACGATACGCCGAACAACAGCAGCACGAACATGAGTCTAAATAACTTTAAATAAGTGATGATGTCAGATTGTTTTTGCTTGTTTGAGATCAAGGATTAATTTTGAATCCCAAAACATGATAAAATGAGCAGTCTCTATATTTTACCTGAGATCGGAGAAAGCAAACTGAAAGCTGAAATTAGCAAATTTCTAAGCAAAAGGTTAGCCAAGAGTAACAAAAGGTTACCTAAAAATAACTAAAAGCCAGCTATGCTAAAGTAGCATCTACTAGTTAAAAGTGAAAAGTAACCAAAAGCTAAGTTTAAAAAAAAAAAAGGTTTGCTAAAAGTATCAAAAGGCCAGTTAAAAAGAAAATTCTTCTCCTTCGGGCAGCATTTTTCCAGGCAGCCTGCCACGCCCGTCCACACCTGTCTCCAGTCCTCTCACTGCAGCTGCAGCCATTTTCTTTTCCACCTCAGCCTTTATAATCTGTCAGCTTCCCTTATTCTTCAGTCTTCCATTGCTGGGCTCTCACGCAACGTCCGGTTTGCTTCCTGCCTGATTCCTCGTGCCTCTCTGTGACTTTTCAGTTGTGTAAGTTTTGCTGTCAAGATTACCTTTATGTGTTAATTTAAAAAGTAGTTAGAATTTATTTTTATCAAGGGTACATAAAAGTAACAAAAGGCTAGCTACAAGCTACAATCTTGGTTTGACACTGCTAACATTTATTGTCAAACAAAAGCTTTTGTTTGACAATAAATGTTAGCAGTGTCAGAAGGTTAGCTCTGTTAGCAAAATGCTAGCTAAAAGTTAAAAAAATAATAAAAAACTGTCAAATAGATAGAAGCTAAAAGTAATGGGGCAGTAAGCTAAAAGTAACAAAAGTTAACAAAAAGCTGAAAGTAGCTAAACGTTAGCAGTGTCAATAGGTTGGCTCAGTTAGCAAAATGCTAGCTAAAAGCTAAAAGTAAAAAAAATAACTAAAAACTGTGTCAAATAGCTAGCTGAAGCTAAAAGTAGCAATGGGGTAGTTACAAGCTAAAAGTTACAAAG
>NC_056509.1:42432118-42440149 GCF_014905685.2 Nematolebias whitei
TGAAAGTAGCTAAATGCTAGTAGTGTCAAAATGTTAGCTTAGTTAGCAAAAGGCTAGCTAGAAGCTAAAGGTACAAGAAGATTTTAAAAATAGCCAATTTGCTGGAGCAGATTTTTTAAACAACTTTTTAAAGTGAAGAGACCTTATTGTATTGCTGTGAGAAAAAATGTTTATAATTTTTTGAGAAGTAATAATAATGATAATAATAGTAATGAAAACCAAAAGTCTCAGCACCTAAATGAGCTTAACAAAAAAGCAAATTGCTGAAAATCTATAGCATTCACAGACGTAAGTGTAAGTCGACTTGGGGTAAACCATTTTTTCCTGATACATTAAGCTGGGTGTTAATTTGATCTGTTTGGGTTCAGTAACAGAATAAACACATATTTAACATGGAAACCTTTTATTGTACACCTACGTCAATTAGCTGATCTCTTCACTTCGGCACTCCTGGATGACTCAGCCAAAGTGAATAAGGAAATAATGGATGCATGACTTTGAAATATCACACATTCCTGGCTCGGTTTGGGCACGTTTTAGAAAAATGTTGCCTTGAGCAGCGGTAAGTATTGATGATCCGGGGAGTGTGTTTCAGACAATATTCATACTAAAAAAGGTCGGATTCATGGAGCCTGTGTTCCACGTGCAAAGAGTGAAAACAAATGTTTACCAGCAGCAAACTTCTCAAACCCACCGTAGTGATTTAATATTCATCATCATAAACAAGTACCCAGCACAGCTGAGGCATGAAGGCACTCGATGCATCAGGTTTTTAAATTTAAATGTTCTTTTTGCACTTAATGTGTTTTTTTTTTTATTAATTTCCATTTCATCAAGTCCTCAGTCGACCTCATTGATTACATTTCTGGTGAGTAAGCAGGTGAACCAGAAGGTTTGCAGAGTCTCCTCCATTGATCCGGTTACCGTGGTTACCAGTCCAGCCCCTCCTCCCAGGAAAAGGTCACAGATTTATCATGAATTTTAAACGGGTGACGGCATTGAGTTGTTGGTTTTCCTGAACCGAACCGTGAAGTTTTGGCACCTAAAAACCTAGAAGTGACAACATAAATAAATAAATAATAATTTTCTTAAACAGAAAACGAAAGCTTCAACCAAACTATAAAAATGCAAACTAGTGAAGATAATGGCAAGAATACTTTTTTTTGTTTGTTTTTGTCGAAAGCCTTCCCATTTTTAATAGTTGCATAAACCTTTGTTTTGACCTTTGCAAAGATAATTGCCATTTAAATTGTGTTTATTATCACCCGCCACCAAAATTCCAAGGTGGGTGATGACGTGAGCTTGAGTGTCTGTCTGTTAGCAAAATATCTCACGAACCGCTGGGCAATTTAAAATGAAATTTGCAGATATTAACCTTTATGTATACGTCTACAATTGAATAACTTTTAGTGTCACCCCAATTTCAAATGGCCACCACAGTCAACCGACATCAGAAAACACAAAAACGGTTATAATTCAGTAAATTCTACAGACATTGCACTAATATTTTGTGTGGTAGTAGCTGAGAGTGATTCACAACACATAATTTGAGTGTGACATTTTGCAATTTGCGAAAGATTGTGCATGAAGTTATTTTTAAGGGCTTTAGCAAAACTGCTGCATCAGTTTTCCACTTTGGATTATCTTATACACAGGATGACAAACTCTAATATAGCTTACCTATAAGTTTAAATTGGCCTGCAAATTATTGTTTTAAAAAACATACATATATATAAAAGTGGAGTGCACAGATTTGAAAATCTGTTCAATGTTAAACTATCTTTTTATCGAGGTACTTCCTGTGGTAATGGCAAGAGGTTAAGGAGATTCTCCCCAGACAAAAAAATAAAATCAATGAATCGGAAAGCTTTGTGATCCTTTAATCAATCCTGTCACTTTGACGAGTGTGACTTCGGTACAGCTGATCAGAGGTCAGCTCCATCTGTAGTCGATCGATTTCACTACAACCCCTAAAGGAAAAGTCACCGTTTGTTTTTTTTTGGACCAGGCAGAAGTTGCATTTGGCTGCAGATGTTTGTAGGAACATTTTTAGCGCTTTAGATGCTCATAACGCAGACAAAGAGTTGCTGTTAAAAAATGCACGTTTGTGTGTGTGGTGGAAAGAGTAGACGAGGAATCTCCTGAGCTTGTCTGAGGTCATGCAAGGACTCGAGGTTGGCACGGCTGGGAAACAAAAGGTGGATGAATGTGCTGCTTGGAAAGATGCCCAAAGAGGCAGATGAGTTAACAAGGAAGGTGTTTCATCCTGAAGATGAACACGAGGCTGCGCCGCCTTTTTCATGAAACGTGCGCTCTTGTTGTCAACGACCCTTTAAAGGAACAAAGTGAAAGCACGCTGTGTGTTGTGAATTACACTCATCTACTAAATCATATGTATCTGATAGATTCCAGTTTGTAAATGTAAATAATGAAAGTTCTTCATACACCAAAGTTAGTAATGGAGTTCCTCAGGGTTCAGTGCTTGGACCAATGCTCTTTACTTTATGCTTCCATTAGGTAAAGTTATTAAACAGCATGGGATAAATTTTCATTGTTATGCTGATGATACTCAGTTATACTTGTCCATGAAATCCAATGAATCCAATCAGCTACTTTGACTACAAGCATGTCTTAAAGACATGAAAACCTGGATGACCTTAAATTTTCTGCTTTTAAATTCAGACAATGAGGTTTTGGTTTTTGGACTTGAACATCTTGAGAATATTTGCTCCCAACACATTGTGTGTTGTGAATTACGCTCATCTACTAAATCATATTTATCTGATAGATTTTAATTTGTAAATGTAAATAATGAATCTTCTTCATACACCACAGTTAGTCATGGAGTTCCTCAGGCTTCAGTGCTTGGACCGATGCTCTTTACTATACAGTATGCTTCCATTAGGTAAAGTTATTAAACAGCATGGGATAATTTTTCATTGTTGTGCTGATGATACACAGTTGTATTTGTACATGAAACCAGTTATTTGAGGTTTTGGTTTTTGGACCTGAGCATCTTAGGAGTATTTGTTCCTAATACATTGTCTGTTGTGAATTACACTCTACTACCACACCATGTTTTAGTTCAGTATCTGTAAAACTGACTGAACGAAAGCCAGTCAATCCGTTTTGACAGCCGTCTTAAAGTCAAAAAATTAATTCATTGTAGGTTAACCCATTTAAGGATTTCTGAAGGTTTCATCCAAATGTATGCAGTGAGTTATGAGATATTTTGCTAACAGACAGAGACAAATGCCTCTTAATAATGAATGAAAATTTTTACAAACAAATCTTGTGCCACGGGTTAGCGCGCAGAGTACAAGTTGGGGATCAGGCTCAGCTACTACCACTTTAACTCAATTTCTGTAGCACTGACAGAATTATAGCTTGTGTTTAACTGTGGCGGCCATCTTGAACTGGGTTGACTCGTTAAGGTAGTATTTGTAGATGTACTCCTAATGATAAATTCCTGAGAGTTTCTTTGAAAAAGGTCCAGTGGTTCATGAGATATTGTGCTAACGGTGCAGACGAACACACATGCAAAGCTGCAACTTTATGACGTTTATTTACATCTCAGATAAATATTCTAAGCCATAATTGTAGAAATAATTTTAAACAAGTTGGCAAATCAGGTGAAAACTATCATAATCTAATTTTAGCCTGTCCGACTGACTGAGTTCCTGTTCCCATCCACCCAGAGACACTGGAGATACGGACAGCAGAAAACTTTATTTTTATTTTAACAACATTAGGAGCTAACGGCCTGGTTACGGTGGTTCTGTGTTGGCCGCCTTGTTTGATGGGAAATTGGATCTAGACTTGAGAGGGGTGCGTAATGCAGTTAAAGGCGTCATGAAAAGCCAGCTGTAACAGGATTTCATCCTCCGCGCGGCCTCGGCTGACTGCTGCCGTGAGGAGAGTTATTAGGGAGATCCTGTGTGCGAGTGTTTCTCTGCGGTAATGAAAGCAGAAGGTTTGTCCTCCTCCTTTTTTTTTAAGGGGCTTGGTTGGTAAATCTGTCATGTTTCGGCAGAGGTGCGTGGAGGTCGGGGCTTCGCTTGCAATTTAATCACAGGAGAGGTTTCTGCAGAGAAATACAATATATTAAAAAAAAAACAGCCCTACTTTCTTGGGATCTGATGACCTTTATCCTCATTCAATGCATCAAAGATAAGATGGAACTGATGTGATAAGATAAAACCCGCCGTGTTTTATTAATAACGAGGGACTAGCGGCTCTGATGTACCGTAGACAGAACCTTTTCCTTAAGGATCCATTTGTCCCTTTGAGGTGATCTGTGAATTGGTTCATCTAAGATAAAATCTCGTGGTGGACTTGATATCTTTCAGGCTAACAGTGGTTCCATCTGCATCAATGGTCCCAAATTGTTTCAGCGCACAAAAATCTACAAGAATGAAACATGCAAATTATTTCAGTTTAGCTATTCTCTTTGTGGTTAACAAATTTTAAGCTAAAGTGGCTGTCTGGTGTTTATTCTTGCGACCAGGTGGTCACACAGACCTCATATCATCTCCACGTTATTGAGACGCAATAAAAACTTTGCATGTCAACTGTTTTGGCTCTGTTACTACTGCACATCAGGTGCTTTAACTTGGATCCTCCTCGCACCTCGGTCCATTCATAAATCACAGGAGATGGGATATACGGCTCTTTGAAAGGAACCGGATCTTCATCCAAAGAGCCGTTCAACTTTAATGGTAGTGATGTCACACCATACGGCCGTATGAAGTTTTGTAGCCTGTACGCATGACGTACAACGTAAAGGCTGGACCACATGTCGTGTGAAGCTCACACCCCCTGTCTTCCTCTCCTGCTCCTCCCCTTTGCCTGTTCTCCTTCGTCTCAGTGGAAAAGCAAAGGAGAAGCCTGTCTCTGCATTTGAGGGGAAATACACAAAAATATTACAAGAAAAAATAAAACGAGGAACGACTCAACTGGATGCAATTTGCTTCTCGTAGTTTGTTGTAAAGAGCCGTGTGAAAGATTTGCATCATTTCTCAACGTCACATCTCTAGAAATCACCCTGAGGCAGCCACAAGGCGTCAAAAGTCCTGGATTGAGGTTTCTTGTGAAAAAGCCCAAAGCCTATAGCAGCGCAACTAAAGGATAGCTCAGGAAACCCTAGCCAACCCTACCTATAGGATGTATCATAAAGGAAAGACCTAACCCTGGTTTTAAAAGTAGACCGAGTGTCCACCTCACATACACAAACTAGAAGATGGTTCAACAAGAGAGGAGCCTGATAACTATAGGAACCACAAATAAACCTGTAGTCTGAGGGAGAGGTGCTCTGTTGGGAACGAGGAGATCCTTAATGTGAGATGGAGCTTGGTCATCGAAAGCTTAGTGTGTTCGACGTAAGACTTTAAATTCTGGCGACCACTGGAGAACTATCATCTCTCTTCCTGTCAACAGAACTCTGGTCGCTGCTTTTTTGGACCAGCTGACGACTTTTTGAGTTTTTTTAAACTACAATAACCACTTCGTCATCTTCATGGCTGCGGGTGATGGCAACACCAGATAAACACGTCTCCATTTGTTTTCCCCCCAGCAGGTTTTCCTAAACGTGTTTTGCTGCAGACGAGAACCTGTTTTTGTGTGCCAAGGTACGAACGCGTGTTTCGATGGAGAACAATTTTAACAGCCGCCAGCCAAGGTCAGTGCTGTTGCTGTGCTATGTGTGGAATGAGCGTTAGGCCTTCGCTCGTAGCGCCTTCAGCAGACTCCAGAGAGTCGCGCTCATTGTGTGGCAGCCGAGGGGGAACAAAGACATTTCCACCGGAGGAACTTTGGGTTCCTGTCGATAAGGACGCTTGTGTTGTGAGCTGGAGCTGTGTTTGTCTGCTTGTGTACAGTAGAGATCTACACAGCAGCACAGGCGTGCACTTTCAAGACAACAAGTGGTGGCTGTATAAATAGTACGCCCCCTCCCTCTTGAAGGAACTTCAAAGGTGGGGAGAAATCTCAGTTCATGTACATTTCAGGGGAGTAAATATTCAGATGCGTTTAAAATACTGAACGCAGATCGCATATTCTATTTCCAAACGTCGCTAAGCAGCAGCTTTTTTTTTGGATATTTACAGAAAAAAATTAAAAAGATTTGCGTGCAACATGTCCTCTCGCCTTCCTTCGGCATGCCGTTACACCTCCAGCAGATCTTCGGAGGAAACGAGCTGTTCACAGATCCATACTTGCACGTTTACATTCCACTCTCCTTTCCCAATTATAAGTCGTGCATTCATCTGAGAGCCGGCTCCCCAAAGCATGGAAACATTTCTTTCCTCATAAAATTCCACTCCTTGGTTTTTTTCTTCTTTTGAGTAAAACAGCAGAAAAGGGAAATGTGAAGCCGTGCGGACTTTGTTGCCCTCCACAGGCATTTGCTTTGAAGGAATTTAAACCAAAGTAAATTCACCTTTCAGTGATAGGCAATAAGTGTTTGTTTGTCCAATTTAATTAAACTCTTACTAAATAATCATTTATACGCCTTTAAAACTGATCTGCTTTTGGATTCAACTTGATTCAAGATGGCTACCACCGCTAATGAACATTAGAAAAGGAGAAAATGACTATAACTCGGGACAGTTTTCCAGATATTGGATGAAATGGTTTCTGGAGTCCAGAAACCAGTTGTTACCTGGATTATTGAGCATGAACTTTGATGTTTTGAACCATTTTGGCTATGTCTGCCTCAGAGGAGTCAATGGGGGAGAGGGTGGACTCCAGAACCATCTTATCACCATCGAACTGGTGGGCACTATGAGAGTGTGCCACTTGTGGGACTGAGTTTTGTCGTGGCTCCTCGGATTGATGAAGTCCTTTGGATGAAGGATGAAACGTCTTAACAAAAAAAGAAACCATCCAGAGGATTACAACAAAGTCCATGCTCAATCCAGGTATACAATCCAACATTTTTCAGTCAGCTCATCTGGACAGTTTCTTTTTTTGTGCTGAAACATTTCGCCTTCGATCCAGAAGGCTTCATCAGTCAAGGAAACACACAACAAAACTGATGCTTACCCCAAAGTGGAACAAACCAGTTCTGCTTGTGATAAGATGGTCTCTTTGGTACGCCCCCTCCTCCATTGCCGGCCCTCTTCCTTGTTGACAGTCTTGTCAAACTGGTTGAAAACAACAAAGTCCATGCTCAATAATCCAGGTATACAATCCAACATTTTTCAGTCAGGTCATCCAGAGGATTGTTTTTAAAATGATGCAATTATACTCTGTTTTGTCAGAACAAGTCTTTTACATTAAAGTGCTGAGGAGTGCTATTTAAAGAGTTTAGTTTTCAGCTAGTCTTTTGCAACTTTTGGCTTTAGCTAGTGTTTTGCTACTTTTGGATAGCTTCTTGCAACTTCTAACTAATGTGTTGCTGTTTGTAGCTATGTTTTGCCCCTTTTAGCTAGTATCATGCTACATTTAATTAGGCTATTGTTTAATTAGTTAGTGTTCTGCTTCTTTTAGGTTTTAGTCAGTGTGTTGCTACTTTTGGTTTTACTTGGATTTATTTGCTCCTTTGGCATTTTTTTTACTTCTTCTAACCAATGATTTGCTGTTTTTAGCTCCTTTTCTTTGTGCCTCTTTTAGCTAACGTTCTGCTACATTTAGGTAGCCCATTGTTACTTTAAGTTAATGTTTTTCATCTACTATGCTTAAGCTAACATTCTTCTTTTAGCTAGTGTTTTGCTACTTTAAGATAGCTTCTTGCAACTTCTAATTAATGTTTTGCTGTTTGTAGCTATTTTTTTTGCCTCTTTTAGCTAAAAGTTCTGCTTCATTTAGGTTTTAGCTAGCCTTTAGCTTCTTTAGCTTATGTTGCTACTTTTGGTTTTAGCTTGTGTTTTACTGAGAAGCACTTTGGCTAGCTTTTTGTTACTTCTAATTAACGATTTGCTGCTTTTAGCTAGTTTTTCCTCTTTTTTAGCAAGTGCTCTGCTTTTATTTTAGGTTTTAGCTAGATTTCTGCATCTTTAGCTTTTAGCTAGTGTGTTGCTACTGTTAGTTTTA
>NC_056509.1:42440159-42452983 GCF_014905685.2 Nematolebias whitei
CTAACCAATAATTTGCTGTTTAGCTAAGTTTTGCCTCTTTTAGCTAATATTCTGCTACTTTAATGTGGCCCATTGTTACTATACATTTGTGTTCATCTACTAGGTTTAAGCTAACATTTTCCTTCTTTTAGCTAGCGTTTTGCATCTTTAAGATAGCTTCTTGCAACTTCTAATTAATGTTTTGCTGTTTGTAGCTATTTTTTTGCCTCTTTTAGCTAAAAGTTCTGCTTAATTTTGGTTTTAGCTAGCCTTTAGCTTCTTTAGCTTATGTTGCTACTTTTGGTTTTAGCTTGTGTTTTACTGAGAAGCACTTTGGCTAGCTTTTTGTTACTTCTAATTAACGATTTGCTGCTTTTAGCTAGTTTTTCCTCTTTTAGCAAGTGCTCTGCTTTTATTTTAGGTTTTAGCTAGACTTCTGCATCTTTAGCTTTTAGCTAGTGTGTTGCTACTGTTAGTTTTACCTTGTATTTGCTACTTTTGGCTAGTTATTTGCTGCTTCTAACCAATAATTTGCTGTTTAGCTAAGTTTTGCCTCTTTTAGCTAACATTCTGCTACTTTAATGTGGCCCATTGTTACTATACGTTTGTGTTCTTCATCTACTAGGTTTAAGCTAACATTTTCCTTCTTTTAGCTAGCGTTTTGCATCTTTTAGTTTTAGCCAAGTCATTCAGCATTTAATCTAGCGTTCATAGAAAATGTTATTTTCTATATTTTTAAATAAATAATATGAATATCTATTTGAATTTAAAGCCATTTCTTCATCACACATTGTTAATGAAGTTTTGGAGCTCTGCAACATTTGACTTATTTGTTTGTCTAATGTACTTTTGTCATTTCAGGAACTTTCCAACAGAAAGGCTGTTAATGTGTTGTGAGGTTGACGGGTTGTATTTCATCTGAAAGCAGCCATGATGTTTGCATCTAAAACGTGTTTTCCTCTACTCGTATGGTTTGTTGTTCATGTGGCTGCATTCTGTTCAGTCTGCAGCGTTGTTTCTGCCTCTGCCCTCACACACTGTCTGCTGCCTTTCCTGCCACTTATCAGCAGCTAATTAGTGTGAGCATTCACACTATTGTGTTTCTGTTTAAATTTATTATTGTGTGAATGCTATTGCGATCCACGTTTTCTTCCGTACGTTTTTCGGCATCTAACCACTCCCACAATTTTTGTGCTATTTCAATAAATAATATATCAAAACGATCAGCTGTTTCAGGACATGACTGCTATAGCTTTTGGTACTGGTTCAACTTTAGCTTTTTGAGATATTTTTTCCTTTTCTGACATTTTTTCATTGAAAATGAATTGAACTCATTTTACATATTTCATAACTTTTGATCTGTTTATAACCTTTTACTGCTACTTTCACATTTAGATCCGATTAAACTTCTTTTAGCTTCCTTGTACAAATTTCTGGAAAAATCCAGCTAGTTCAGCTAATTTCAGCTTTTTTTTTTTTTTCAGCTGTATTGTGCTCCAGTCAGCTTCAGTCAGGTAACTTCAAGATTTTTGTGTCTTTAAACTTATTTCGACTAATTTCAGCTTGTTGTGCTCCTTTCAGCTTATTTCTGTAGGTTTCTGCTATTTCAGATAGCATTTAGCTGTTTTTTAATGCTAATTTCATATTTATCAGCTAATTCCAAATTTTTGGCAATTATTTTAACTTTTTCCAGCCTAATTCAGCAAAAACATGCTCCCCTGACGTCCTGCTAGTAATTTAAGCTTTGTTTCGCTTGTTTCATCTACTATTCAGCTGTTTTTGGCAAATTACAGCTTTTCTCAGAGAACTTCAATTTTATTGTGCCAATTTCTGCCTTTTTCAGCCTTAGTGGGCTCCCTCCACTTTGTTTTGGAAATTTAAGCTACTTTCTATATTTCTTTAGCTACTGTTCAGCTATTTCATAGAAAACTTAGGATAACTCTGCCATTTTTAGAGCTATTCAGCTGAAACTTGGCATATTGGTAGCTGACAATAATTCCTAATAGACTCTGATTGAAACTCAAAAATCCAAGATGGACGCCTTAGCACAAAAGGAAAATCCTTTAAATCAGCCTTTATTAATTATCCTTTATTTAATTTAGTCATTTTGCACTGAAAGTTGGTGTGATGATAGTTGACAATAATTTCCATCAAATGCTGCATGAAAATCAAAAATCCAAGATGGCCACCAATGCTACTTTTGAAGTCACTATTTACATCAGAGATTCTCTGGTTTCTAGTCTTGTGTCTGCTAAAACAATTCCAAACCCATTTGAGGCCTTAGCTGTAAACATAATTTTGAATGGAGGCCAGATCTTATCTGTAGTGGGTTGTTATCTTCCCCCTCAGCAACACCTGAGGCTTTGTCCTCCCTGATTGAATTCCTTAAAAATTTTAAGTTTAAAAATAGTTTTTTTGGCAGGAGATTTCAACATTGACTGGGATAAGTCAACCCCCCTCTGTGATAAATTCAAGAAATGTTGCCTTTCACTCAATCTAACCCAACTGATCGACTCTCCCACTATACCAAACAAAAACCGTCCTGAAAAATCCTCCATCTTAGACCTGTTTCTAACTAATATGCCTCACAAATTCCCTGGTACAGGTGTATTCGCTGACATTTTATGTGATCATTGTGTGACAGCGACTCTCAGAGACATTAAACTTCACATCCTAAACCCAGATTAATTAAAAAAAGGGATCTGAAAAGTTTTTGCGAACAGTCAACTCTCTGGGATCTATCCCACTTTGACTGGCATCGTATTCCATTAATTGATGACGTGAACTTCGCTTGGAACTATTTTCATAATACAAAGTAGTTTCATTTATTTCCTGAACATACATGCTCCTTTTCGTCAGTTCAGAATAAAGGGACGAGACAGCCCCTGGTTTACTCCTGAACTAGCCGACCTCCTGCACAGGAGAGATCATCTTTGGGCCGCAGTGAGAAAATCTGGCTCAGACACTGATTGGTTGAGTTTTCGACAGATGAGGAATAAATGCACAACTGCCATCAAAGCAGCAAAACGCAACTATTTCTTATCTCAGACCTCCAAAAATTTTAATGACCCTAACAGATTCTGGAAAACCATCAAATCTCTCTCAGGCACCCCCCAATCATCTGACCTCCCATCACAACTTCTCGTTAACTCTGTTCCTGTGTCAAATAAGCACGAGATCCTGAACTGTTTCAACAAACATTTTGTTGCTTCTGGTTCTTTATTTGACACAGTTACTAATGGAAAATCAGCCACTTCACTTAATAACCAAACTTCTACAAATCAAATCCCTCCTACAAGTCAATCCTCAGTTAATCACAGCTTCTCTTTTTCTCCATTCTCAGTCAGTGAGGTCAATAAACTGTTAAAAGATCTTGATCCTAAAAAATCTGCAGGTCCAGATGAACTTCCACCTTATTTCTTAAGGCTGGCTGCTCACATCATCACAGTCCCTGTGACCCACATCTTTAATCTTTCCATAAGACAAAACTCGATTCCAGACGCTTGGAAAACAGCCTTTGTTCTTCCTTTGCTGAAGGGAGGTGACCCCACCTCACTGAACAACTATCGACCAATCTCTAAACTCTGCATTTTAGCCAAGGTTCTAGAAAAACTGATAAACTCAAATCAAAAATTACATGGACTCATTTAACATCTTACCTTGTCATCAATCTCGTTTCAGGAAACAACACAGCACAACCACTGCTTCACTGAAGGTTCTTAATGACGTTGTTGAAGCACTGGATGCTAAGGATTATTGTGCTGCACTTTTCTTAGACCTGTCTAAAGCTTTTGACACTGTGGACCATAACATCTTGTGTCATAAACTCTCAGAAATCGGTTTCTCAGAACACACCATTGTTTGGTTCTCTATCTCTTAGATCGGAGGCAATGTGTTCAACATAATGGTACTTCCTCCAGTTATTTAACAGTCAACAATGGTGTACCACAAGGCTCAGTCTTAGGACCCACCCTCTTTACAATCTACATAGGTAATGTAGGTAAAAACATCCCTGATGTATCCATACATTTCTATGCTGATGACACAGTTGTTTATTGTCGAGCTAAAACAGTTGTTCAGTCTTTCCAGCTTTTGAAATCTGCATTCAACAGCATCCAGTCTAATTTGTTCCACCTCAAACTTGTCCTAAATGCCGACAAAATCAAAGGGATGCTTTTTTCAAACGTGAAGTCGGTCCCAGCAGTTCTTCCTCTGATTTCATCCTCAAATGGTGTCCCAATTGAGTTTTTGATTCCTATAAATATTTGGGTATCTTGGTCGACTCGCATCGCTCTTTTAAGCTCCATGTAGAAAACTTGGTAAAGAAACTGAAAGTTAAACTGGGTTTCTTTTTCAGAAATAGATCCTGTCTAACTCTGAATGTTAGGAAACGCCTTGTATCTGTGACTTTCCTTCCCTCCATTGATTACGGTGACATTATTTACATGAACGCTCCTACAAGAACCCTGCAGATGTTGGATGTTGTCTATCATGGTGCACTAAGATTCATAACTGGCTGTGATTATCGTACCCACCACTGCACCCTGTATTCACTGGTTAACTGGTCATCATTAACTTCACGCAGACTCTCTCACTGGTACATTTTCATCTTTAAATCACTTCTTGGTCTGCTGCCTTCATACATCTCCTCCTACATGTCTCTGCGTGAGTGCAGCTACGGAGTGCGCTCTCAGGACATTATTACCTGCAGTGTTCCCTCAATGCGGACTGAACTAGGCAAAAGGGCCTTCTCCTACTCAGCTCCTGTTTCCTGGAATATCTTACAAAAAGATTTGAATCTCTCGACCTTGACCTCTCTAAGTGGCTTTAAGTATCTGTTGGACTCCTGGCAGGGACCAATGCAGACATGTTCCTGTTTTTAGTTTTCTACATTCGCCTTATAATCTAGCTGTTTTTGTTACTTTTTTTTGCCATCTTATTTGTAAAAAATAAAATAAAATCTGTATGCCTTTTTGTGGCTGTCTATTGTTGTCGCTGTTGTCCATTGTTTTCATCGTTCTTTGTTGAAATTAGGTCTCACTTTTAAATGAGTCCTCGAGGCTCAATGGGATTTACCTGTCTAAATAAAGGTTGAATGAAAAATTCCCTATCACAAACTGAATCCAAATAAAAAATCCAAGATGGCTGCCTTACCTAAAAAGGAAAAAAAACATAACGCAGGCTTTTTTTGAGCTATTCAGCTGAAATTTGGTATAGTGGTACCTGAGAGCAAACCCAAACATATAGTACTGTCAGAGCAACAGTTTATATTGTCAGCAGCTTGACTGTCCAGTTACAGTAGGTTTAAGTGTGCACATTCTGCCTCCTTCTGATATTTGAAGCTTATTTCTGCTGTTTTAAGCTAATTTTCAACTATTTTCTTCACATTCTTCAACAAGAAGCATTCACACTTGCATTTTTGCAGGAAATGCAAATTATCTAGTTGCCAAAAATGTTGAAGAGGCAAGTTACATCTGAACCGCTCATTGGTTTATTCTGGTGCTGAGCCGCTCACTTTGATGTGCTGCGTTCCCACGGCTGGCTGCTGGGGGACTTTCCAAACTTTAGGCCGGAGTCTGTTTTAGTTGCACCAAGCCGGAATAATTGAACTTTAGATATCAGTCGGCTATAAACACCTGAGACAAAAGCTTCTTTTACCGTGTTTTAATGCACTGATAAATACATTTATCCAAGATGATTGTGGAATTTGTTTTCTAACATTTTGGTGATTCTTCACCATTTCAAATTTCAAACTTCCTTCGTGTTTATGTGAAGGACTGGCGTTCCTTCAAGGAATGCATTTTGCTCACCGCTGTCAATTATGTCTAGTTTGGTCAAACTTTGTAGATAACGTTATACTTTGTACGTAATCTCGTGATTCTGCACGTCAGGACTTGGGTTTCTGTTCGTTTTTGGTCTTTTTTCCCGGTTATTATGTTGATTTTCTGTATTTTGCGTTATGTTCTGTCCCTATGTTTCCTCTGCGCCTTCACTCATTTCTCCTCAGTCACTTTCAGCTTCTCAGCTCTTGCCCCGCCCACTCTCACCTGCTTCCAGTTGTCATTTTGCCCAGGTGTCTTCCCTCTGTTCATCGTCCCTCAGTGTTGTGGGATATACGATAGTTATCATATTCATACAATCGTTTTTGGGTTTATACGACATGCACTCAGTTATTTTTAAAAACCCATTTACAGAGCTTGGTCCGCATTGCCATCAGTAAGTCGGACTCGTTCCCAGTGAGAGTTGGATTCTGCCATGGTTGCCCTTTGTCACCGATCCTGTTCATAACTTTTATGGACAGAATTTCTAGGTGCAGCCGAGGTGTTGAGGGGATCTGTTTTGGTGGCCTTAGGATTGCATCTCTGCTTTTTGCAGATGATGTGGTTTTATTGGCTTCATCAGGTTGTGATCTACAGCTTTCACTGGAGCGGTTCGCAGCCGAGTGTGACGCAGCCGGGATGAGGATCAGTTCCTCCAAATCCGAGGCCATGGTCTTGAGCCGGAAAAGGGTAGAGGTCTCTCTCCAGGTCGAGGAGGAGGTCCTGCCCCAAGTGGAGGAGTTCAAGTATCTCAAGCTCTTGGTCACGAATGAGGGAAAAATGGAGCGAGAGATCGACAGGCGGTGTCTGCAGTGATGCGGGCGCTGTACTGGTCTGTCGTGGTGATGAAGGGAGAGCTGAGTCAAAAGGCGAAGCTCTCAATTTACCGATCGATCTACGTTCCTACCCTCATCTATGGTCATGAGCTTTGGGTTGTGACCGAAAGAACGAGATCTCGGATACAAGCGGCCGAAATGAGTTTTCTCCGCAGGGTGTCTGGGCTCTCCCTTAGAGATAGGGTGAGAAGCTCGATCATCCGGGAGGGACTCAGAGTAGAGCCGCTGCTTCTCCACATTGAGAGGAGCCAGTTGAGGTGGCTCGGGCATCTGTTTAGGATGCCTTCTGGACGCCTCCCTGGTGAGGTGTTCTGGGCAAGTCCCACTGGGAGGAGACCTAAAGGAAGACCCAGCACACGCTGGAGGGACTATTTATGTTTCTCGGCTGGCCTGGGAACGCCTCGGGATTCCCCTGGAGGAGCTGGCCCAAGTGACTGGGGAGAGGGAAGTCTGGGCCTCCTACTTAGGCTGCTACCCCAGCGACCCGACCCCGGATAAGCGGAAGAGAATGGATGGATGGATATATTTCATAATAATCCAATAATTTATCATTTCCTATCTGGCAACCCTGCTAGCCCCTGTCCCTATAGTTTCAGTTTTCAGTTCACCTTTTGTCGAGCATTGTGTGCACGTTATACCCCTCCAACGTGTCTCCTCAAGCTTTGTATTTTGTAGCGTAGCTGCCACGTCAGTCTTTAGTTTCTGATTAATAAATCAGATTTTTTAATAAAATTGTATCTGCTTTAATGAGCCTAATCTCTACAAATTGTGCCTCTCTGCTAACGCTTAGATTATGTGTTAAAGACCCAAAAATCTCAGTATCTGTAAAACTGAGTTACAGCCGTTTTAGTGTCTGCTAAGATTCCTTTGTTGTGGTGGCCATCTTGAATCAGGTTGACTATAACAGTGGTTCCAACCCAGGTCCTTGAGGAACACCATCCTGCATGTTTTAGTTGTTTTCTTGCTCCAACACACCTGATTCAGTGATTTAATTACGTTGCCATGTGCTGCAGAAGCTTAAATCAGATGTGTCAAAACAGGGAAACAACTAAAACATGAAGGATGGTGTTCCTCAAGGACCACTGTTGGGAGCCAATAGATTATAAAATTCATTTAGCTATACATGTACAACCCAATGATTATTTTCTGAAAGCGTCATTAAAATGCATTCAAAGATTCACAAGATATTTAGCTAACAATACAAACAAGAAACATTATCTCTTTGCCTTTAGCAGTCATTACAAACCAGATGATTTTATAAGAAAGCATTAAAGATAAGTGCTCCAGCTTTGTGAGACATGCATGAAATCTAACAGACACATCCACAGTCCTAAATATTCCTCCAGAATTCAAACAAACTGAACTTTTTAGCGCATCTTGTTTTTAATTTGAGCATGAATCGAACCCTTCCCACGAGTAAGAGGTGCGTTTTTATTGTTTTGTTTAGTCCTCTCAATCGTGTTTCGATGTGGTGCGTGTGTGGGAACAGACAGGACTTCAGCGACACCAAACCCATATCTTACACCTGATAAGAAGCCCGAGTTTAGCACGAACACCGGCAGGCGAGGAGCCAAAGATACTCGCCTGCTGCACACTCACGACGAGTGCTGCGAGGTGTGGAAAGAGGAGGACCGTTGTCCTCACATTAGGCCTTATCAGGCACTTCCTGTCTGTGTCTCGGATCAAACTCACTTCATATCTCCTTCAATATTTAACTCGTTTTAATCTGGTTTAAGTGAATTGAACGTGAGCTTATTTCCAAAGAGATGAGGTGAATGTAAAAATAGATGCAAATAAAATGCCAGCAGCCACGCTGCTCAGTGAATCCTGTGTGGGGATGGTTTTACGGTGTTACCAAGCCTCCTCCTTTCAGTGGCTGTTTTGACCCGCGCTCATCGATTTTCTCCACAGAGGGAGTCTTTGCAGAGATGAGCAGCGCTGCTGCAGCAGAGAGGGTCAGTAAGTTTACAGTCGAAGGAGGGAGGGAAAGATTTCCACTCCACACGCTGACGAAAAAAGAGAAAAAGATCTTTATCTCATTAGGAGCAGGTTCATTTGGATATTTGGTTATTTTATAACTATTTGCTGCTAAACTTTATTGTAAAGCATTCATCATTTATTTAATTTTGATGGCAATGCTTCATCCACAGCGGATTTGCTTTTTAAAAGACTAAATAAAATACATCTTATGGAACATGATGAGCTTTGTATGTGCAGGCGGTTCTGTTTATCCAAGAAAACAACTTTATTGACAATCACTTTATTTAAATCATTTAAAGTGAATACTGTTTTCAACCAGATGATAAAAGCTATAATTTAGCTGATTTTTGTTAGAAGCAGGCTAATGAGCAATAAACCTAATCTTTGAATGAAAGGATAAAGAATATCTTACCTGTTGTAGATGGCACTCTGAACAGATCCGTTTCTTTTGACCTGACTGAAAAGTTGACGGCTTGTCCAGTGCACCAAAGACCAAAGTCGATCGCTGTTGTCTTGAAACTGCTCCAATCTTTTATTTTTCTCTTGGTCACGACCTGTGCATCAATAACAGTTTAAATCTGATCATCATGAACCGCTCAGTGACACGGTTATTGTTGCAGATAACAATATTCCTGCTGGAAGTTACCCAGGCTAGAAGTGCTACAGTTGAGTTTGTTTTGTTGTATTTAGCTAGCCTTTTGCTACTTTCAGCTTTATAAATTCAGCTTTGGCTACTTCAGCAGAGATTCAGCCCTCAAAATTCACACTGCATTAAAAAAAAAATTAAGTACCGTATTTTTCAGACTATAAGGCGCATTAAGCAAAACAAAACGGTCAGATAAGTCAAACTTTATTCAACTCATTCACAATAACCACATAAAATTGGTTTGAGGTCAGTAAAAAAACCCAACCAGAATTAGTACATAAGGTTTCACTGAATTATAAGGCTCACTGTTAAATTTTGAGAAATTTAAAGGATTTTAAATGCGCCTTATAATAAAAAAATAAAAATAAAAAAAATACGGTAAAGTTAGGGCTGTCACGATAACAAAGTTTGCTGGGCAATTGTCTCAGAAATTATTGCGATAAACGATAATATTGTTTGAAATTTGACAATAATTTGTGATTATTGTCAAATTTAAGAAGAAATTTTGGTTAATTTTGTGTGTAGTAACTTTTTTGATCACTAGATGGCAGTATAAAACAGTTTGAACCCAAGGATGGATAGTGAGGGAGCGAGCAGCGTGTCTCTTTAAGAAAAATGGGAGGGAGGCCCCTTGACGTGACATGGGCTGTCTCATTCCTGTTTTTCGGTTCTCAAAATGGCGGACGCTCAGTGATTTGAGCTCTTTAGCATAACATTTGTCACACAAAGCTTTTAATAAAAAAATCAGTAAACAAGTTCTCAGCTTCTTTTTGTAGAGAAAACAATTTTTTACACGAAGGCACGGGTTCAACCGTGAATTTTTGGAGCTTCAACAAGATGGAGGTTTTTTCCCGAGGTCATCCTGTTAGCTTAGCTCGTAGCTTAGCCTCTCAGCTTAGCTGCTTTTAACGATCCTAAAATGCAATTTTGCACGGTTAAAACAGATTTTAAAGAGAAATGGAGGAGTCAGTGAAAGGGAGGGGTCAGTGAAAGGGAGGAGTCAGTGAAAGGGAGGGGTCAGTGAAAGGGAGGAGTCAGTGAAAGGGAGGAGTCAGTGAAAGGGAGGGGTCAGTGAAAGGGAGGAGTCAGTGAAAGGGAGGGGTCAGTGAAAGGGAGGGGTCAGTGAAGAGCACCGGAGTTGAGCCTTTTGTCATCCAGTGTCTTCAGTAGAAAGAGAGAGACACAAAGAAATGATAAAGCCGATAAATGAAAATGAGGTTGATAGTTTTCATTTATTATGCGATTAACTGATTTATTGTTAATCGCGACAGGCCTAGGCAAAGTAATTCAAAATTTGATCGCTAGTTAAGGTTTTCTTAACAACATTTACAAAAACTGTTGCAATTTTTTTAATGACTTTGGTCTTCGCCCTGTTATAAATGGCTTAGTTCACCTTTAATAAACTGAGGCCATTTTTAAAGAGCCATCTACAGCAGGTAGGATATTAACTGTTCATAACATTTTCACCGAGTTCAAAAGATCTGTTGCTGAAATGAATCAAAACTGCGCTGCTCGGATCGTTTGTCTGCGCCTGTTCAGCTGCAGATGAACTTTACTGAGTCGTACGTCTCCAGAGCTGCAGCGTGACGTCTTCTAATCCACATGCTGAAAAGCTGTTGGGAATACATGGATTTTTATTTAATCTGCAGCTGCCGGTAGTCAAAGGCTTCTGCGGTGATAAGAGTGCAAGACGAGCAAGAAGTAGAAACGTTCACTATGAAAATAATGAAGGGGTTTATGGACTTGGTTGGTTCTTGTGGTTCCTGTCCTTTGTGCCGTCGGATTAACGTTAATGAATTCTTCAGCATAATTTATCTTTGATTTGTCTTTTTGTTTTTCCAGTGATGGATGATAGTGATACTTGCCAGCTTCAATTGTGATGAAGCTAAGCTCTCGGTTTACCGCTCGGTCTACTTTCCTACCCTCATCTGTTGGTCATGAACTCTGGATAGTGATGGAGAGAATGAGATTGTGGATACAGGAGGAGGAGGCTGAGGAGAGACATCTGGGCCTCCCTGCTCGGGCTGCTGCGCCCCCATGACCTGTCTCTGGAACAAGCGATGGATGGATGGATGGATTTATCGTTCCGCTGCTTCCTGGACTTCCAGTTTGGGTTCCACCGTCCAGAAGCGACGAGGATTAGATGACGCTCGGTTGGAGCGGATCTGGTTTCGGCTCTGGTGAAGCCGAAGAACTGAAACTTAATTTTTAGGGTGCAGAAAGCAAAACTGACAGATCCCGCACAAACACAAGACATAAAAACAAGACGAGGCCCGTTCGACTCGACAAAACATTAGAAATCGTAGCAGCTGCTGCTCAGGAGGAGGAGACAGCTGAACACGACTACAGAGATCTCATGACAGACTCCAGACTGCAGCAGGAGCAACACGTGAGGAGTCTGAGGTGTTTTCATTTTCAGCTTCTGGACAGAAATTGTTCTCGTTTGTTTCAGGTTTGCAGACGTTTACTGCCTCCTACTGGCTGACTGCATCCTCTGCACCTTTGTGTCATGACGTCTGAGAAAGGGTTTCATTTTGTTAGAATAGAAACTTTTCTCTTAGGAATAATAATTATTATAATAATTATAATGTCAATAGAACTAGAGAAATTGCATTTCCTGTGAAAATACAGTGTGAATGCTTATTGCTGAAAAACTTGCTTAAAAAAAAACAGCTGAAATTAGCTAAAAAAAAAGCTGAATTTTAGATGAAATGCAAGAACAAGCTTAAATTACCAGAATAAACCAGGAAGAACACATATTTGTTGAATTTGATTTTAAATGACCAGAAAATAGCACAAATGTTTGGAAATTAGCTAAAAAAAAAATAGGCTGAAATAACAAAAAAGGCTGAAAATTAGCTGAAAAGGCAGAAAGAAGCTTAAAACTACCAGAAGGAAGTTAAAAAGGGGCTGAAATGAGTTCCAAAAATGTAAAATTTGCTGAAAAAGCTAAAATTAGCTAAATCGTAGCTGAAATATCAAATAAAGCTGAAACTAGCCCCCCACCCCCTCAAAAAGCTGAAAGGAGCACAATAAGCTTAAATTACTATAAAGACATTAATTAGGTTGAAAGTAGCAAAAATAACAGTGAAAAACTTGAATTTGTGAGAAAACAGCAGAAATGAGCTAAAAATGCTAAAAAAAAAAAAAAAAAAAAGGAAGCTGAAATGGAAGAAAAACAAAAAATAACAAAAAAAAACAAAAAACGACACATTTGCTCAAATAAGGCTAAAAGTAGCAGAAATTTGCATAAAATGTGGTAATTTTCAGCAAAAATATGAAATTAGCAAAAAAAACAAAAAAAAAACAGCTGAAAAGTAGCTGAAAAGGCAGAAAGAAGCTTAAATTACCAGAAGAAAGTGGAGAGCACAGTTGTGCTCAATTAGGCTGAAAAAGTAGAAATGAGTGCAAAAAATGTGGAATTAGCTGAAAAGGCTAAAATAGCATAAAAACAGCTAAATGGTAGCTGAAATAGCAGAATAATCTGAAATTTGCAGAAATAAGCTGAAATGAGCAGAAAGAAGTTTCAATTCTATTCAGTTTATTTATAGAGCGCCAACAGGG
>NC_056509.1:42457983-42480034 GCF_014905685.2 Nematolebias whitei
GTAAATGTTATTTAAAAAAATTGCATCAACACTTCAAATCAAAACACATTTTAAAATACTTTATTTGTTAAGATTGTATTAGTTTTTTTTAATTTATTTGACCAATTCCTGCATTTAAGGAGCTAAAATTTTCATAGCTCATTCAATCAGAGCATCGGAGCTGTGAGGTGGAAAAAGAAAGCAAAACGTGTTCGCTTGAAACGTCCGTGTGGCTTTTAGGATGTGCCCTGACCCGATCGTGCAGATGAATTCAGCAGAAAGCAGCTCTGTTCGTTTGGGGCCTGGTTCTGACCGCCTGCTGAATGTTTCCAACTCCTACGAGTAAAAACCGGCTTCGAGTGGAGCATATGGCCTTTCCTGCCTCTTTGTGAAAAGCATCAGCTGCTAAACACTAATAGATGAGCTGAACTCCTGACAAAACAGCTGAAATGAACAAAGCTAAAATCAGCAAAACATGTACAACTGTTGCTAAAAGGATCACAAGACGGTACGTCTGAAAACTGTTTTGAAGGAGTTTAGGAGACTAATTAATTTCTAAGGTTTACTTTTCTTGTTGGTAAAGTTAAAAGACTTAAAAAGTATAAAAGTTAGAATCACAGCGCGTCATTCCTGATCAAGTTCAAGGTTTCAGTTTACAGTTGGTTAAAAAAATGTAGCTGAAATGGAAAAAAAAAAAGCCTAAATTAGCAGAAGAAAGCAGAAAGAATACACATTTGCTGAATTAGGTTTAAATAAGCAGAAATGAAATGAGCACAAAAATTAGAAAATTAGCTAAAAAAAATAGCTGAAATCCGCAAAAAACCCCCAGCTAAAATTAGCTGAAAAGGCCGAAAGAACCTATGTGAAAGAAGAGGAAAGAACTGAAATTAGGTAAAAAAAAAAAAAATGTGGAATTGGCTGAAAAAGCAAAAATTTGCATGAAAACAGCTAAATAGTAGCTGAAAAAGCTGACTCTAGCAGAAAAAAGCCGAAAGGAGCTTAACAAGCTGAAATTAGCGTGAAGAAGTTAATTAGACTGAAAGTAGCAGAAATAACCAAGAAAAGCTTTAATTTATCTGAAAACAGCTGAAATTAGCTAAAATTATTCTTCAAAGGTAACTGAAAAATAGAACAAGCTTAAATTAGCAGAAGAAAGCAGAGACGACAGATGTTTGTCTAATTAGGCTGAAAGAAGCAAAAATGAGCGCAACAAGTGGAAATTATCTGAAAAAAGCTGAAATTAGCACAAAAAACATTGAAAAGTAGCTAAAAAGGCAGAAAGCAGCTGAAGTTATAAGAAGGAAGTGAAGAGAGCTGAGTGCAAAAACGTGGAATTAGCTGAAAAAGCTTAAATTAGCATAAAAACAGATAAAAGTAGAAAAAAGCTGAAATGCAGAAATCAGCTGAGAGGAACATAACACTGAAATAAACAGCTGAAATTAGCAGAAAGAAGTTAAAAGAAGCACAAAAATATTGTAGTTATCAGAATATAGTAGAAAGGAGCACAAAACAGCTGATATAAACAGCTGAAATTAGCTGAAGAAAGCTGAAATTTACACAAAGAAGCTGAAGCTGAACAAAATGTGCAAGGAGCAGTAAAAGGTTGTAAACACATCTAAAGATTTGAAGGAGGTAAAATGAGCTCAATTCATTTTCTATGAGGAAAAAATAGCAGAAAAGGCTAAATATTTCAAAAAGCTAAAGTTGCACCAATATCAAAAGTCATAGAAGGCTTTTCCTAAAAGAGCTAAACGTTTTGATTCATGATTTGTTGAAATGGCTTGAAAACTGCGGGATGAGAAAGATGCTGGAAGACTAATTAATCACAATAGTGTGAATGCTTCTTAAACATTCCCACTATAAATACAACCCATGTCTGACTCTGCTGCCCCCCCGTGGACAAACTGCGCAACTGCAGCTCACAGTCTGCTCCTTTATCTTCTACAAACTGTAACTACAGCTTTGCATTCTGACAAGGTTTTTTTTTTTAAATCTCCACAACTAAATATTGTTTTTCACTCAGCATCAACAAAAGGATGGATTTCTTTCCTTTCAGCCTCGAGGAGTCCAGTTTCACAAACAACCTGCCCTTTACGTCTGAGGACGACGAGCATTTCTGGTCTGAGCTCCAACAAAAATCTGTTTAGACTCCTGCCAGAAGTTTAAAACTGTCAGCCTCTACAGTGCAAAGTACACTGTCGTAAACTGGGCGACATCTGGACGCGATCGGAACAAAATAAGTTACTGATTTAGTGGGGTGAATTTCAATGCGTGCGTTTGAAGCTGCATCTGCCTCGTGGTGAAGGCCAAGCGTAGATGGGCCCGGCTGTGGCCAGTGAGCTCTTAATCTGTCGAGCAGCAACGGGTCATGGAACGAAACAACGCGGCGTTAAATTATCCCACACTCGTCCGCATGATTCATCCGCAGAGTGAAACTGGAGTTCGCCATTAAATAGCTTTTAGCGTCGTGAGGCATCGTTGCTTGATTTTTGCACGTTTCCTGGAGGATTGGAGGAAAATTCATCTTGGGTTGGCAGAAATCTGATCCGGAGGAGTGAAATGATGATTTTTCTTTTTAAACACTGAGGCAAAGCCACAGGTAGACGTGTAAACACCACAGAAAGTCACTGGTTTAAAAACACAAAAGACGTGGGCAGTAGGGCTGCTCCGTTTATTTATTTATTTATTTATTTAACCCTGAATGGTTTTAATTGCTTTTCGGAAGAACTGCATTACTCCCACATCACAAATTGTACCGAAAGAGAATGCGAGGCACGGAGCTCTCCAGCAATAAATAACCTCTCCAGCCCGTTACTGGGAACCAGCAGCAAAACGAGAAACGCACACGAAACCTTTCGTCTCTCCGTCTCACGCACTCTTTAACCTTTCCTGTCAGAACAAACGCACATTTTTCACCCGTTATTACACTTACCTTGTCAGTCTTCTCCTTTTCTTTACACCCCCACCTCTCTCGTGCACGGTCTACCTGACGGTTTCTGTCAAACGGCATTTCTTGGAGTCATTAAGTCTGAGTAGTTCTTCTAACGGCAGCGATTTCAACAAATATCACAGTAAGAGGAGTTGGCACGGATGGACAGAGTTCCAAATCGCCCGTCTCCGGTGGTTCATGTCAACTTTTTATGGCCTTTTCTTTGTTTCTGCAGCCGAAGCAGCTCCAGGTCGGTCTTTTATCTGAAAACATCAACAAGTACTTCAAACTGCAGACATGATTTTATTTGTACCTTTCCACAATATTAATAATAAAGTTAATAAGGTCCGTATACAAGTGGCGCGTGAGTTTGGTTCGCATTGCCGGCAGTAAGTCGGACTCCACCGGGGCTGCCCGTTGTCACCGATTCTGTTCATAACTTTTATGGACAGAGTTTCTCGGTGCGGTCGGGGGGCGGAGGGTTTCCAGCGCTGCTCTTTGCAGATGATGTGGTCCTGTTGGCGTCATCGTGCCGTGATCTTCAGCTCTCACTGCAGCGGTTTGCAGCCGAGTGTGAAGCGGCTGAGATGAGAATCAGCACCTCCAAATCTGAGAGCATGGTCCTGAACCGGAAAAGGGTGGACTGCTCTCTTCAGGTCCAGGAGGAGGTTCTGCCTCAAGTGGAGGAGTTCAAGTGTCTCAGGGTTTTGTTCACGAGAGAGGGAAGAATGAAGCGTGAGATGGACAGACGGATCGGTGCAGCATCTGCAGTATTTTGGACTCTGTTCCGGTCTGTTGTAGTGAAGAGGGAGCTGAGCTGTAAGACAAAGCTCTCTGTTTATGGGTCAGTCTACGTTCCTGCCCTCACCTGTGGTCACGAGCTCTGGGCAGTGACCGAAAGAATGAGGTCGTGGATACAGATGGTTGAAATGAGTTTCCTCCACAGCTGGACTCTCCCTTAGAGACAGGGTGAGAAGTTCAGTTATCAGGAGAGACTCGGAGTAGAACCGCTGCTCCTCCACATCGAGAGGAGCCAGCTGAGGTGGTTCAAGCATCTGGTAAGGATGTTTCCTGGGCGCCTCCTTAGGGAGGTGCTTTGGGCATGTCCGACTGGGAGGAGCCCCGGGGAAGACCCAGGACACGCTGGAGAGACTGCTGGCCTGGGAACACCTTGGAGTTCTCCCAGAAGAGCTGGAAGAGGTGGCTGTGGAAAGAGACGTCTGGACCTCCTGATCAAGATGCTGCCCCCGAGACCTGACTTCAGAACAAGTGGGATGGATGGATGGATGGATGGATGGATGGATGGATGGATGAAAGAATGAAGATATTAAAAACACAACTGATGTGACCGAAGCCAAAAGGCTCCAGTTTACTTAAGTCTCAGAAACGTTGGAGTTTGTGAACACGTCTTAGGTCATTCCTGTTATGGATGTTTGTGTTTTTCTGCTCATGTTTCACTTGTGGAGGATCAGAACTTGACCTAACATGACCTTGGACCGTAGCTTGAATGGTTTGGATGGTTTCCTTGGCTCTTTTTTCTACGATCCACACTATCCGTCTGATCAGCATGGGGTTGCATTTCTTCTTGCGTCCATGTCCTGGGAGGTGCAGTGAACCTTCTTCTGTTTAATAATATTGGCCGCTGTGCTTAGAGGAACACGGAGCTGCCTGGAGATGGTCGTGTAGGCTTTATCTGCACCCTGAGGGTCTTGGTAAAGATAAAGGTCTCGACAGGTCTCCAGTTTGAAACCTGCAAAGATGAATCGTCTCTTCAAGGGGACCAACTGATTTGAGCATATCTTTGTAAAAAATACACAAGTAATTTATTTTCATGTTTTTTGTTTGAACATATTAAAGACATTTAGACAAACATCAAACTGATTTTACATAAATCCTTTGTAAGCTCAATAAAGTTTAGCTTATTTTTTGACATTCTACAAACCGTGATTTAAAAAAAGCGACAGGTCGCATTAGGATTTTTTTGTTAAATTCCTCCTCTTGTAATCTCTTTTTTTTGTGTGTTCCTTGCATGTAGTTTAACTTTTTTAATTAATTTAGTGAGAAACTTATTGCAGCTGTAAAGCAAACCTCTAAAGTAAGAACCGTTCTGCCTTTACCTTCGTCTTTATTTTGTATTTATTTCCCCAAAAAACTATAATTCTTTGTCTTTTTTCAGTTTTTTTTTTGTCGGTGTGGAGGATGGAGCTGCAGCCTGAAGCTGTACGATTACCATCATCCTGCTTCATCACGCTCCAACCTGTGATTTCGTGAATCGTGCAGAAAGTCTGTTTAAAATGCCTGATTCCTACAGAAGTTTGGCGCTGTGCAAATCTCACAGTCGTTACTTCAAACGGCTCATCTTAATGCAACAAATGCATTAAATGCACTTGTGGTTTTTCTGTCCAACTCCTTTTACAGTTCCTGAGTGGCAGGACGACGTCAGCTGCTCCCAATCAGCTGATGAGGATCCTCAGCATATTTAAGGCTGCTTGGTCCAGCTTGACTCTGCCGGAACACACAACAAAGTTAAATCATTCAAATCTGGACGAAGCGTTCCGTCTTTCATCTGAAAGACTTCATCAGTCTGAGGCCTGCCACCAAAGCCTGTCGTATAAAAAGCACCTTCTTGACGTGTTTCAAGCTGTGGAGAACTGGCTTTACACATGCAACATGGGGACCGTCAGTCTGAACGATCGATCATCAGTGCATAACAGTCAAATGTTAGAGCTAAATGGCCGACTTGCTACTCACCGAACCAGCCTGAGAACAAACTGGACAAAATGTAAAAAAAAAAAAAAAAAAAGCTCAATCCAGGTAAATAAATCACCAAAACAGTTAAATCATGGCATCTGGACAGAACTACTGGTCTTAGTGTCTTTGTGGACTTGGAGAAGGTGTTCGACTGCGTCCCTTGGGGAGCCCTGTTGGGGGGTACTCTGGGAGTATGGGGTACCAGGCCCATTGATCCGGGCTGTTGGGTCCCTGTACGACCGGTGTCAGAGCCTGGTCCGCATCGCCTGGTCCGCATCGCCGGCAGTAAGTCGGGCTCGTTCCCGG
The DNA here is from genome assembly GCF_014905685.2 of Nematolebias whitei. Taxonomy (NCBI): domain Eukaryota; kingdom Metazoa; phylum Chordata; class Actinopteri; order Cyprinodontiformes; family Rivulidae; genus Nematolebias; species Nematolebias whitei. The sequence continues at coordinate 42,463,949 of NC_056509.1, forward strand.
TGAGAGTTGGACTCTGCCATGGTTGCCCTTTGTCACCGATTCTGTTCAAAACTTTTATGGACAGAATTTCTAGGCGCAGCCGAGGTGTTGAGGGGATCCGTTTGGTGGCCTTAGGGTCGCGTCTCTGCTTTTTGCAGATGATGTGGTCTTATTGGCTTCACCAGGTCGTGATCTACAACTTTCGATGGAGCGGTTTGCAGCCGAGTGTGACGCAGCCGGGATGAGGATCAGTTCTTCCAAATCCGAGGCCATGGTCTTGAGCCGGAAAAGGGTAGAGGTCTCTCTCCAGGTCGAGGAGGAGGTCCTGCCCGAAGTGGAGGAGTTCAAGTATCTCGAGCTCTTGGTCACGAATGAGGGAAAAATGGAGCGAGAGATCGACAGGCGGTGTCTGCAGTGATGCGGGCGCTGTACTGGTCTGTCGTGGTGAAGGGAGAGCTGAGTCAAAAGGCGAAGCTCTCAATTTACTGGTTGATCTACGTTCCCACCCTCATCTATGGTCACGAGCTTTGGGTTGTGACCGAAAGAACGAGATCTCGGATACAAGCGGCCGAAATGAGTTTTCTCCGCAGGGTGTCTGGGCTCTCCCTTAGAGACAGGGTGAGAAGCTCGATCATCCGGGAGGGACTCAGAGTAGAGCCGCTGCTTCTCCACGTCGAGAGGAGCCAGTTGAGGTGGCTCGGGCACCTCAACTGGCTCCTCTTGGACGCCTCCCTGGTGAGGTGTTCCGGACACGTCCCACCAGGAGGAGACCCAGAGGAAGACCCAGGACACGCTGGAGGGACTATGTTTCTCAGCTGGCCTCGGAACGCCTCGGGATTCAACCAGAGGAACTGGCCCAAGTGGCTGGGGAGAGGGAAGTCTGGGCCTCCCTGCTTAGGCTGCCACCCCCGCGACCCGACTCCGGATAAGCAGAAGAAAATGGATGGATGTGCAACTCGTTTGTTGAAGACTTGACTAACCTTTGCTTTCCTTGTACACTTTGTAGCTCCTGCTGCTCAGTTCCACGGTCTCTGGATCCTCCTCATCTTTCCTCCTTGGACCACCTTCTGGAGCTGCCATCTACAAACCACAACCACCACCTCAACATCCCACCATCCAGCCCTAAGGTCGGTCCTGCCACTCTTCTTTCACCACGTACCTGGTCACCTTGGTCTGCTCCACCATTTTGGAACCCCCTGGTCTCTCCTCTCTACCTGCAGACCAAGAGAAGCTAACCTCCTCCGATCAACTGCTGTACCGAGCCCTGGTCCTCTCCTACAGAAAATCTGATTAAAGCTTCACACGAACGTCCGGAGAAGTTTTTGTCTCGGATCAAGGCTGCAGGAGTTTTTAAATGACGCAAAGCTCGAGGTTTAGAAACGGTTTCTGCCACTTTTAGCAGTTCAGAAAGAATCCAAATGTTTGTTTGAAGCAGAACTCTCTTAAATTCAGTTCAGAGGTCAAAACGTGACTAAAGGCAACATTAAACAGACGATTCCACTTACGACTCAATCCAGCTGAGTTAAAAACAGACGTCATCTCTGACACCGCACAAAGCAAAAAACATGTCCAAGTTATACATTTAATTCAGATTTGGTCATTTCTTACTGTCAAATTAAATCCAAATTTAAAACAATGCAGTAATAAAATGTCAGTCAAACCTTCACTCTACTATCTCCTCTTCTTTCAACGAGAAGAAACCTCAAGCAGAACCAGAACCAGGCTCACAATGAGTCTCTTCTTCGTCTGCTGAGGTGTGAGAGGAGGAACGAGACACAAAGAGTGGTGCAGGTGTGGTTTCTATGGTAAGAAGAAACAAGTGCAAACTGGTTAATGGGAGTAATATAATACAATAACACTAACGGAGAGGGTAAAAAGAGTAAAGACAGCAGCAGAGAGAGGAGATGGGCTCAGTTTGTCTTCCAGTCTGAGCCTGTAGCAGCGTAGCTAAGGGATCGCTCAGGAAACCCACTTCTATAGGATTTATCGAAAAGAAAAGTCAAGTTTGGTTTTAGAAAAAGAGTGGAGGTCACTGATAGAAACTGGAGTTGGACAAAGAGGAGTCTCATACCTGAAAGCTCTGACTCCCATTTTAGAAACTCTAGGAAGCACAAGTAAACCTGCAGTCTGGGAGCGAAGTGCTCTGTTAGGAAAATATGACACATTAAAATCTCTAATATAAAACGGAGCTGGGTTTTTCAGATCATTGTAAGTCAGAGGACCATAAACTCTTCTAAAATCAACGTCAAACCAAGGGAGGGAAGCGAGAACTGGAGAAATCTGATCTCTGGTCAGACCTCCTGCTGTTTGTGCTCTGTGCTCACACCACCAGTGTGTAAAATACCCAAAATGCACCGCGGTGCCCTCAGTGTCACCTCATGTGCCAGGTTGCCACAATAAGAGCAACAACTTCCCACTCTCACTTCTACAAAGCTGCCAGCATGTGATGCCTGCCCCATCCCATGCCTCAGAGGTCAGCGTGAACCTCTGCCCTGAACCAGACCCAGGTCAGCCTGGAGGGCAGGAACCTCCAATTTCCTGTTTTTATCGCTGCGTTTGGTCCATTTTAGAAGGTGGCTGCATTGAGATGTGCGTGTCGAGATGCTGTTGGGTCCTCAGAGTTCACCTTTGCAGAGCAACATCGCAGCTTTAATGTAAATCTGCGCCGTGGTTTCTGCAACATCTGGGGCACAAACAGCTGCCAGGGGCAAGACGTGAAGTGGAGGGCAGCTCTTTGGGGTTATAAGTTCTGAAGGCAACACAACCTTGTGTGTTCCTCTTATTGATGGATCCATCTCTCCCAGGGCACGTTGGACTTCTCCTTTCTGTGTGCCAGCTGTTTCCGCCCAAAATCACAGCTTAAACAAAATGTTCTTCCAGCATCTTCCATGGCGTTTTATAACACTCTTTGCACTCGCAGCCGAGTCCCTGCCGGTGGCTACCACCGAGCAGGAGGTCGTCCTAAAAGACGATTCAAACTGGAAATGTGGCGTTGTCTGTGGAACTGGAATTAGTTGTTACAACGAGCATAAAATGAAAACGAAGATCTAAAGTTACTAAACGTCAGATAACAGCTGAAACCAGCAAATTCATTAGCTAAAAGTAGCTAAAAGCTACATAAAAAAACTACTAACTGTTGGAATTGTTGCTTTTTATCTGTGAAACAGGCTTTTTTTTTTAAAGAATAATAATAATAAAAAATAATTTAATCCAGTCCACCATGTTTTCTCTGTTTAATTGAGTTTTATTTGTATTTCTGCTTCCATGGCAACTTTTTGTTTTCTATTGTATTTATTATTATTAACTATTTTTTGTTTTTATTTGAGTTGGTCTGCCATCCAACCTTTACAAACTGGAACAACAAGATATAAAACTATTTCAGGTTTTCACCCTGAGCTAACGCATAAAATACAAAACCTGCAGCAAAGACTGAAAACAAACTTATTTAACCAGATGTGAATTAATAAAAACATTTATGAGGCTTAAGTAGCAGGTAAACCATCTTTTTGTGCAGCCCAGTAAAAGAAGCAATCATTACTGTTTGTGAAGTAATAACATAACTCTAAAGGGACGGTTATTAGTTCATCATGATGATCATGAGATTTGCTTCTATTATAAAAAAAAGTTTAAAAAAAGACTCGTTCAAACTGAAAGAGGTCGAAAACAATAAAACACGAAACTGTTGCTGGAATCCAGATGATGCTCAGAGGACGACGTTGTCCGAAAATAAAAAATCAGGAAGTGTCGGGAAAATTTCCAAAAATCATCATCCCACCTCGAAGGAACAATAATGGTTTTTTACTTAGCAAAATATCTCACAAACCAGTGGAGGGATTTTATAGAAATGTTAAAAGTAATCACTGGACCGCGTCTACATCTGATTAACGTTTGGACTCGAACTTATCCAATATGGCTGCCACAGCTAAGTAACCGTAGCGACATAAAAATGGCTGAAACAGTGAATTTTAGATGTTGCAGGTCCAAACCTTGGCATGTCTGGTTTAAATCTCATTTAAAATCTCACTTTTATTTTTATAAAAGGCAGCAGGCGATTTGCATTTCTTTAAGGAATCCTTTATCTTTGACTATATTAAGTACTTTTGATGATTTAATGTATTACTTTGGCATCATCATTACTTGATAAGTTCAGCTGGCACGTATTTTGTTTGCACTTTCCTACTGACCTGCTTTGGTTGCTTCATGTGCCAAACTCAAGACCCGAGGGCCAAATATGGCCCTTGTTGACATTTTATCTGGCTCCGAAGACGGTGCTTTAAAAGTAAAATATTTTTTATTGTTTCTCCTAACTCATTTAGTGCAAACTTCTCATGTAGGCCTGTCGCGATAAACAGTAACTCAATTAATCGCATGATAAATGAAAATTATCCACCTTTTTAATTTATCAGCTTTATCGTTTCTTCGTGTCTCTCTCTTTCTACTGAAGACACTGGAAGACAAAAGACTCAACTCCGGTGCTCTTCACTGACCCCTCCCTTTCTCTTTTTTCTCTTTTCGTTAAAATCTGTTTTAACCGTCCAAAAGCGCTTTTTGGATCGTTAAAAGCAGCTAAGCTGAGAAGCTAAGCTAAGAGCTAAGCAAAAGATCGACCTCGGGGAAAAAAAACCCTCCGTTTTGTCGAAACTCCAAAATTCACAGTTGAAACTCGTGCCTTCGTGTAAAAAAGTTGTTTTTTTCCTGCAAAAAGAAGCTGAGAACTTGTTTACTGATTTTTTTTTATTAAAAGCTTTGTGTAACAAATGCTATGCTAAAGAGCTCAAACAACATCAAGCATTCGCCATTTTGAGAACCAGAAAACAGGAAGGAAAGGCAACCCATGTCACGTCAAGGGGCCTCCCTCCCATTTTTCTTAAGGAGACACACTGTTCACTCCCTCACTATCCATCCTTCGGTTCAAAAGGTCTTATATTGCCATCTAGTCATCATAAAAAGGTACTACACTCAAAAATTAACCAACATTTATTCTTAAATTTGACAATAATGACTAATTATTGTCGAATTTCAAACAATATTATCATTTATCGCGATAATTTCTGAGACAATTAATTAATGGCCCAGGAAAATTTGTTATCGTGACAGGCCTAGTGTCATGACAGTTGATATTGAAGCAAAAAAAATTAGAGAGAACGTCAAATTAGATCATAAAACTGTTGCTGAAGAACCTGCAGCCAAGAAAAGAAGTTGTTTCTGACTAGAGTTAATGTTTTGGCTGAAATTAACCCTTGGTTTGAAATACGTTTTTAATTCTGGCCTCGTTTTGTAACTGAGTTTGACACCCGACCAATGAGCAAAACCTGAGACAATAAATCTACAAATAGCCCCTGAACTCTCTGCAGTCCCCTCGTTGAGTAGAAACGTTGCGTGTCTGCAACAAGAGAACGCCTCTCTGACCAACTCAGACCTGGTTTTGATGATGCTCATTAGTTATGTTCCTTCATGACGGTTGAGGGTTAAAAGCCCAATTTTAGGGGCCAAATTGCTCCTTTTGGCTCCTCATGAACCAAATGACGGCGCAAAGACGCCACCGGCACATCTCCTGGCACAATTTGCACCTCGTAGCCTGCGGAGAGAGCTCGCCTCAGCCAGGCCAGAATGTAAAGACCGTCATCCATTACCCGGTAATGTCAAATGAGCTTCTGCAACACTCCACAGCCACAAAGTGTAATCACCAAAATTGGATTTTGAGAGGCAAGAAATGAGCACATCATAATTCTAAGATGATTATCTCGGCAGGTGTGGTGGTGGCTCATGACTAAGGAAAAGCTGCTTCTTCCTTTCCCTATTTTTTTTTTTTTAAGAAAATTGCAAGACTGTTAGTGCTCTTCTGCACACACAAATACTCTGTCCCTCTTAGTCCTGGGAGAGCAGGTGTAGAGGGGGAAATTAAATCGGAAGAAAGCATTCCAGGCTAAAGAGTGGCTACAATAAATTGGGTTTTATGCGTCAAACTACATCTGCAACCGCGAGGAGGCTTTTTACTTCCTTATATCTCGTTTACCTGTTTTTCTTCTGCTTCATTCATAGAATTAATGAATTTCCTGATAATCTGAGCCACGTTCTGCAGATTTCTATAATAAAAATGGTCAAGTAGCTTCCTGTAAGGCAGCTGATCAGTTTCTAAAGGGCCTTTTAATGCGTCGTTTTAAAAAAAAACTATCTAAAATGTTGATTTGTTTCAGGTTTTCTTCTAAATCTTTTCACATTAACTAAGAATTTTAGCTGTTTTGATCAAACCTTAACAACTTTAATCTGTTTAACAGATTAACTTTAATAATCTGACAGCATCTGTGATGTGATTGTGAACTACTCTCAGCTACTACCACACCAAATTTGAGCTCAATATCTGTAATATTTACAAAGTTGTGGACATTTTGTGTTTGACACTGTGTTTTTCTATGGTAGCCGTAATCAGGTTGACTCTAAGTTATTTAGTTGTAGATGTAAATGATAAAATAATAATACTTATCTGAGGAACAGGCTGCTTTGAGTCTAACTTCGCTGCAGACTCTCATCCTGAGCAAGAATAAAGGCAACAGTGGAAAGGGAAAAACTCTCTCATGAGGAAGAAACCTCCAGCAGAACCAGGCTCCGGACAAGCGTCCATCTGGTTCATGGACAAATATACCTGTATATCATCTGCATAACAATGAACATTTTTCTCATGCTGTTTAATAACTTTACCTAATGGAAGCATAAAGTAAAACGTATTGGTCCAAGCATTGAACCCTGAGGAACTCCATGACTAACTTTGGTGTAAGAAGAAGACTAATTTATATTTACAAAGTGGAATCTATCACATACATATGATTAAACCAAACATAGCTTTAAAATCACAGAGTTAGGTTGTAAGTCCAGTCATTTCTCATTCTTTCCTTTTTCCTGACTATTGGAACAACATTTAGCGTCAGCAGTGGGGATCATTATTTGTGACTAGCCTCCCAGTAATAGAGATTAGTTCTGATTTGCCCTCCATGAGCACTTAAATAGGCCAGAATATTACCTGAACATGTGTTTGCAGCACAGCTCCTAAAATAATGAGAGTGCATTTTGACAAAGAGTGAGGAGCGCTGTTGACTTCCCGCTTTTCAGACGTGGCTGCACATAATGAACAGCTTCCTTTCTGCTCTTTGTGCTGATGAGTTCAGACTTCCTCTGAAAGCACAGGAATTTATCCCGTGCGCACCTTTTATCAAGACTAATGGAGTCAGATTATTTAATGAAACTGAATATTTATTTTTATTAAATGGACGTTTGTTTTTTGTCCAAAGATGTTTTTCTTTTGCACCATTCAAATCATAAACCGATTTCAGAAATACAAGTTAAGGAAAGTTCTCCAAGGACTGGGTCAAATCTTCGTGTTGACACAATTCCCCATCCAGACGCACAGTGGCGACAGTGGAAAGGAATGACTCCATTTTAACAGGACGAAGCCTCGAGCAGAACCAGAACTAGGACAGGCATCTGCTGAAACGGGGGTTAAGGAGGACTAGAAAAAGACTTAAACATGAAGCGGTCCAGGTGTAGTTTCTACGTGAAGACAAAGAAAAGTACTAAATAATGGCAGCAATAACTGTGGATACAAACTGTGAGAGGAGAGTGAGTAAAGACATCAGCAGAGTAAGATGTCCTCCAGCAATCTAAGCTTACAGGAGCATACCATATCATACCAAACCATACCATACCAAACCATACCACACCATGCCAAATCATACCATGCCATACCATATCATGTTAGACCAAACCATACCATACCATATGTACCATACCAAACCAAACTATACCATGCCATACTAAACCATACTGTGCCAAACCATACCAAACCAAACTATACCATACATACAGAACCCAACCATACCATATATACAATACCATACCAAACCAAACCATACAATACCATATATATCAAACCATACCATCCTATACCATATCATACTAAACCATACCATACCATATATATCAAATCAAACTATACATATCATATATACCAAACCATACCATACCATATTTATCACTTTAACACCCACAGGACCAAATTGTTGTGCACATAATAAAACAGACACACTCAGTCAGAATGAAATAAAATGGAATACAGTTTTTTTTAAACAAATAGAAGTGAACATCTCAGATGGTGTCAAATGCCAGGGAAAAGAAATGTGTTTTAAGAATGGATTTAATAACAGACAGGAAAGAGGCCTGTCTAATGTTTAAGGGAAGGTCATTCCATACTTTGGAAGCTGCCACAGCAAAAGCACGGTCTCCTCTGAACTTACACTTGTGTCTTCGGCACATTCGAGAGCAGCTGATCAGCTGACCTGAAGGATCAAGAGGGTGTGCAGTTCTGACAGGTAGGGCGGGGCAAGGCCATTAAGAGCTTTAAAATCAAACAAAATAATTTTAAAATGAATCCTAAAATGTACAGGCAGCCAGTGCAGGGAGGCTAAAACAGGGGAAATGTGGTCAAACTTTTGTGTGCCGGTTAAAAGCTGTGCAGCAACGTTCTGTACCCTCTGAAGCTGAAAGATACATGAATCATGAATTCCTTATAAAGTATACGATAGTAATCCAGCTGAGTGTTAACAAAGATAAAAAAATACTGTTTCAAAATGCCACTGAGAAAGAACTGGCCTTACTTTAGCCAGCCGCCTCAAATGGAAAAAAGTGGATTTAACAACAGCTCTTGTGTGATTTTTCTAACTTTAGTCCAGCGTTGACTTTGACCCCTAGTTTTGGGCCAAGGAACCATTATACACATGGGGGTGGGGGTGGGGGTGTCTCAGTGGAGCTTCCAAAGACCAACACCCCAGTCTTTTTTTTCTTGTTAAGCTTTAAAAAGTTCACAGCCATCCAGGCTTTTATGTCCTGACCTGAAAACAGAGGGTTCAGAGTTGGAGTCCTTTTTCTTTAACGGTACATACACTGCCTGGCCAAAAAAAAGGTGGTCACCACCTGGATTTAACTAAGCAAATAGGTACAAGCCTCCTATTGGATAATTACTGAATGGGGGATTATCTTTCAACAGGCAACAAGTTATTTAACCCCAACTGGTGCAATGAGTTGCTTCCCATTTCTTAAACAACCATGTTGAAAGACGCATCGCGTGGTTGTGGAAAAGATGTTTGTCTGTTGAAGAAAGGTCAAATCATTGGCATCAAGCAGAGAAAACATTTAAGGAGATTGCAGAAACTACTAAAATTGGGTTGAGAACTGTCCAACGCATTACTAAAAACTGGAAGGATAGTGGGGACACATCGTCTTCGAGGAAGAAATGTGGCCAGAAAAAATCCTGAAGAATGATCGTGATCGGCGATCACTTAAACGTTTGGTGAAATCAAATCGAAGTAAAACAACAGTAGCACTCAGGGCTGTGTTTAATAATGAAAGTAAGAGCATTTCCACATGCACAATGTGAAGGGAACTCAAGGGATTGGGACTGAACAGCTGTGTAGTCTTAAGAAAACCACTAATCAGTGAGGCTAACCGGGGAAAAAGGCTTCAATTTGCTAGGGAGCATAAAGATTGGACTCTGGAGCAATGGTAGAAGGTCATGTGGTTTGATGAGTCCAGATTGACCCTGTTCCAGAGTGATGGGAGCATCAGGGTAAGAAGAGAGGCAGGTGAAGTGATGCACCCATCATGCCTAGTGCCTACAAGCCTATGGGGGCAGTGCTATGATCTGGGGTTACTGCAGTTGGTCAGGTCTAGGTTCAGAAACAGTATGTGCTCAAAGAATGAGGTCAGCTGACTACCTGAATATACTGAATGAGCAGGTTATTCCATCAATGGATTTTTTCTTCCCTGATGGCACGGGCATATTCCATGTTGACAATGCCCATATTCATCAGGCTCGAATTGTGAAAGAGTGGTTCTGGGAGCATGAGACATCATTTTCACACATGGACTGGCCACCACAGAGTCCAGACCTTAACCCCATTGAGAATCTTTGGGATGTGTTGGAGAAAGCTTTGCGCAGTGGTCAGAATCTGCCATCATCAATACAAGATCTTGGTGAAAAATTAATGCAACACTGGACGGAAATAGATCTTGTGACATTTCAGAAGCTTATCGAAACAATGCGACAGCGACTGCATGCCGTAATCAAAGCTAAAGGTGCTGCAACAAAGTATTAGTGTGTGACCTTTTTTTTTGGTGGAAAATTTTTTTATTGGCCAGGCGGTGTATATCCGGGAATCATCCACGTAACAATGAAAGAAGATCCCATACTTTCTAAAAAATAGAGCCAAGAAGGTACAATGTGAAGAGGAGAGGTTCCTAAAACTGAGCCCTGCGGGACCCCACACAAAAGAGGAGCAGAGGAGGACACATGGTCACCAAGGCAGGCATAGAACTACTCTTGGTTAAGTAGGACCTAAACCAGTCCAGAGCTGTGCTGTTGATGCCCCCTCATTGCTCCAAACAACAAAATACAGTGCTATGGTCCACTGTGTCAAAAGCAGCTGAGCATAACTAAAGGATATTTTAGGAAACCCAACCCTAACTATAGGATTTAGCAAAAAGGAAAGTCCTAATCTTAAAAGTAGTACTAGAAGCTGGAACAAGAGAGCAGCATGACAACTGAAAGCTCTGTCCCCCATTTTGGAAACTATAGGAATCACAAGTAAACCTGCAGTCATAGAGTGAAGTGCTCTGTTAGGAAATAACATGTTGGATATAAGATAGAGCTAGGTTGTTGAGTGTAACGTAAAAATTTTAACTTTTATTCAGTATTTAACAGGGAGTCGATAGAATCTCTCCTTCGTTGAAGAGTTTTTAAAGAATTTTTATGGACACAGCGATCACAGCGATAACAAAAGAATCCTATCAGTCCAGCCTAAAAGTGATACATGCACAGACTAGTTTATCTGCATCATTTTGAGACAAACTGTTTCTAATTTTAGTGATTTTTTTTTTTCAGGTGGAAGGAAGCGTCCTGGTAACAGTGTTGGGAGTTAAAAGACATGTTCTGACTTAAATAACACTACATTAGAGCTGGAGGCCAAAAACCCAGAGAGCAGAAACTCAGACTCATCTGTAAAAATGTATAAATGAGAACTGGTCATGTGCTGCGTCGACTTTTCTCCTGGCATCATTGTAAGAAGTTTAATAGTACTGTACATGGAAAATGTGCTCCGCCCAGATGGGAAGGGGGCGGGGCCTGGTGTTCAGGACCCACCAACCAGGAAGGAGGGATTTTTTTTTTATTATAATTTTGTTTTTTAGGAAGGAGGGATTTATTCTGAGTCTTTGGGTGACTTTTTCTTCATGGCAGTATTGAGTTCACACAAAAAGGAAATTTTGGACTTTTTCCTTCATAATAAAAGCCTCTTTGAACCGTACAAGATTTCAGACATGAAAAATCTTTGTTTTACAATTTATTTTTTCTGAAATATATTCACAGCTAAAGACAAAAAGGCTTTTTATTATTTGTTAAAATTTGGATTTGACTGTTAGTTTTTTTTTTTTATTAAAGTAAAAATATCAGATTAGTTTTGACATATTTTAAAGACTAAATGGAAAATCTAATCTAAACACATTTCAATCATAAATATAACATTGAATTTATTATCATTGATTTTTTACTAATGAATGGTACACTGGCAGTAGCGTAGACAGATGATTTATGAAGCTGTGAACAGGGAGAAAAGTTTCAACGGATTTTATTTTAATTTTGTTTGCAGAAGCAGTTGTTGACAGTAGGGACAAACAAACAAACAAACAAACAAACATCAGACTATACAAACACCACAAAGTTTAGTTTTACAGTTTCAGATCTGTGTAAAAATGTTTTTTTTTTTTAATAACCAAATGAAGTAATAAGACTCAACATTTGACTAAAACATTATTAAATGAGATTTTGTTAAAACACCATTTACATTTTATCATGTCACACTTCTGAATTTTATTTATTTTATTTTTATAACGCATCTTTTGTCCACTTTATAAATCAGTGGTTCCTAAAACTTGAGTCGAGGTCTCACTGCGGGTTACGAAACACCAAGTCTTGATGTGGTGAGACGATCTATAGAAATTAAATTACATTTGAACCCTCCTGCTGCCCTGGGGTCAAAATAACTCTGGAGGCTTCATTAATGAGGCTTTGTAAAAAACACGAGCATCAATTTATGAATTTATGAATGTGCATCTAAAACAAAATATTACATGAAATGCTTCCTGGTGTAAGAGTATGATCTTAAAGAACGTATAAAGTTGCAGCCATTTTGGTAAAACTGTAAAAATACCATCATCTCATGCATTGCAGGTAGAGTTCACAGTCAGAGAATATTTTCTAGATAACTCTCAGCAACTACCACAACAAATTTCAGCTCAGTAGCTTTACAGTTGACTGAGTTTAACCATTTGTGTATTTACTAAAGCCAGTCAGCTGTGGTGGCCATCTTGGATCGAGTTGTCTTCGAACATTAATCAGTTGTAAATGTTTATTTAATGATTCGTTCCTGAGCGTTTCATTAAACTTTGCCCTTGTTCATTCAATTTTAATTGAAAATCATGAGTAACCCACTTATGCTCAGAAGATATATTTGGGCTGACTCTCAGCTACCACCACACCAGATTTTAGTTCAATATCTGTCAAAGTGGATGAGGTACAGCCATTTATGGTTGAGTAGCTGTGGTGGCCATCTTAAACTGGGTTGACTCCAAGAGTTGACCAGCTGTAGTCATACACCCAATTAATCCTTCCTGAGAGTTTCTTAAAAATTAATTTGCTGGTTCATGAGATATTGTGCTAACAGACACGCGGCGTGAAACAGACACACAAAGACAGGGAAACACATCATCGCCTGCCTTTCGGTGGAGTGAGATATTTGAACATACAGTCAACACTTAGTAAAATAAAATATATATTTTTTATTTATTTTGTTTTTTTAAATATTCAACTAAATATAATTTATTTACACGAACAGGGCTTGAAAAATATGTTCCGGGTCCAGACCGCTAGGGGGCGCCGCGCCTCGTTTTTGGCCTCAACTTCCGGGTTTGTGCCCTTTATTTATAGACCAGTGATTTATTTTGAAGGGTCAAACCGGAACTTGCTCGGCGGACTCCATTCAGTTTGATTTTTTTTTTTTTTTTTTTTTTGTATTTCCCTAAACGCAGCAGCTGCTGGTTAGCTCGTGAGCGGAAAGTTGCGGGCTCAAACCGCCCGAAGCCTGGCAGCCTGAAGGTAGCTCGGGACTTTCTGCGGACCGGAGCGGCGGGACTCGGAGCGTCGTCGTGGTGTGACAACCCCGCAGCGGAGCTTCACGAGCTCGGACAGCGAAGTTTGTCCCGCAGCTGGCGCGTGCGGAGCAACAGGTACTGATATGATCCCCTCTATGCCCAACAACGGGAATGACAGCGCGGTGAGACGTTCAGGGCCTTTAGCTGCTGCGTTCATCAGACTTCTCAGATCAGCCTGGTTAACAGGTGGCGGGTCAGCCCCACGAACCACTCGTGTCAAGGGTTAATTCACGATTTTCAGTAAACGTTTGCAAACCTCAGCTGAATAATAAGCATTTTAAGAGTTAAATACGTTAAAAGATCTGATACAAAACAAGTTATCCGAGTTTACTTGACCGCAACAATGGGTCTCTGTGTTTTTATATGTAAACAAGTCGCGTCTAAAATGTTTTTAACGCGTAAACAAGCTGTTCTGATATGAAGCAGCTCAAAACAACTCACCACAGACTGCCTCAAGATTTCACAGATTATCTCGTTAAAGCTGTAATCTGGCGTGAAAATCAATTCAAACTGCAGATTCTCTTCATTTTTGTTAAAAAAAATTTTTCTAGTCATTTGATTCCATTTAAAAGCAGTTTCCTCTGCTGATTCCCAAATAAATGTTTAAATTAAAAATAAATATGACATTTAGATTTTGAGTTGTAATCTGAAATTTGATCCATATTTTGGGGGGGAAAGTTATCCCATTGCATTCTTATCAGATTATCTGATTGTAGAATAGTAGACGTGTGATTGAGGTTTTATATTGATGGAAAAATACCAGACTGGATAAAAAAAATATTTTACAAAGATGATTTTATCACAATCAGGATCTAAAAGTAGATGCATAAATGCACAATTGTTTTCTCGGGGTGGATGAGATTATAAATATAACATTAGTGGTAGTAGGCGAGAGTGATCGCCAACTTATTCTCCGAGTGCAAACGGACGCCGTCAGATTTGTTAAGTACTGGCGTCCTCTCTTGTCTGTTAGCAGAATATCTCATGAACCTCAGGGTGGATTTTAATGAAGTAATCTCTGGATGTTCAGGTATAACTGAGAAAAGTTTGAAGTCAACCAGATTCAAGATGGCCGCTACAGCCAGCTGACACAAAAATGGCTGCAACTCAGCCACTTTTAAATGTATTGAGTTGAAATGTGGCGTGGTAGTAGCTGAGCTTCATCCCCAACACATACTCTGAGCTCTCTTCATATCAGCATATTTGCTTAAACGTTTGATTATAGGAGGCAACCCTGTAGGTCTGTTAGCAAAATATCTCGTGAAGCCCTGCACAAACTTTGCCGAACCTTTGCAGAACGTATTTACAGAACATCCTCAAATGATTAACTTCTGAGGCCAGCCCGGTTTAAGATGGCTGCCACGGCTGTTCAACCGTGATCTTTACAGGTGGTCATTTAAAACCTGGTGAGTTTCGAGGTTAGAATTTAACATTTACATTTCATTCTCTTAGTCTTTGTCTGCGCCTGCTGAGGTTATTTTTGTCCCGGCAGCTCATCAGAACCGGTAGATTAAGGGTAAATGACTCAAGTTCGTGATTTTCTTAGTTACACCTTCGATAAGAAAGTAACTTCCTGTTCCTTCCAGTTTGATTTTTCAGAGAGAATAAAGTCCGGCTTCTGAAGCGAGCGGTAAAATACGTTAAACTCTCCGTCGTAAGACTTCGATCTGCTGCTGCTGGAAGAGAAACGTCTGGTAACCGTAACTCTAGATTAGGATTAAATTGTTTAAAAGATAGAGGTGCAAACCTTCAGTCCTCTGACCTCCTCCGTCTCTCACCTGTCTCTGACGGTTCAACCTGCGCCTCCTCTTCATCTCCTCCTCCTACATTTTCACTCCTTTCTCCTCAAAGCAACATTAATGAACTCTGCACAGTTTTTTCCAAACGCACTTCGTTATTCGGTGGAACAATTGCGTAATAAATGTGAAATAGAAGATGCTACCCCCCCACCCCCACCTTCTTTGTTTTTCTCTTTTTTTTTTACCTGCTGCCAAAAGGCCACACTGGACAGTTTGTCTGTTAGCAAAATATCTCACGAAGCACTGGACATACGTTTAAGAAGTTTAGCAGAATGCAATCACTGGGTCTACAAGTCATGCCTGATTCAAGATGGCCGCCACAGCTAATCAACCTTATAAAACACATGCATGGCTATAAGCTATTCGGTTGTACAGAATTGAGCTAAACTGAGAGGCAGTTTCCTTGAAGGAATCCTACGTCTTAATTTATTTCCTTTTGCTTTGAGTACCGTATTTTACGGCGTATAAGTCACTCCAGAGTACAAGTCGCATGGGTCAAAGAAAGCTTCATGAAGAGGAAAAAAATGTGCATTTATTAAATGGTCAAAAGAACTCTATACATACATCCATCTATCCGTACATCCATCCATCCATCCATCCATCCATACATATATCCATCCATCCATCCATCCATCCATCTATACATCCATCCATCCATCCATCCGTCCATCCATCCATCCGTACATCCATACATCCATCCGTACATACATACGTACATCTATACATCCATACATCCATCCGTACATCCATACATCCATCCATACATACATCCATACATACATGCGTACATCTATACATCCATATATACATCTATACATGCATCCATACATCCATCCATGCATACATCCATCCATACGTACATACATCTATACATACATCCATACATACATCTATACATACATACATACATACATCTATACATCCATCCATGCATACATCCATCCATACATACATACATACATCCATACATACATCCATACATACATCTATACATACATCCATACATACATCTATACATACATCCATACATACATCTATACATACATCCATACAT
>NC_056509.1:42480434-42522020 GCF_014905685.2 Nematolebias whitei
CATACATCCATCCATACGTACATACATCTATACATACATACATCTATACATACATACATACATACATCTATACATACATACATACATACATCTATACATACATACATACATACATCTATACATCCATCCATGCATACATCCATCCATACATACATCCATACATACATCTATACATACATCCATACATCCATCCATCCATACATACATAATACTTTGTTTCAGCCTTCATTTAAGATTGAACTGCATAGCTAGATATATAGGATTACTATTAACTTATTCCAGTTTATGCCAACTCCTCTATAAGACGAGGTTAAGACGCAAGTGGTCAATACTATGATGTCACCCATTTAAAATAAAGTGTTTTGGATTTAAAATTATCTTTCAGATGGTCTGCTTGCAGTTTTCTGAGCTGATTTTAGTTTTTTATCGTTATAAGCTTCAGACCTGCTGGTTTTTATTATGTTCTGATTTCTACATTTATAATTATTGGTGTTTTACTTCTCTGCAATTTCTGGTTGAATTTAAATTTGACTTGTTCATTAAATTAATACTATTAAAATAATAATAATGATATGCTTCCAATCTGCGTCACGTTTCCCAAAAATTCTCGAGCTTATCAGACAAAAGTTTTTATTCAAATAAAAACCAATAAAAAAAATACAGATGACTGAATGGCTGCTGGAAGTTACTGAAGGAGCTGAAACTGAGTTGTTGGTGCTAAAAGCAGCTGAATGGGAACTAAAAGCTACAAGACTTGGCTAAAAGTTTCAAAACGATAGCTAAAAATTGCAAGTAGCATAAGAAAACTAAAACAGAGCGAGTTTACAGAAGCATATATTTTTTAAAAATATTAAAAAGATCTGGATGTAATTCTATGGTGACATATTTGTAAATTAACTCTTAGAAAAGTAAAAAAAAAAAAAAAAAACGTACCCAAAAAAAAACCAGACCCAAAGTTGTAGCACGTTGCTTGAATTGTCTGAACATTTCGCTATATGAATTAGTAAAACAGCACAGAGGATGCAGATGTTTGTAAAATCTTGAGGAAAATAAAAAAAGGGGACAAATAGAAAGCTTGTTATATAAATCTTTATAACTTCTCTAACTGTCCTTTTCATGTGGTGCACACTTTATTATTTCCAAAAACAAATTCCAGCTTTGTGCAACATATTTGTGGGGGAAACTTGGATATAGGCATTTACTTTGTATTTTACAACCATACGCGTGGTAATTTACATCTTGACAGTCGTTGCAGTAAATGTTTAGGCACGTTTGTTCTCTGGTTGCAAATGTTTTGTAAAAATCTGAACATAAACATGTCACCTGTTTAAACGGCTTATAATTTAAAAACTGGCGTCCTTCTGTCTTAATGAGACAAAATGTAGGAAAAAAAAATGTTTTAACGACTTCCCTTCTTGCACCTCTTGTCCTCTTTATGACCCTCTTTTTAAACGTCTTTTACTGAACGAGCTAACGAGTGTTCTTTAAATCAGGGGTTCTCAAACTGTTTGGGTTCAGGGACCCCTTACAGGGAAGACAAAGTTTCAGGGACCCCCCTCATGTTTGTTAAATTAAAGGTTAAATTAAACGTCGAGCGCTTCTGATCTTGCAAAAAGATCTGAAGCTCTTGACCTTGACCTCTCTAAGTGGCTTTAAACATTTATGTTCCTGACAAGAACCAACGTAGACATGTTCCTGTTTTTAGTTTTCTACACCGCCTTATAATCTAGCTGTATTTTTCGCTACTTTTTCCTTTTTGGTTGCCATTTTATTTTAATTTGTTAAAAAATCCGTATGCCTCTTTTATGATTGTCTATTGTTGTCTTTGTTAATAAATCAGTTCCCTCACGTAAATTAATCCCCGAGGCTCCATGGGATTAACCTGTCTAAATGAAGGTTGAATGAAAAATAATTTTCTTCAATTTGTCTCTTTTTAATGCAATGGAAATATCTGTGTAACATAAATACATAAGACCTGTTCTTTAGTAGTGTTAATACTATTTTTATTCTTTTAAACATGGTGTATTTTTCATTCAAGACACACTTGATTAACAATTTTTAATTTCAGCTTCCAAAAATTACAGTTTTGATATAAAATACATATTCACATAATAAATGTATTGCCACTTCTTCAAATTATTACATCAAACTGAACAGAATCATAACAGCAGTAGTCTTGCCAAGTACCGGTAACAGGGAAAGCAAATACCGGAGGGTAGTGGTGGGTTTGGGGGTCCTCCCCCAGAAAATTTTGAATAAAGTAGATGCGATTTCCTGCATTTTGGTGTATTTTAATGGGCTGTTAAACATCTTTGTGCTTGTAAAATAAATAAATAAATGAATAAATAAATATTGGGACCCCAAGCACCAACTCGTAGACCCCCGGGGGTCCGGGTACCCCAGTTTGAGAACCACTGCTTTAAGTAAAACCTTTATTTAGCCACTTGGTCATGATGCGTTCACAAACCAAGTTCAAAAAGGAAAAAAAAAAACAGATTTTGGAGCATCCGATGGGCCAGTCCAGCTGCTGAAAATAACTCGTTCAGTCGTTGCTTCTTTTGTCAGTTTTGTGTTGCAAGGCAATGATTTGAAAGTACTTCTTGATAAAGTGAGTTAAATAAATAAAAAATGTTTGTGTGATGTGGAACAAACCATCACTAACTGCAGCTTGTTTTCTTGTTTAAATTTTTTATTTTTTTTTAAACCAATAATCCAGACGCTTCATAATTTTTCAACAAATGGTTTTGGATTCACCGACGTGAAGAAAGAGCAGCCATGTTGGATAAACCATTTCTAACTCGCATAAAAAAAAAAAAAAAATTCACATTTTCTGTCTGTGCGACGTCTTTTTACCGTACGACTTTTTTTTTTCTTTCTGTCTGGATCTGCTTCACATCCTCTTCCGTCTGGTTGTAAGGAGGCAGGGAGGATTTTAGGAATGGGGAAACGACACGGCCTTGAGCTTTTGTGTAATCTGGCCGACGTCCGGGAACAGTTCTGCCTTTATTTGACTTTGATTTTGGGGATGCGGAGGGATGGATGTGTGTGTGTGAAGGAGAGGAGGTGTAGCAGCTCCGGCATTGTCTAGAGAACTCCTCTGGGTTTGGTCGTTTGGAGTTAAAGTTTTCACAAATCTCAACTCAGTCACGTTATTTGTTGTTCATCCTCAACTGTCTTATTCGGATGATTACCGGTAGATTCAATTGGTAATCCGGTAAAGTGGTCAGTAGCAAACACAACAGTGTCAATATCTCATTGAGCCAAGAGTTACTCACGTTTGGCAGCACGTTGGATTAGTGGTTAATACTAAGGATGCACAATATTGGATTTTTGGTTGATATCCGATATGCCAATATGATAAAACTTATTTGGCCAATAACCGATACAATACAGATTTTTTTATTTTCCTCTAGACCTACTTACAGAGACTACATAGCTTTCTCTGCTGTGGAATTAAAATACTACATTATTCTGCATGGTCTTTATCAGTTTTGTCTGCTACCAAATGCAGATGCCGAAAATGATGTAACACTTCAACTTAAATTATGTTTAATGTCAAATTTATTCATGACATTTGCTCACTCTTAACAAAATGACAACACTCGAACAGTCATATACAAACAGCATGCATATACAGAACCTTTTATATTGATGAGTTATTTTGATGGAATGGCCGATGTCCGATATTTAACTTTATAGCTTATATTGGCTGATACCGATAATATCGTGCATCACTAGTTAATACTGTTTCTTCACAGTAAGGAGGTCCTGGGGTCAAGCCTCGGTTCGGGAGTTTACATGTTCTCCTTGCGTTTGTGCCGGTTTCCTCCGGTACTCCGGTTTCCTCCGGTACTCCGGTTTCCTCCCACAGTCCAGAAACGTGCACGTTTAGGCCTCCCTCGAAGGAGAGTTCATTGACCTCAATGGGATTTCTGGCATGAAAGGCGGCAGGTGATACGCAGTCCTTCAAGGAATGTTAGGCATTTTAATTAAATTATTATTTTCAGCTTTAAAAGTTTTTAGATTTTAAGTCTTTATAGCTTAAGATGCTGTTCCAGGTTGGCGTTTAGATGTTTTTTCCCCTGTTTGACATCTGCTCCTGTACAAGATGGAGATAAAAGCGGGCGCTCAGATCTGCGAGCAGGCGAAGGTTTTAAACCGCTCCGTGAGCCGATAGCGGCGGCCGGACGAGCAGCGTCGCGCAGCAGAAGGGAGGTTTTCTCCCACAGAGAGCTGCCAGCTCCTGGAGACGGCGACAGCGAGGAGGCTTAGAATCAAGGTCAAAGCTTCAAAAGAGAAGGAAAAAAAAAAAAAACGTGTCCACATCTGCTTTTAGCCTGAAACAGATATTAAAGAATCCTTGGCACGAATTCGTCTCCTCTCTTAAAGTGACTCATTTGTTTTAGTGGGAAGATGATCGGCTGCAGGCTCAAGGTCACTGCAAACTCTGAAACAAGGCTAATTGAAGAAGACGTCACTCTTTAGTGGGTTGTTTTCCTGCTGTCTTTATGTTTAACCATCTTATCGTTTACATTGATCCATTTTTCAGTTTGATTAATGAGATCAGCAGTTTGTGCACGTTCAAACTGAAGCTTTTGCGATCCATTTTAATACTTCTCATCAGTCGTTCCGTGTGTTTCAGTAGAAGCAGATAAGCCAACGAGTTGTGTAATTAAACTTCAAAGAATATTTCAAGGGCTGTAGTTTTGTGGCTTTTCATCAATCTGTGTGTCAGGAAATAAAATTGTAAAGATAAAGCTGAGATCAGCCTTCCTCATGTTGGGATTACGAGATCCTTGTGTACGTCTGCCTGCAGTTATTTCTAATTAAAGCAACATCGGTTGCCTTGACTATAATCGTTAAACTTGTAAATTAAAACACAAATCAAAACTCAACAAATCGGAGGTGTTTAATTTAAAAATCTGTGGCAAAACAAAAAACATTTCAGTCTCCTGTTTGACTTAAAACTGCACGTTTGAGGTAGCGGAGAAACAAACTTCAACTAGAACAATAACATTTTCTCTGCTGAATGGCTGCTGAAACTTTCGAAGAGTAGAAAAAGGCTAATTAAAATAGCACAATAAAAGCATCAAAAGGTTGGCTAAAACATAAATTGTAGCTGGACACTAAATGTAGCAAAAGGCTAGTTTATAGGTAAATAAATAAAATGGTTAACTAAAAGCTAAAATAATTAAAAGCTAGTTCAAATTTAATAAAAGTCTAGCTAAAAATTAAAAGTAGAAACATTAGCTAAAAGCAGCAAAAGTCCAGGACATCCTTGTAAAAGAGCTCAACAATCTCAATGTGTTTCTTTCCAGGTAAAAAGGTTTAAATAAAATAAAGTGTAACTGAAAGCTAAAAGTAACAAAAGTAGTTAAATGTAGCAAAATGAACGTAGCTTTAAGGCTAGGTAGCCTGACTAAAGCTAAATGTAACTAAAGGATACCTAAAAGCTAAAATTTGCTAAGAACAAGCTAAAATGAACAAAAGGCTACGTAAAGTGTCAAAACACTAACTTAAATTAGCAATATTAAAGCAAATGTAGCAAAATGGTAGCTAAAGGTTAAATGCAGCCATAGAATACCTAAATGCTAAAATTAGCTAAGGACTAGCTAAAAGTAGCAAAAAAATAAGGAAAAGTTGAGAGAATTTAGCGCTCACACTCTCTCTGGGACGTGACTCTCTCACACATTTCACAGATTTATTACTGAGAGAATATTGATGTTGATGCACAAAAACTTTGCAGTTAGTTTATAAAAGTAGTTCACCACAAAGAGGATTGCTAAAGTAAGTTAATTCATTAAAGTGACTTGAGGAGGGAGACGTCCGACACACATTGAATGCATCACTTTGTTTATCAGCACATCAGAGTTCTGCTCCACCTCTTTGGTTCTGATGGACTGGATTAATTTCTGAAAGCTCTTCTCTGATTGAGACTTTGATGTTTTTATCTGTAATTTATGAACCGTTTTGAGTTGTTCCGTTCTCGCATTACAGACGGTCTTGCAGTGTCAACGACAGCAGTGCATGATCAAATTTAGCTCTTTAGCGTTAGCTTCCACTAATTTTTTTTTCTTCTGTTTAGCGGTTTAGCGTTAGCGAAGCTAATTTTGTTTTAGTAATTAGCAGTTTAGTAAGCGGTTAGTGAAACATAACTTTTTGGTTAGTCGTGTCCTCCACTGTACATAAATGAAAACACTGAAACGAGACTAAATAAGGGGTCTGGCACTTCCAGGGGTTTCTCCAAACAGTTTTATGGCTAACTCGTAAAGAAATCCAGTGTTGGTTTCCAAATTTCAAGATTTATGATATTACTGAAGAGCTCAGATTCATTGGTTTTGGAAAATTAAAGTTTTTTAACTTTCTTTCTGTCAGAAACCATTAAATACTTTAGCACAGACGGTAAACTGTAGTTTAAACGTGTCATTCATTAGATGGTAAGTTATTATGGGAGTAAAATACAAACTAAAATGGTTTTCTTGGCCCGAGATGTATAGCAGACCTGCTGGAGGCTGAAAGGTGAAGTGGGTTTGGTATCTTCTTTCCTAAACTATCTGAGCTGAAGCTGGATTTGGCTGAGAGCGTCCGTAAAGTTGGCAGCAAGAGGGAAAAAACTTTATTTTTGCTTCATTATTTGAATCAGTACTGTGCTTTTTTTATCCTCTAAAAAACAAAACAAAAAACGTATTCATAGTAATTGTAGTTTTTATCATTTTGTTTTTATTCGTTACATTTCCTTTCCCAAAAAACATAAATGACAGCATTTAAATAAGTACAAAAAATAATAAAAATATATAAACTTGTGAATCTAGTTCTGAATATTTCATGACCACAGGATAAATTTTAATGAAATCTGATGTGCATCTGCAACTGATTAAACTTTTGAGTCGGTTCCAGATGGCTGCCACTGGTTAGCCAACACACAAATAGTTATAGCTCTGTGGTTTTTACAGATGCTGGGGTAAACGTGTGGTGTGGTAGTAGCTGAGAGTCATCCACAACACAGATTTTGAAGGCGACATATTGCAACGATGCCTAGGGTCGCAAACGATCTAAATGTCAAGATTTGACCAAAACAGCTGCAACTCTTTTCTCATCATATGATTTTAGTCTGGCATGAAAGGCTTTTTATTTTTATTACTTAAAACCAAAATCCATGTTTTTAATATTTCCATCGTTACAAACTTAAGTATTTTTTTCTATCGAATTGTACAGAAATAAATTGAAAGTTCCTGGAGAAACTTTGACGGGGACTGCCACTCTGGTGCCAATTTAAAATTTTGATTTGACATTACTCTGCGTTGGGGTTCGCTCTCAGCTACCACTAGACCAAATTTCAGCTCAACGTGGCAAAAAAAAAAAAAAAAAGAGTTTTTGTCATTTTTTTTCTTTTAAGCTATGGTGGCCATTTTGTATTTTTGATTTAGATTTGGTGCGTCATGAGAAACGCTTTCAGCTATAACCAAACCCAATTTCAACTCCATATACGTAAAAAATAGTTGAGTTAAAGTCAGCTTTTTGAATGGGGGAAAAAATGGTGCATTTGTTTGAAAATTACGTCGCCATGGTAACTCGAAACACCAATAAAGGTAATGGCACGCATCACGGTGCTGAGCTGGTCGTTTTGATTTGACATTTGTGGGGGTTAGAGCTGGGCGATATCTCGGTATTTAAAAAATATCGATATATATATTTTTTGCGATATACGATGAGACTATTTCGATATAAACGATATTATACTTGAAAATCCGCGCGCTCCCCACCGCTTCCTGCTTCTCCAGGAGGTGGGCAGGAGCCGGACGTGTAACACAAGTAAACACGGGAGATATATGAGCAAAAAGAAAAGCAATGTCTGTTCGTTCGGAGATGGTTTGGATTTAAACTGTCAGACGAGCAGCAGAAAAATGTTTTCTGTAGACAGTGCTGAAAACAAGTCCCGATTAAAGGTCAGCACTACGAATCTTTTTCACCATTTAAAACGGCATCACAAAGCGCGTGCGAATCTGCGGCTGCAGGTCCGGCAGACTTCAGCCTCCTTCCCTGAAACAAACCACGCGTCAGAACTCATTTAGCCGTGCTGTGCCTTATGAGAGCAACAGTGAGGTGTTGCAACATCAAAGCAGTGGCTAATCGTATCGCTAAAGACACGGCCCTTAGCGACTAACAAAACGGCTAAAGTTAGCCGTCTTGCTAGCCACTAAGGACCGTGTCTTTAGCGATACGATTATCCACTGCTTTATTAATGTGGCACTACCTCCTCTCACTGTAAAACGTGAAAATCTGTGTACTGTAGTTCTTTTTCTGCCCGTCCAACTTCACGCAGCCGCCTCCTCCTTCACAAGCAGCCCCTCACTGCTGCTCCACACGCTTACTAACATGAAGGCGGCGCAGCTGAAGAGGATTATTCTTTAATATGTGTAAATAAATGTCTAAAAAACAAACTTTAATATATGTAAATAGTTAAATGTGCCTGTGTGACAACTGGGACTAAGCTTTGACTCTGAATATTTTTTATTACTTTATGGAAAGAAAAAAAATATCGATATATATATATATTGTATATCGCCATTTTTCTTAAAATATCGAGATATTAATTTTGGTTCATATCGCCCAGCCCTACACATTGCGGTTCGGGCCGTGTTAAAGTTAATAGAAGAGCAAGACCCTCGTCAGGTGGATAATAACAGGTGGCTGCCTTTCTAGGCAGTCCCCATTTGCAGTTCTATATTGTTTATTTGAAAACGAACAAAAAAAATTAAGATTATTTTCTAAATTTTAATGTCCAATTGATTTACCCAAGATATTTTCTAAAACTCCCAACTCTTAAAACATTAACTATCGAAACACGATGAAGTTCGAACAGCCGGTGTTGAAATGGTTCGATGTGAAAAAGTGTTTTTTTAAAACAACGTGCCAACAGATTTTTTTTTTTTTTTTTTTGGATCGTGCAGAAATCCTTTAAAAAGGAGGACAACTATTCTAGTTTTTTTTAATTTTTTTAATTTAAAAAAAAAATTTTATTTGAGGTGTTACTTTTTGAAGAAATTCTCTTGTGAGCGCAAGAACCTAAATAATATTCGCGTTGATACGCGGCTGAAACTCGCATGCTGTTTTCACAGCTGGAGCAGGAATCCTTCTAGGTTGGAATTAATGGGTGTTGTAAAAATAAAAATAAAAACCTGCAGTTTTATGCGTCTTCGCTCTGCCAGTTTTCAGCGGGGCTCATTTTACGCAGACACCACCAAAACTCCAACAACTCCTTGGAGTTCTGTTGGCCGTGTGGACCACTGTTTCTCTCAGCTATGTGCCAAAGATTAATAGTTCTTTTTTTTTTTTTTTACACCAGGAGAATAAATGACTTACAGTAATGGGCTTCAAACCATAATACGTGAAGACATTTTGTCCCAACTTTGACTAAAGACAAACTCCTGCCACACTAACGATTAACTCGTTTTATCTGTTGCGTGTCGCGTTGGATGAGTTAACGAACACGTTTTGCTCGGAGCGGTGGATGGATGTGCTGCATTTACTGACACACCAGCTGGCTGTCT
This sequence comes from Nematolebias whitei, assembly GCF_014905685.2. Classification (NCBI taxonomy): domain Eukaryota; kingdom Metazoa; phylum Chordata; class Actinopteri; order Cyprinodontiformes; family Rivulidae; genus Nematolebias; species Nematolebias whitei. Next base: position 42,489,986 of record NC_056509.1, read on the forward strand.
TCAGGTTATCGTAAATCCTATTCCCCATTTCCTCCCATCTATTTATTTTTTTCCAACGGAGCATTGCAATTCAGTTGAACTTGGAGAAAAAGTATAAAAGTGCCGTCACTTTCAAATTATTTACTTTTCTGTGTAATTGACAACAGCATAAAAACAACAGGTGAGAAGTTCAAAATGATTTATTTTAATGTATAGAGAGTTTAAGTTTGATTTATGTTGCAGAAAGTTTAAGTAATGAATGGAGGTCAAACAGTTTGAGTTTTTCAATGATCAGCGCTGAGCTTTAGGAATCGAGGCAAATGTTGGCCAGTTTATAAATTTGTTGGTTCGTTTTTTTTTTTTTTTGGCTTATAATGGACTTGGCTTTATGTTGAGGTCTCCAGCTCGTCCAAAATGCAGCTCGGCTCTTAACAGGAACTCGTAGGTTCGAGCACCGGTTTTATCCTCCCTTCACTGGCTCCCAGAATTGATTTTTAAATTCTCCTGCTGACATTTAAGTGCATTGCACCCTCAAATCTCTCTGACCTACTTCAACCACATGTTCCTTCTCGGGCGCTGACATCATCTGACCAGCTGCTTTTGGTCGTACCAAAAACCAGGTCGAAGCTCAGAGATCGGGCTCTTTCGGTCACGGCCCCCGAACTTGGGAACAATCTGCCCATCAACATTAGACGGGCCACGTCACTTCCTGCTTTTAAATCTCTCCTATAAACACACGTACAGTGCGATCTGGGGAAAGGTTTGTAGGCTCAATCATCCAGGTAGATAACAAAAAAAGGTTGAATCATTTCATCTGGACCAGTTTCTTTAAGGGAGAAACGTTTCGTCTTCCATCCGGAAGACTTCATCAGTCTGTGGCCTGCCAACCAGATCTGTCCCATAAGTATCCTTCACTGCTGTGTTTCAAACCGGCGTCATCTGATTTAGTATTTCATTGTTTTCTCATTGTTTTAGTTCTTATTTTGATGCTTTTACTTACAATAATTAAATTTTTTTCTTTAATTACTGCCTTGTTCTTATTGTTAAGCACTTTGGTTACAGCTGCTGTTTTAAATGTGCTTTATGAATAAATTTGACTCTACTATAATTATAACGGGTCATATATATTACCAAAACTAAAAATATAAATGCCTATAAATTAGTGCTTTTTTTTTTTTTTTAGTTCCTAAAGCAGATTGATGCCCGTTCCTACCTGTACTGTGCTGAAGGCTCTCCATACGAATGCAGTTCTAAGTGTAAAAGCGTTAAAATTATCCATAACTTTTGCCTAAAGGTATCACTTCCTGTTTGACCAGCTGAGCATAAAAAGTTTTGAAAGAGGAGAATTAGGGTTGGATCATTATGCTTTGTAGTTGCAATAATTTTTAAAATCAATTTCCTTGTTTTCTGCTGGTGGCGTTTTGGAAAAAGCCACATAGTCTCAAAGTGGTTGTTGACAAACGGGTAGTGGTAACTGAAACTCTCTGCCTCAGGTGGAGGAGTTTAAATACCTGGGGCGAGTGATGGTAGGATGGAGCGGGAGATGGATCAACGCCTCGTCCTCAGTAAGGAGGGTGTTGCTTTGGTTGTTCATGGTGAAGAACGAGTTGAGGCAAAGCTCTCAACTTGCCGCTCTGTCTACGTTGCAACCCTCACTTGTAGTCCTGAGGTTTGGGTCACGATTGAAAGATTGAGATGTCGGATACAAGCGGCCAAAATGAGCTTCCTTTGCAGGGTGACCGGGCTCAGCCTTAAAGATATGATGAACTCCTTCATCCTGGACCTGTTGCCTCTGCTACCCAACCACAAATAAACTGTAGAAGACCGAGATGGACTTGGCTGATTATACAGATAAGATATTGTTTAGCAACTTTTAGGAGAGCCAGTAGCTCTTGCATCAATTCAAACTTCTCACATTTACTACTGAAGAGGTGATTAATGCAACAGTCAGCACAACAAACCAAATGTAAAGCAGAGACGAGCATCTTAACGAGCGTTGATCTCAGCTGACTCGTCATGATTTAAGACCGTTGCCAGGTTCACGTTTTTGCTGAAAAATGACCGTGTCCTCACAAAAAAGACGGAGACCTCACTATACTGAGCAACTACCGGACAATCTCTAAACTCTGTATTCTAGCTAAGGTTTTAGAAAAATTGATAAATACTCAAATCAAGACATATTTAGATACTTTTAACATCTTATCTTCCCATCAATCTGGTTTTAGGAAACAACACAGCACAACGACTGCTTCACTGAAGGTTTTTAATGACATTGTTGAAGCACTGGACACTAAGGATTATTGTGCTGCACTTTTTTTACACCAGTCTAAAGCTTTTGATACTGTGGACCGTGATATCATATGCCATGAGCTCTCGGACATTTGTTTCTCAGACCATACTGTCAGTTGGTTTTCTAATTACCTCTCAAATTGAAGGTAATACGTTTATAATGGAACTTCTTCCAGCCATTTAACTGTCAACAATGGTGTACCACAAGGCTCAGTCTTAGGACCCACCCTCTTCACAATCTAAGTACCAGTAATGTAGGTCAGATAATTGCCAACGTATCCTTACATTACTATGCCGACGACACAGTTGTTTGTTGTCGAGCTAAATCAGTTGCTAAGGTTTTCCAGCTTTTACAGTCTGCATTCGACATCATCCAGTTAGATTTGTTCCGTCTCAAACTGGTACTAAATGCTAACACAACCAAAGGGATGTTGCTTTCAAACAGGAAGTCTGTACCAGCAGTCCTTCCTTCTATCTTATCTATGAATACCATACCACTTTATTTATAGAGCACTTAAAACAGCAAGGCCAGCCAAAGTGCTGTACAGTAGATACAAACAAACAGAGCACACAGCAAAGTATAAAATAAAGTAAAATAAAAATATAGATATGAATAGCAGAAGATAAAAACTAAATGATTAACACTGTAGAATACAGGCTGGTTCAAAACAAATCACAGCGTCAAAAGCCAGAGAATAAAAGTGGGTTTTTAAGTGAGACTTAAATACAGTGAGAGTGGGAGCCTGCCTGACATGCAGGGGTAAGTCATTCCACAGTCTTGGACCTGCAACAGAGAAGGCCTCGTCACCTCTGAGCTTACGACGGGTTTCTGGAACTGAAAGAAGCATCAGATCTGCTGACCTCAGAGAGCGCAGTGGGACATATGGCTGCAGCAGATCAGTGAGATAAGAGGGGCAGAACTGTTCAACGATTTAAAAACACAGGAGAATTTTGATTATTGTTGTATATTATTATGAATTTTACGACTAGGGGTGCACCGATAAATCGGCCGTCCGATTTCCTTTAATTTTGGGAAATCGGCCGATACTTGCACGGGAAGCTGATTTTACAGATTTTTTTTTTTTGTTTGTTTTAACAATTGTCTAAACTTCATTTATATTTCAGAGCACTATCTCATGGTCGGTTATAACAAGTTTATTGTTTCTAGGATATTGTTCAAGGGTATGTTTTTCAATAAAATAAGATTGAAAATTGAAGGTGCATCGTGACCTTATAACACCTGACAGTGTCGCTTGTAAAATAAAATCGATATCGGCCGAATTCTGAATCGGCAGGTCAGACTTTTTAGAAATCTGTGATCGGCCAGAAAACTGCAATCGGTGCACCCCTATTTACGACTGTTAAGTTTCATAGAAGGGTCCATTATCACTCCCATGTGATGGTGTTCCTATTGAGTTTGTCGATTCTTACAAATACCTGGGAATCTTGGTCGATGCACATCTCTCTTTTAAACCTCATGTTGAAAACTTGGTAAAGAAATTGAAAGTTTTTTTTTTTTCCAGAAATAGATCCTGTGCTAGGAAACGCCACTTTCTTTCCCTCCATTGACTACGGTGACATTACTTGCATGAACGCTACAAGCACCCTGCAGATGTTGGACACTGTCTATCATGGTGCACTTAGATTCATAACTGGCTGTAACTACCGTGCCCACCACTGCACCCTGTATGCACTGGTTAACTGGACATCATCTTCATGCAGACCCTCACTGGTATATTTTCATCTTTAAATCACTTCTTGGTCTGCTGCCTTCATACATCTCCTCCTACATGTCACTTCGTCAGTGCAGCTCCCAAGACATAATTACCTGCAGTGTCCCTTCAGTGCAAACCAAATTAGGCAAAAGGGCCTTCTCCTACTCAGCTCCTATAACCTGGAACACCTTGCAAAAAAAATCTGAAGCTCTCGACTTTGACCTCTAAGAGATTTTAAAGAACTGTTGAGTTCAATGCAAAAATCAACGCAGACATGTTCCTGTTTTTAGTATTTTACCCCATTTCATCATGTAGCTTGTTTTTATTTTGTTTGTTTTATATGCTTTTGATTTTATACGCTTTTATATGAATGTTTAGTGCTGTGTGTGCCTTGTCTGTTTTTTTTTTTTGTTTGTTTAAAACGAGTCTCTCTTGTAAACGAGTCCTCGTGACTCAATGAGACTAACCTGTATAAATAAAGGTTGAATGGATGAAAAATTGAAATAGTTTACCGTGGTCTAAAAACAATCAAAAGTGCCTGCCATGATGAGAACAACACGCATGCTTTTCAAGATTTTAAAGCTGTTTTTTTCCTGAGCTCACAAAAACTAGATAAATTGTAGCCATGCAACATTTAAAGTATTTATTTTTTACTGTCAGTGCAGCGATTAAAGCTGCCGGTGAGGACATGGTGAAGTTCACGATGATTGATCTTCAAACGTGTGAATCTCCTATTAATGCAGACCAGAGTTAACAGGTTTTGGAGCAACAATTCATGCCTTCCAGACAGGATTCTGTTCTCAAACCACACAGGGCTTGTTTGAAATCAGCAGGGTTCCCTGGTAGTAAAACATAATTTATAGCTCCTAATAAAACCAGTTTTATAGTTACCTTTTTGTTTTTGCTGCTAAAGGCTTAAATGATACAACCACAAAATGGAAACATTCAGGACGGAGCAAAGAGCGCAATTAGTTAAAAAAAAACAAAGTTGAAAATCTTGCAATTACCACGACTTTTACGGTGTGTAATAAAACAATGTGCTTTAATTGTGTGCACTAATAAACCCAGCATGTTTTTCCAGTAATTTTGTTTTATTTGTTAGGTATGCACACATTCCTCGTAAGAGTTTGTTGGCTAAACTGACTTGCCTTTATTCAACTTTATAAACGGTTGATGAAATATATAAAAATTAGCCTTAAAGCTGTTGATTTGTTGATTTATAAAGCGAGGAGGCACAGGACACGTTAAGTTCCGGTTCGAAAAGTTTAGCTCCTCAGTAAAAGCACTCCTACATAAAGTTGTTTTAAAGATGCACCTTCATCCTAACGTGTAAAATATAAATTCAAAATGAGCACGATTGTAATCGTTTTGTTAGTACCGAATAAAAACAGGACGATTATTGGAAGTACTGGACATGAAAAGTAAATTATTAAAGTTGCTTCAAAGAAAAACGAAAGGTTTGTTTCTTATGTTGAATTTCAGCTGTTTTTGGTTTATTTATCACTTCTAGTCGCATTTTTTAAATTCCTCCCCGGCTTTCTCACCGCAGAGTTGGAAAATAAAAACCCCTAATGTAGCTGAATTTCTTACATCTTGATACAAACACACACGGACACGAGCAGTAACATTCGCCTTTTGGCAGCAGGAGATTAAAATGTAAAACTGAAGTTCATGTCCAAAGTTCAGCCAGGTCATCTGGATGGTTTCTTTTTTTTTTTTTTGTTGAGACGCTTCATCCTTCATCCAAAGGACTTCATCAGTCCAAGGAGCCACAACAAACTCAGTCCCACAAGCAGCACACTCACCGGTGGGGAACCTATCGAAGCTCCAAAATTCACGGTTGAAACCCGTGCCTTTGTGTAAAAAGTTTTTCTCTGCAAAAACAAGCTGAGAACTTGTTTACTGATTTTTTTTTTTTTAAATTAAAAGCTTTGTGTGGAAAAATGCTATGCTAAAGAGCCCAAACCACACCGAGCGTCCGCCATTTTGAGAAATGAAAAACAGAAGGAGAGACAACCCATGTCATGTCAAGGGGCCTCCCTCCCATTTTCTTAAAGAGGCACGCTGCTCGCTCCCTCACTATCCATCCTTCGGTTCAAACAGTCTTATACTGCCATCCAGTGATCAAAAAAGGTACTACACACAAAAACTAACCTCCGTTTTTTCTTAAATTTGTCAATAATTACTAATTATTGTCAAATTTCAAGCGATATTATCGTTTATCGCAATAATTTCTGAGACAATTAATCGCCCAGCAAAATTTAATATCGTGACAGGACTATTCAAGGATGAATCGTCTCAACATAAAAAGAAACCGTCCAGATGACCTGACTGAACTTGGTTGGACTTTTTACCTGGATTATTGAACGTGAACTTTGATGTTTTGAACCACTTTGGCTGTGGCTGCCAACCCATCTTCTCAACCAGCAGACTGGTTGATCCACTATGCGAGTGTGCTGCTTGTGGGATTCAGTTTGTTTGTGGCTCCTTGGACTGCTCAAGTCCTTTGGATAAAGGACGAAACGTCTCAACAAAAAAAGAAACGGTCCAGATGACCTGACTGAACTTTGTTGGATTTTTTTTACCTGGATTATTGAGCATGAATGTGGATACTTTTTACTCAGTTTATTCTTTTGTTTCTCATCCAGGTGGAAATCCACGACGATCACCTCTGGCTGGGGATCCTTCGATGCAGATTCTCAATGTTGGGATTCACGGCTGCCCTGACCGGACATGTTCTCCCCCTCTTCATCTGATTTAAACTGACCCCTCTCTGCTGTGGATTGTTTCACAGTTAGTGTATAGAACAACTTATCCACAGCTAGAACATTTTGGAATCTGTGACTAGTCGCTGATGATGTAGTAAATCTAACGTCGTTTGAGATTTTCCGTTGTTGCGATGGCCACTGCCACCTCTCCAGAGAATCACCAGCCGCTCCTTCAGCTCCAAGAGGTGGACTCCAGCCGGGTTGCCAGTCGCATCCTGTCCCCAGTCCTCAGCTCCTCCCCCGGTCTGTCCCACGAATCCAACCAGCCCATCTGCATCCCCGCTCCGTACACCGACCTCGGCCACGACTTCTCCCCTATTCCTTTTTACAGCCCGACCATCTTCAGCTACGCCGGCCCCAGCATTTCGGAGCGCCCCTCGGTGCGCCAGTCGTTGAGCGCCTCTTTATTTTGGCCCGGTCACGGACACGTCGGGGGTTCCATACCCCTGCACCGCTCCCAGACCCGAGCCCAGCAGCACAGCCAGCCAGTTCAGAGTCCGTGGGACAGCGTTTTAACAAGCAGGTAAGACGGGAAAATCCAAGTCCGAGAGAGCCAAAGTCTACCAGGAGGAGAAATGTTGCCGTCAAACATAACTTCTTTCTTTCAAAGTGTTGTTTCTTTACGTCAAATAATGATAAAATAACAAACAAAAGAAGTAAACAAAACGACTGAAAATGTTTTGCTTCCCATCCCAGAACAGAAGTCCAGTTTTATTTTACTTTTTAACATTCCTGGATGACTAAGAATCTACACCAGAATAGCACTTTTGTGTTTACAGTAACCAAAGTATTTTTCAAAACTGTTTCAGTAAATAACCAGAAAATATCCCATCAAGTCAAAATTAACTTGTAACCAGTTTTTATGTGGTAATAGTAACAGATCTACTGGTTGTCTTTGCTCGCCAACAAAATAAACGTTGGGGATTTTAATGAAACTGTCTTACAGCATCCGTTAGACCTGATTACATTTTGGGAGTTAACCAAATTCAAGATGGCCGCTACAGCTAATCAACCTTAGCAAACGCAAAACTGGATGTATCTCGGCTGGTCCTACAAACATTGATACAAATTTTATTGATACCTTCAAGATCTTTACTTAAAACATTAGTTATTGTTTCTGTTATCAACAGAACAGATTTTAATGTAACTTAGATAATTTTTTTAAATGTAATCATTATAACATTTACCACTTATTAACCGTTAAAATCAGTTCAGTTTAAGATGTCTACCACAGCCAGTTGACCTCGGCTGCACATGGACAGCTATAACTGGATGAATTTTACAGATATCAAGCTTCAGAGTGATGTTGAGATTTGGGCTGCACAGTGTACCAAACGTATTCTAATATCAGTGCATGAATATCAAAGAACCGCTGACAAAGTTTGCATGGACCGAATACACATTTGGCAATCGGATGGACCTCGACTCCTCTCCAAGCCCGCAGCCGAGACACGGAGAGTGTAAATACAGAACGTGGGTTTATCACAACTGATGCCGTCATGTCAATATTCAACACTAATGTTTTCCTTATTGAGCAGCCCTAACCGAGTCAGTCCCAACTCTGAGCGCTAACAGATCATGCAAGTTCTTGTGACATCACATCTGCTGTAATTTCCGGACTAGTGAGCGCACTTGAAAATAATGAAAATAAGCCACGCCCACTAAATTTAAAAAGGGAAACGATTGTACATGTCTAGGCCGCACTTGTGTATAAGCTGTAGGTGTCCACGTTGTAATACGAGATATTTGCACAGAAAGATTAAAAAAACAACTTTTAATTAAATACGTACATGGGGGAGTGGTGGCGCAGAGGTTGGAGAAGGTGGGCCTGTGATCAGAAGATCGCCAGTTCAAGCCCCGGTACCGGTGCTTCACCTACTGAAGTACCCACACCTGCCTCCACCCTCATTCGCCCCACTCGGGGCCCATGAGCAAGGCCCTTAACCCCCCACCATCTGCTTCCTAAACAGGTCTCTCTTGAAAATGAGTTCTCGTGGCTCAATGAGACTACCTGGATAAATAAAGGGTAAATGGAAAAACAAAAATAAATCTTATCACCAACGGGTTTCGAAAAGCCGAACTGCAGCGTGATGGAGGAGAGCACGAGCTCAAAAGGGCACAGTGCGCAGGAGGAAGATGAAGGTTGCGGTCAACGACTTCCTGGTAGGCTACTGTATTTTATTTTATTTTAAACCAGCTGTTTTTTTGTTTTTTTTCATTCAACCTTTATTTATACAGGTTAGTCCCATTGAGCCTCAGGGACTCGTGTACTAGAGAGACCTCATTTTAACCGAGTGTTACAGGCACTATTTAGAAAAAACATTTACTGTACGTATTTGTGTAGGATACTAGTATATACCAACAAAGTCCATGCTCAATAATCCAGGTACACAATCCAACAATTTTCAGTCAGGTCATCTGGACAGTTTTTTTTTTTTTGTGCTGAAACGTTTCACCTCCCATCCAGAAGGCTTCTTCAGTCAAGGAAACACACAACACAAAACTGATTCTTCCCCCAACAGCTTACTCCAAAGTGTAACAAACCAGTTATGTTGGTGCTAAGATGGTCTCTTTGGCACGCCCCCTCCTCCAGTGCCGGCCCTCTTCCTCGTCGACGGTCATGTCAAACTGGTTCAAAACCAACAAAGTCCATGCTCAATAATCCAGGTATACAATCCAACATTTTTCAGTCAGGTCATCTGGGAGGAAACTAGAGTACCTGGAGAAAACCCACGCATGCACGGAGAGAACATGCAAACTCCACCCAGAAAGGTCCCTGGACCGGGGTTTGAACCTAGGACCTCCTCGCTGAGAGGCAGCAGCTCTACCAGTTGCGCCACCGTGCAGCCCCCATACCGGTATATATTTAATTAAAATTTAAAAATCTTTGTGTAAATGTCTCGTGTTACAACGTGGACACCTGCAGCTCATACACAAGGGCGGCCTGTATATGTACTTAAAAAATAAAATAAAATAGTGGGCATAGCTTTTATTCAGGTGCGCTCAATTGTCCGGAAATTATGGTAGTCTCATTGGGTCACTAGGACCCCGCCCCCCAAGAGGAATATGTATTGGGCTGCTATGTGAGCACGAGGCTAAATGTTTTGGCGGCATGACGCTCATTAGCCCGTCTAAAAATAAATAAGCACAATTCCATAAATTAGTCGCAACATTGTTTAAGCCGTGGTGTTCAAAGCGTGTGGAAAAAGTAGCTGCTTATAGTCCGGAAATCACGGTAATAGTGCTTAACATTCTTTTCCAGATTTGTTCCAAACCCTGTAAAACTGCCAGGATCAGGTGATCTTAGTCTAAAACTTTGGCGTAGTGCTTCTCTTCAGGTTATATTTATGTTGTGGTGCGAAACAATGACTGAACGTGTCTGTTAGTAAGAGCGCGAGGAGGATCTCCCTGGAGAACGAGGAGGCCGTGGTGTCGTCAGGCGGGAAGGCAGACCTCCACTACTGCGCCGTGTGTCACGACTACGCCTCGGGGTATCACTACGGGGTGTGGTCCTGCGAGGGCTGCAAGGCGTTCTTCAAGAGGAGCATCCAAGGTGACACGCACACCTGGGATTCTGCGTTTTGGGGGCGGTGGCTCCGAACATTTTGCACTACGTGCAGCGACTTCATTCTTCTACTTCTCTTTGTTTCAGGACACAACGACTACATCTGCCCGGCAACTAATCAATGCACCATCGACAAAAACCGCCGCAAGAGCTGCCAGGCTTGCCGCCTTCGCAAGTGCTACGAAGTTGGCATGACTAAATGTGGTTAGTGAGGTTTTTTCACATTCACGTCATTCCAGCGTTTTCTCTGTACAGATGTTGCAATCTAAAAACTTCTGTGTAATCTGTGCTGATTTAGCGAATTGTATATAAATTGTTCATCTCATTCAGGAGATGGTTGCTATAACTTATGTTTTTTTTTAATAGTTTTCTATATATTTATTTATTATAAATATTCCCCGTACAGAAATACATTGAGATCTATTTTAATCTTTCAGAAACGTTTCTCTTTGAAACCTGCTCTTCGTGCCGATTCTGTTTTGATTTCTTGTGCTATTTTTAGTTTTTAGCTAGCCGTATGCTACGTTTGGATAGCATTTTGCCACTTTTAGCTTTTGCTTTTGCTACTTTTGGCCATTATTGGCTATCATGTTGCTGCTTTTAGACAGCACTTTTGGATTTATTTAGTTTTTATTGTTTTTTTTACCGTTTATCTAGTATTCTGCTTCTTGTAGTAACACCTATTCAGCAAAATAATTCTGTACTTATCCAACAAAGTTCAGTCGGGTCATCTGGACGGTTTCTTTTTTTTTTTGGAGAAGTTTCATTCTTCATCCAAAGGACTTCATCAGTCCAAGGAGTAGTCCCACAAGCAGCACATTCACATAGAAACCAACCAGTTTGCTGGTGATAAGATGGTTTCTGAGCCTTATCACCAGCAAACTTGTTGGTCTGCTATATGGGAGTGTGCTGCTTGTGTGGCTCCTCGGCCTGATGAAGTCCTTTTTTAAATTTTTTTTAACCTTTATTTAACCAGACAAATCCCATTGAGATCACAGATCTCTTTTGCAAGGGAGGCCTGGGACTGAAGGCCTAACATGCATGTCTTTATCTGTGGGAGGAAACCCACGCAAGCACGAGGAGAACATGCAAACTCCACACAGAAAGACCCCAGGTCCAACCGGGGATTGAACCCAGGACCTTCTTGCTGCGAGGCAACGGTGCTAACCACTGAGCCGTCGTACTGCCGTCCTTTGGATGAAGGACGAAACGTCTCGACAACAAAAAAACATCCAGATGACCTGATTGAACATTGTTGGATTTTTTTTTACTTGGATTATTGAGCATGAACTTTGAACTCTGAACTTGCTGCTGCATTTTCTCAGGAGATGCAGTTTCTTTAGTTTTTTTTAAATCTGCGCTCTGTTTCTGTTTTCGAGCTACTTTTAGTTTTTACTCTGCTGCCTTAAGCTTCGTTTTGCAACTTTTATCTTTTTGTCTAGCATTTTGCTACTATCGTCCTTAACCAGTGTTCTGTTTCTTTTATCTTTAACTTCTTTCCTTTTTCCTCAGGTATTCGCAAAGAGCGTGGAAACTATCGGAGCCCGCTGGTGAAGCGAGCGACCCGTCTGTCCTCGCAGGGCAGAATAAACAGACCAAAGATGTTGACTGGACCAGCGGAGAGTTTATTAAACGAGCCTTCCCCACCTGCGATGCCCCCGGAGCAGCTGATCCAGCGAATAATGGAGGCGGAGCCACCGGAGATCTACCTCATGAAGGGCATGAAGAGGCCGCTGACGGAGGCAGACGTGATGATGTCACTCACCAATCTGGCTGATAAGGAGCTGGTTCACATGATCAGCTGGGCCAAGAAGATCCCAGGTACCCGTTAAAGTTCATGTGAAAAAGTCTGAACTAGAATATATAAGATCCTAAAATGATCAGTCTTTACTGATGACTCAACTGGCCTTCCAGTAAAATTAAATAAACGTAGACTTTGTTTTCAAAGCGTTTCTGTCCGTTTTATACATGAGGTGGTTAAAATGCCACGCAGGACCGTTTGACTCGCTCACCATGTTGGACGTAGTGACTTAAGTGAGTTAAACGGTGAACTTTGACCCAGTTAAGCAAAGTTCAAGTTCCGCAGACGAGGGTTAATGCACGTACAGTGCATGCCTATTTCTGTGTATATTTTAGTGAATACGCTCGGAGCAAAGGGGGAAGAAAGACGAGCAAAAACAATTTATTTTCCTCTTCCAGTTTTTATTTACACATTCAGATTGTGAGCACAAGAAATAATGCGTATGAACTTTGCGTTTGTTAGAAAGTTTAAAATGAAATGTTTGATGAAAGAAAACGACGAGCGACACGGTTCTAACATGAACATTTATCCATCCGTGCGTTTTCTGTTGTTTATCCGTGATTCGGTCACACGGTGCGAAGGGTTCGGAGGGAAACCCAGACGTCCCTCTGCCCCCGTTACACTCCAGCTCCTTTTGGGGAATTCAAAGGCGTTCACACAATGTTACTTTAAGAAGATGCGGTGTTTTTAGTAAGTTCGGGGTCTGCCCTGGGGTCTTCTCTCAGCGGAACGTGTCTGAAAATCCACCAAATCGAAGCCCAAGAGATCTCCCAATTAGATGCGTGAACCACTTCAAATGACGTTTTTCGATGCAGAGGAGAAGCGGCTCTACTCGGAGTTCGCCTCCGACGACGGAGCTCCTCACCCTACAAGGTTCAGCCTGACCATCCTTTGAAAGAAGCTCATTTCACCCGCTTGTATCCGACCTTTTGTTCTTTCTGTCACGATTCATATTTTGTGATCTCGGGTGAGGGTTGAAACGTAGGCCAATAAATCTAGAGCTTTGCCATCTGGACCTTCTTGACCAGAACAAACCAGAGCTCTCGTTACTGTGGACGAGGCTCTGATTTGCCACTTTAACTCACCGTCACTCGTCACCTAAACTCCTCTGCTTGAGATGGGGAGTCGCTCTCAACCCAGAGTGAGTATTTCAGCGTTTCCAGATTAAGAGTGATGGCCTCAGACTTAGAGCCGACTCTCGTCCCGTCCTCCTGACACTCGGCTAAGAACTGCCACAGTGCTCGCTGAAGGTCATTGCTCCAAGTCGCCACAGAACTACACCGTCTGCAAAAGGCTTTGCAGATGATGTGCTTGCCTCTTGCTTTGTTTCTACAGGGACTAGCGTGATTTTGGCTGTATAAGTCACAGTTTTTTGCATAAATTAGCATGCCTTCGACTTATACAGCGAAGCAACGTATTTTAGTTTTCCATATTCATAACCCAATGTTCGTCCGAGATCTGACAATTTCATTCATTCTGACATGGAAAATATTGAACACCACCATTTTCAGCTGCTAGAGGGCCCTCGGCTAATATGGCAAGCCAAGTGTCTCATTAATAGGTAAACGTGGCTATTAATGAGACACTTGGCTTGCCATACCAAGCCACCTTCGTCTCAATCTGGAACTCCTGGCGCAAACGTCAAATCAGCTTCATTTCACCGCCCACGCGAAATGCAGCTGATTTGACCATTAAAGTGCGTTCATTAAGGAAAAGTTCAACCGAGACGCACCTTTGCTATAATTTTGAGCAAACAAATAATTGTTTTTAGGTGTTAACTTTGTTTAAAATCTTGTTAAAGTCCTCCTGTGCATGCTCCGGTGTTTGCCATTTGGCAGCCAGTCAGTTTGGTTTGGTAGGTGGGGTGCTCAGTTCTGTTGACGGGGTGGGGCACCCCGCTTGTATGATGATAGGGGAAACACTGAAGTGACACCAGTACCCCATACCCTCTGCAGTATCCCCCACAAAATACCTCAAGGAACAGTCATAATCGCAGCTGTAGACCAAAGAGACAAACTCCTGCGATCCCTTGAACACTGCACGGGTAAAGTTCTGTCCACTGAACCATGACATAAACAAAAACCACACTTCTCCTGAATCCGAGGTTCGACAATCAGTCAGTCTTTCTTCCAACGCCCTGGAATGAACTTTCCAGTGAGGCTAAGTGTGTTCGCACAATAGTCTGATCACACTTTCCCATCCAGTCCGACTCCACAAGTGATTAAATTAACCAACATAAAATGGCTTCAGTGATTGCCAGAGTTGCACATTTGTGTAATTAATATCACCCATTTATGAACAGAGGAGCTTATTTTTAAATAAATAAGTAAATGACTTCTCTCAGGCAGGTAGTGTCTCTGCCTTATTTAGCTTTTGAACTTTCAGTCCTGTAAAATTCAAGCAAAGCGTTTTAATCCACGTCTAACATTGAGCTGTGACGCAGCAATTATTGTGCGACTCCTCGGTGATAAAAGTTGTGGACAAATGTGGCCACTGTAGCCGCTTTTAATCTGAAAGTTTAAAAAAAAAAATCTGATCACGACAAACAAACCTTTTGCCCTCCGTGTGTGTACTTTCTCATCGCAGCCTGAGGGAAATCAAACAGCCGCAGACGACAGAACGGGGCAAAAGTCGCTTCAGTTTATTTACTGTTGTCGGAAGAAGCCTGACTGTGATCTTTTTAAACGATCTTAATCAATAGTTCTCCAGGCTTGATGAAGGGTCTTTTTTTTTTTTTGTTCTTTCTTCAGGACAATGGTTAAATTTTAAAACGTTTAAGTCAATATTTTTAATTCAAGCAGTCGGTGCTCATGGACAAAACTTTATAAACGCCTTCATAAAGGCAGATCTGTTGAGAGACCTTTGTTAAACACTCTGGTTTCTTAGAAGCAAAATATAAAAGAAACGAGGGGCGGTGGAACCCAGCCTGCCTCATGTCAACACCCCACTCCACCAGGAATGTTTTCTTGACACACTCCGGACCGTTTGTTACTGATCAGTCATGGATCGAATGCCACAGTCTCCCCAAGCATGTCACAGACCACGTGCATTCCTTCACAGCCACAAACCTTCTAATGCCTGCGTCCAGGGTCACAAATCAAAACGGATCTCCAACGGACACTTGCTTTATGGTTTAACGCACACGGCTGCAGCCTTTTGTGCTTTCACATTTAGCAGATCTTAATTCAGTAAAACAACTTTGGGTGGGAAGGAGCAGGAGACTGGCAGCAAACAAGAACGTGACAAACTTATAGATGTGAACTGTGATGGACTTGCAACCTGTGCAGGGTGGACCTCGCCTCGGTGACCGCTGCTCCCCCGTGAATCACCACAGAAAGGCGTTTAAAGGAGATTTTTAGGAATGCACGATATTATCGGTATCGGCCGATATTAGCGATAATGTTAAATATCGGCCATTCCATAAAAAAACTCTGATATAAAAGGCTTCCGTTTTAAGTTTTTTTTTAATTTAGGAAACTGTCAAGTATATCTATTAATGCACTACTACTTATGCACTTTTCACTTGTCGTTTGTGAACAGGTTGAGTTTAGATTTGTGAAGATTTACAAATCGGCACTGAAGTGTTGCATCATTTTCAGCTCCCTTTTTGGCATCTGCATTTTGCAGCAGGCCATATTGACAAAGACCATGCAGAATAATTTAGTATTTTAATCCCACAGCAGAGAAAGCTATGTAATCTCTGTAAGTTGGTCTAGGGGAAAAAATATTGGCATTTGTATCGGTTGTCGGCCAAATAAGTTTTAGCATATCGGCATATCGGATATCGGCCAAACATCCAATATTGTGCATCCCTAGAGATTTTCATTGTACTTCTAACTTTACAAATTTTTTTTATCAATAGCAGTTTGCGTTCAGGTAATATTTTACTGGACTGACTCGTTGCTGAATAGCATTTAGGAGGGAGTTTCCATAACGTTCAAGAAAGTTCTCAATTTGGTAGAGGTAGGGCAGCTGACTCGGGACCCGAAAGTCCCAGGTTCCACTCCCAGCTATTCCCACATGTCGTGTGTCTGAGCAAGACACCTAATCCCTAATTGCTCCCCGGGTGCTTGCATAGCTACATGGGTGTATTTCAGGTGCGATGGGTTAAATTGCGCTGCTCAAGGTGGCTGTATGTTGGAGCAGCTCTGTTGCTAATGGTTTCATGCTAGGATGTTGCCTTTGGAAACTTTAATTCCTCTTTTTTTTCTGGAGGTAAATCACTTTTTTTGGAGATTATTTTTATATCAGATGCTGTGCAGCTGGAAGGATTTTTACCGAAACCTTTTTACTTTTGGACATTTGTTATGAAGCGTAACCATGGCGACACGTTTTTTTTTACAACCGGGAGCAGCAGATTAACTTCTCTAAAGCTCTTATAATAGAGCTATAGCCCCAAATCACAAATGAGTTAAAAAGGAGGTGCCGTGGACGCATCCCCGTCTACCTGGCAGACCTGACTGCCGAGATCCTGGAGCTGGGAGAAACGCAGCTTGTGACTACAAGAAGACCAGGATCATTCCTTGACACCTGCAGCTGGCTGTCCGCAATGACGAGAAGCTCAACAAGCTGCTTGGAGGAGAGACCATCGCTCAGGGAGGAGTTCTGCCCAAGATTCAGGTGGTCCTGCTGCCCAAGAAGACCGAGGAACCCACCAAGTCCAAGTAGACAGATCAACATCTGCAGTCAGTTTCCTCAGATCTGCTCTAAGACGGACGGCTACAAGAGCTCCTTCCTGCCCTCAGCCATCAGCATCTAGAACAACTCTAATGAAACCAGGATGATGAGCTACAACATTTACCAGTAATTTACCTTTGGGATCAATAAAGTATTTTTGAATTGAATGCAGAGACCCATTGTATGGGAACATACGGTGATGACAACACAAAGCACTTTATTTAATTTCACCCTGAGAGTTTCAGACGGGCGCAGTGTTGTCACTTGAACTTTGAACACAATCAAAAGATTTGTGGGACAAGTCACAGAATCATTGCGAGGATCTTGAACCCGTCTCAAACCACAGGACGGTCTAAAAACCACATCACCGATTGATAACGATGATTAAACACGTGATCTAAATCTGCCCGTCTTCATTTCTAAAGTGGACTACAGCAGATTAAATCATAAATGTGGGGTGGCTGTCAAGGTGGGTACAAAACGGACTCGGTTGGGTCATATGTGGGCAAAGTTCCTGGAGAAACTTTGCCACATGGCAGACATTTTAAAATGTAGATGATAAAATGCCTACGTTTTGATATAAACAATAATATGCATGTGTATCTTAAAAGATGTGGTGGCAGGAAGAGCTTGTTCGATGACGTGTACCGAGTTTTGTTCACAGACCTCTTCTCTCCGGGTCATGCGACCTCACTGTGGCAGTTAGAGGACGTTAAAGAGTTCTGTCAGTGTTTTTCAGAGGAAAATGGTGTCTTTGTTTGGAAATTACGTCGCCATGGTAACTCGAAACGCCAATGAAAGTAACGGCACACATCACAGTGCCGAGCCGGTCGTTTTGATACAACATTTGTGGGGGTACACGTTGCTGTTCGGGCTGCATTAAAGTTGATAGAAGAGCAAGACCCTTTAAACACAGACGGCTCAAAATGTGGCCGCTGGTCACAAACACTCAGTTAATGAGGGAGACTATAACAAAATATATATTTTTGTAATTTTGAGCCACTAACTATTCAACAGTCACAGCGCAGTGACGTCGCTGCCGTCAGAGTTCATTAAAGCCGGCTGTTGCCACGCTACACCTCAATACGCACAACAGTGAACCAAATATTCCAATGATTTGTCAAACTCTTCGTCAGTGTCAAGATGTGATTTTTCATTTCTGTGTCCATTTCCATTTGTTGTTTATTTTGAAATTTGAGTAAATTAGTAGTTGGCACAAACAAAAAGTTAACACAGTCGGCTTCTTTATTAAAATCCTGCTTCAATTTAAAGTTCATTTTCAAACCTTTCCTGTTCACGGCTCGTTTTTTGGTGCTTTTAGTTCGTCTGTAGGTAAATGGCACTTTCTGTCTGAAAGATGAATATATATATTTTGTTTGAGCTTTTTATTTTTACGTTTCTTTTCATCGTGTTCTGTGCTCGTCGTTTTTAGACGCCCGCTGTAAATGTATAAATTAGTCTCCGTCCAGCCGTAAACTTTCTCTTATCCCATCGATAACGTCCGATTTGCTCAAGATAATTTATTGAAACTTCAAACACACGTGCATCAATGGGCTAGGTTTCATGTACACTTTCCATCCCCTCTGCTTCAAGGTCACAAATGAAGGTCAACGGTCATACAAGGTTCTTTCTTATCCAGACGATTGCTATACATCGCTATGTTTAATGTGCAGCACTCTTGTTTTGTCCTGATTATTCTCTGGTAAAAACCAAACGAAATATAAACTCGTCATCGTTGATGAATCGCTTGTGAAGAGTTTTGTCTCTGGTCTCGGTCACACCCAGTCTGTTTTTCTCGCTCAGGGTTCATGGAGCTCAGTCTCCTGGATCAGGTGCATCTGCTGGAGTGCTGCTGGCTGGAGGTGCTGATGATGGGACTGATGTGGAGGTCCGTGGACCATCCGGGGAAGCTCATCTTCTCTCCTGACCTCAGCCTCAGCAGGTTCTGCTTCCATTTCTCTCTTTTTGTTTGTGATTAAAGCAAAATGTGGCAAAATGATCTCAAGTTCTTTGATTTTTGTGATTTAACCTCATTTATGGCCAACAAAGTTCAGTGTCCCCTCATCTCCTCAGCGAAAGCTGTCGCACCCATTTCACTTTTTTGTTTTTTAAAACCTTTTTACACGTAATTCTCCTTTATGTTAAAGTTATAAATCACAAATACTTTTCACTCAAAGAAAAAGAATAGAACATTTTGGACTCTTTTGTAAACCAGTTAGGGATGCACGATATTATCGGCACGGTATCGTATCGGACGATGTTGGCGTTAAAGTTCAGTATCGGA
Organism: Nematolebias whitei; assembly: GCF_014905685.2. NCBI lineage: Eukaryota > Metazoa > Chordata > Actinopteri > Cyprinodontiformes > Rivulidae > Nematolebias > Nematolebias whitei. The sequence continues at coordinate 42,509,064 of NC_056509.1, forward strand.
CATCGGCCATTCTATCAAAATAATCACTGATATAAAAGGCGGACGCTGCAGCGGCAGCACAACGTGATGATGTCACTCACTACATCGTCCCCAGTCAGATATTTTTCCCATGTAGCCTTACCCGAGTTACAAGCCGTCATTTCTGACGTCATTGAGAAGATAACAGCCGAAAGCACTTGGATGAGTTTTACCAGACATTTGGACGTCGTGTTAGCCCCGTTAGCATGATTAGCCTTACAGCGCAATGGATAGACAAAAACTTTGATCTTAAAAAGTCTGTCCTTCATGCACAAGAGTGCAGAGGATCCATCACTGCAGCTGAACCTGGAACAAGCCTCCACAAGTGAGACAGTTTCGAAGGTGACTAATGCTAATAAATAACATTTAACGCGTTTCATTTAATGTAAGTTAAAGTGCTGCATATGGTTGTTACTGAATATAAGTCACCAGCTCTTACAGCTGTTACACAATTTTTGTAGCAAATAAGCCTAAATAAGAGAGAGGGCTATGTTCTGACAAAGGAAAGTACATTAAAAATATCATATCGGATATCGGCCAAATAAGTTTTAATATATCGGCCAAAAATCTAATATCGTGCATCCTTCCCTGATGGCAGAAATTTAAATAAAACATAACTGGGGCTAATTATAAGCCAACAATGTTTGTGTCTGAGTTAGAAAAACTCTTTGTTCTGATCAAATTCAGTTAATGACCTGTAGTTTTTGTGAGGATTAATTTAAACTTTTTGAGTTTAGTCTGTAAATACTGATTCAACATTTACTGTTTTTTTTTCCTGTACATTTTATTTACACGGCCTGGCCCAAAAAAAAGTTGCCACCAATAGGTACGAGCCTCCTATTGGATAATTACTGCATGGGCGATCATCTTTCAGCTGGAAACAAGTTATTTAACCTCAACTGGTGCCATGAGTTGCTTCTCATTTCTTAAACAACCGTGTTGAAAGACGCATCGCGCGGTCGTGGAAAAGATGTCGGTCTGTTTGAGAAGGGTCAAATCATCGGCATCAAGCAGAGAAAACATCTAAGCAGCAACTACTAAAACTGGGTTAAGAACTGTCCAACGCACCATTAAAAGCTTTAAGGATAGTGGGGACCCAACGTCTTCGAGAAAGAAATGTGGCCGGAAAAAAATCCTGAATGATCGTGATCGGCGTTCGCTTAAACGTTTGGTGAAATCAAATGGAAGAAAAGCATCAGAAGCACTCAGGGCTGTGTTTAATAGTGAAAGTAAGAGATTTCCACATGCACAGTGTGAAGGGAACTCGAGGGACTGGGACTGAACAGCTGTGTAGCCTTAAGAAAACCACTAATCAGTGAGGCTAACCAGAGAAAAACTCTTCAATTTGCTAAGGAGCATAAAGATTGGACTGTGGAGCAATGGAAGGAGGTCATGTGGTCTGATGAGTCCAGATTGACCCTGTTCCAGAGTGATGGGCGCATCAGGGTAAGAAGAGAGGCAGGTGAAGTGATGCACCCATCATGACTAGTGCCGAGTCATCAATGTACGATCTTGGTGAAAAATTAATGCGACACTGGACGGAATTGGATCTTGTGATATTGTAGACGCTTATCGAAACGATGCCACAGTGAATGCGTGATGTAATCAAAGCTAAAGGCGCTCCAACGAAATATTAGTGTGACCTTTTTTTTTTACACTAATCTGTTTCAGCCATTCGTATCAAAAAGTTACGCTTGTGCTGACATTTTTTCACAGAAAAGGCCTTTTCCCCCTAATTCAACCTCAGTTTTTTTTTGTTTTTTTTTCAACAAACATATTTTCAGTGTGTATTTTGAGCTGAAGTTGTTTTTACTCCAGGCCGTCTGTTGGGTGTTTGGAGACCAGTGTCTCCTCTAAAAGCAGAACGGCGTGTGCGATCCGGTGGATAAGTGCTCGTGTTTGTGTCTCCGTGTGGCAGAGAGGAGGGGAGCTGCGTCCAGGGCTTCGTGGAGATCTTTGACATGCTGATAGCTGCAACGTCCCGCGTGAGAGAGCTCAAACTGAAGAGGGAGGAATACGTCTGCCTCAAGGCCATGATCCTCCTCAACTCCAGTGAGTGAACACGTTGGTGTGGGCGGTTGGACGCTTGTTAACATCCTCTCTGTGTGTGTGTGTGTGTGTGTGTGTGGAGATAGTGTGTGCTCTGCTGGTGAAACATCACATGGCTGAGCGTTTCACACAGCTCCGTGTGTGATCCTGTGAGGGTGGAGAGTGAAGCGTTGACTGAACGACGTTCAACAGTGAACATCTGTAAATGGGACGCTTTGTGTGAGGATCTGCTCTGAAGCCGTGGAGCTGCTGCAGGCGGCGTGACGTCACACGGAACTTAATGGATTTCAGCGTCGAAGCTTTAAAGTTTGCTGCAGATCACTGTCAGTCACAAGATGGCTCTACCCATAAGTGTACCCCGTTTTATTGCTTTTTAATGCCTAGGCCTGTCGCAATAAACAATAAATTGATTAATCGCATGATAAATGAAAATTATCAACCTCATTTTCATTTATCAGCTTTGTGTCTTGTGTCTCTCTCTTTCTACTGAAGACACTGGACGACAAAAGGCTCAACTCCGGTGCTCTGCACTGACCCCTCCCTTTCTCTTTAAAATCTGTTTTAACGATCCAAAATCTCGTTAAAAGCAGCTAAGCTGAGAAGCTAAGCTAACAGGCCGACCATGGGGGGGGAAAAACCTCCGTCTTGTCGAAGCTCCAAAATTCACGGTTGAAACCCGCGCCTTCGTGTAAAAAGTTGTTTTACTCTGACAAAAGAAGTTGAGAACTTGTTTACTGATTTTTATTAAAAGCTTTGTGTGACAAATGCTATGCTGAAGAGCTCAAACGACACCGAGCATCCGCCATTTTGAGAACCGAAAACGGGAAGGAGAGACAACCCATGTCATGTCAAGGGGCCTCTCTCCCATTTTTCTTAAAGACACGTTGCTCGCTCCCTCACTATCCATCCTTCAGTTCAAACAGTCTTATACTGTCGTCTAGTGGTCAAAAAAGGTACTACACTCAAAAACAATTTAGTCAATATTTCTTCTTAAATTTGACAATAATTACTAATTATTGTCAAATTTCAAACAATTTTATCGTTTATCGCGATAATTTCTGAGACAACCGCCCTGCAAAATTTGTTATCGTGACAGACCTACTAATGCCGCCCTGTGTGGGTGCGTGTTTTTATCTTTATCACAATATTCATTCATTCAACCTTTATTTATACAGGCTCGTCTCACTGAGCCTCGAGGAGTCATTTATAAGAGAGGCCTGTTTTAACAAAGAACTAGAAAGTTCCTGTAGAGACTTTGATGGGGACTGCCACATTGCAGCCATTTTAAAATTCTGATTTGACAGTTCAGTACTCTGTCCAAGTCCGCTCTCCGCTACCACCGTAAATTTCAATTCAACATGGCAACAAATCAATGAGTCATTTTTCATTTCATTTTCTCCTACTCCGCTCCTGTTTCCTGGAACATCTTGCAAAAAGATCTGAAGCTCTCGACCTTGACCTCTCTAAGTGGCTTCAAACATCTGTTAAGTTCCTGAGAGAAACCAATGCAGACATGTTCCTGTTTTTAGTATTTTATATCTCTTTATAATGTACCTGTTTTTGTTTTGTTTTAATTTCATTTTTTTCCCATTTACTTTTCATTGTATTAGTTTTTATTTGACTGTCTATGGTTGCGTGTACCTCATCTGTGTTCTTTTGTCTAAAACAGGTCTCTTAAAAATGAGTCCTCGTGGCTCAGTGAGGCTAGCCTGTATAAATAAAGGTTGAATGAATTGTGAGGATTGAAAGGGCAATCTGCATATGTATTTAGCTTAGCTCAACTTTATAACTCGAGTCCCACACTCTCTGTTCTTTGAAGTGAGAAAGCTCCTCGGATGAGAATCGAAACGTCTTCTGCTACAAATAGTCCCTTTTTTTTTTTTTGTCTTGAACTTTTTTGAATGTAGCTGAAGTCGTGTGGAGTTCTAAGCTTTAAACTGCGTGATGTCCGTGTAAAAAATATTTTTCTACCTCGGTGATGTCTGTGTGCTGAGTTTGACATATTTATTTGACTGTTTTGTAAGAAATAACTTTGATACCTTCATTTAATTCTACTGTTGTTCGGCGTATGTTTTTTTTTTTTTTGTACTTTTATTCTTAGTTTAGCATATTTCTTAGTTCCTATCTCAGATTTTATTACTGTTTTTTTTTCTTTTACAATTTATACTTTTGTTGGATGTACCTGGGACCCTGTGTACACAATTTCATTCCACCAAATGTACCACATATGATGGGAATGACAATAAAGAGACCTTGACCTAAAAGTCAGTTGAAGTGCGTCATGACTAGGCCTGTCACGATAACAAGTTTTGCTGGACGATTGTCTCAGAAATTATTGCGATAAACGATAATATTGCTTGAAATTTGACAATAATTAGCAATTGTCAAATTTTTAATTTGTTTTGTAGTACTTTTTTTGACCACTGGATGGCAGTATAAGACTGTTTGAACCTAAGGATGGATAGTGAGGGAGCGAGCAGCGTGTCTCTAAGAAAAATGGGAGGGAGGCCCCTTGACATGACATGGGCTGTCTCTTTTTGGTTCTCAAAATGGCGGACGCTCGGTGTGGTTTGAACTCTTTAGCATAGCATTTTTCACACAAAGCTTTTAATAAAAAAAAATCATTAAACAAATTCTCAGCTTCTTTTTGCAGAGAAAAACAACTTTTTACACGAAGGCACGGGTTTCAACCGTGAATTCTGGAGCTTCGACAAGATTGAGATTTTTCCCCGAGGTCGGCCTGTTAGCTTAGCTCGTAGCTTAGCTTCTCGGCTTAGCTGCTTTTAACGATCCAAAAACGTGAATTTGGACGGTTAAAATGGATTTTAAAGAGAAAGGGAGGGATCATTGAAGAGCACCGGAGTTGAGCCTTTTGTCGTCCAGTGTCTTCAGTAGAAAGTGAGACACGAAGAAACAATAAAGCCGATTAATAGAAATGAGGTTGATCATTTAATTTATCGTGAGATTAATTGATTTATTGTTAATTGTGACAAGCCTAGTCATGACCCTTCGACTGCATTTACTTTAAAAACACTGGATATGTGTCCGATTCAGTACAACATATCTGAAAAAGATCTGGGTTTGATTAAAATAAATCAGATTTGGGCCACTTTTACCTGCAGAGTGAACGTTGCCTTATTTCAAACTCAGGGAGACGTGCATTCCTTGAAGAAATGCCAAGCTTTAGTTAATTTTATATCTTTTAAATATGTACCTTGCTTTAAAAAAAAAAACTAGTTTCTAAGAAAAAGAAAACCTTTGTAAAGACGATTAGTTTCGTGTTTGTGTAGAAGGGAACACGTGAAGACAAACCCACAGTTTGTTTAATCGGCTCTGATTTCTTTCTGCGTCCGTTCAGACTCGACTGGATCTGTAATGAACTCCCAGCAACAGTGAACTTCTGCTTCACACTTTCAGCACAACTGAACGGTGAAAATGAATTTACCCCGATGTTTTAACTCACTAACTCGAGTTCATGTTGGTCTTCTGCTACTTGTAAAAATAAAACAGGTGGACGTGCTGCTGTTGTACAATCGGCTACATTAAAATAAAGAATGCGTAACAAACTGCTCCAGCAGATAAAAAGAGTGACTTGTCTGCTGCTGTCGTTAATGTTGTGCTGATCACGTTTCTTCAGACATGTGCCTCAGCTCCTCCGAGGGCAGCGAGGAGCTTCAGAGTCGCTCCAAACTGCTGCGTCTGCTGGACGCCGTCACGGACGCCCTGGTGTGGGCCATCGCCAAGAGCGGCCTGACCTTCCGCCAGCAGTACACCCGCCTCGCGCACCTGCTCATGCTGCTCTCGCACATCCGCCATGTCAGGTAACAGCCATGTTTTTGCTTGTGTGTCTGTTGGCAAAATATCTCCCAAACGCTGAAACTCACTCGCTTTCGGAGTGGTGGCGGATAATCCACGTTGGCAACACAAAAATCACTCGTAGTTCAGTTTTACTGATGTTGAGCTAAAATTTGGTGCCGTAGCTGCGACTAACCCGCAACAAAAACGTCAATTGCTGCACATTGTTTAAAACTTTGGCATGGTTAGCATCAACTCTGTTAGCAAAATATGTCGTGGATAGGCCTGTCGCGATAACAAATTTTGCGGGGCGATTAATTATTGCGATAAACGATAATATTGTTTGAAATTTAACAAAAATTAATTGTCAAATTTTAGAAGAAATGTTGATTTGTTTGGAATGTAGTACTTTTTTTGACCACCTGATGGCAACGTAAGACTGTTTGAAACAACTTTTTACACGAAGGCACGGGTTTCAGCCGTGATCTTTGGAGCTTTAACAAGACGGAGGTTTATTCCTCAGGTCGGCCTGTTAGCTTAGCTTGTAGCTTAGCTTGTAGCTTAGCTTGTGGCTTAGCTGCTTTGAACGATCCAAAAACACAGTTTTAGATGGTTAAAATTGAATTTAAAGTGAAAGGGAGGGGTCAGTGAAGAGCACCAGAGTTGAGCCTTTTCTCATCCAGTGTCTTCAGAGACACGAAGAAACGATGAAGCAGATAAATGAAAATTAGATCGATAATTTTCATTCATCATGCGATTAATTGATTTATCGTTTATCAGGCCTGGTCTTGAACCTCTGAACAGATGGTAATAAAACTCAAAGTAATCATTGGTTGTACACAAAGCGAAATTTGTAAACTGATCGATGCCAGAACACAAATAGCGGTCCGGCCGGCTGGGGGTCCTCCCCGAGAAGATTATGAATAAAGTAGATGCGACTTCCTGCTTTTTGTGTATTTTAACGGGTTGTTAAACATCTGTTTAACATTTGTAAACACTCTGCGAATTCACTGTCCGACTCCACATGTGAAACCTCCAGACGCCTCCTCCTGCCTGTGGCCTCCTGCCCCTGGCCTCCTGCCCCTGGCCTCCTGCCCGTGGCCTCCTGCCTGGTTAGCTCGATGCTCACTCCTACCACTCTTTTTGTGGCGGAGATTTTTTTTTAAGGTAGAGGCGGAAATGCTCCTTGAAGAGGCAGCTGGTATGTGATGTCAAGAAGCTCATAAGTGGCTGTTGTGTTTAAAACGAGTGTTTATGTAATTATTTTCAGTTTACATATCCAGTAGAAGTTTTATTTGTTCATAACTTTATTATCAGTAAGTGAGAGTTAACGGAACGCACCCTGTCAAAATAAGGGCGTTCCCGGATCCTGTTCCGGCAGGACAGTTTTACAGATATTGAGCTGAAGTTCAGTGTGGTAGTAGCCGGGAGTCATCCTTTACACCTACTCTAAGCACTGACTGATCACACAGACCATGACCTGAACAGATACAAGTCCTTCTCATCACAAGATGTTGGATTGAAACCGTGGCATGAATGGTGGCGGGTGAAATGCGTAACTTTGAAGAAGGCTACGCCTCGGTTAAGTTTGAGCACGACCGATGAATTTTAATTAAAAAATTAAAACTAAACTTTTATTTTGTGCAGCAACAAAGGCATGGACCACCTGCACTGCATGAAGATGAAGAACGTGGTGCCTTTGTACGACCTGCTGCTGGAGATGCTGGACGCCCACATCATGCACAGCTCCCGCCTGCCCCGCCGCCCCGCGAAGCCGGACCCCGCGGATCAGACGGAGAGCGCCGCCAGCGGACCCTCAAACACCTGGACTCCCAGCAGCGTTGGAGCGGAAGGTGAAGCTCAGAACTCTGATTAGAACACGGACTTCTTGCTGCTTAAGACTGATGAGGTGCTTTTTAAGACCGGTCCGTAGAGACGGAGCTGGATTCAGCTCCATCATCACTGTGCTCCGTTTCTGTCGAGTCCTCCGAGTTGAAGCTGGAGAGGAGAAACCGACGTGAACCCGCAGTGGAACTGGACCATCAACAGGAGCACCAGCGCTCATCTAAACAGAGGTTTTTACATTTAGTACCGCTTCACGCTTTACTTATATCATTTTATATTTCTGCATAAATGACGACTGAAGTGTTTTTCTTGGCTGCAGCGTTTGTTCAGGAAGGTTCACCGTGGATTAGTTCCATGTTCAGACACGTTGCAGCCGTTTCCTCACGAGTGGAAATTATTTGTGCTACAAAACCATTAAAGATCAGACGCTGGTGGTCAAACTTTAATGTTCCCCCTCCCCCTGATTACAAATCATTTCTCATTTCCAACAAAGTTAAGTCAGGTCCTCTGGATGCTTTTTCTGTTGAGACGTTTCGTCCTTCATCCAAAGGACTTCTTCAGACCGAGGAGCCACATCAAACTCAAGTCTTAAAAGCACCTTCACATAGTGGATCAACCAGTTTGATGGTGCTCAGATGGTTTCTGGAGTCCGCCCTCTCCCCCGCCGACTCGTCCGAGGCAGCCGTGGCCAAAGTGGTTCATGCTCGATAATCTAATCCAGGTAAAACTGGATTATCGAGCATGAACTTTGACGTTTCTTTTGATTTTGCGCAGCCAGACTTGGTTTTGTTTTTAAAACGATCTTCAGACTTTTCGAAGATCTGTCAAATGTTTTCTTCGTACTTTGGAGCTCAGGTGTTCGTTTTCAATCTAATTGACTTAATGAGGTGTTTTTCCTGTAACTGTGTCGTCTTTCTGCAGAAATATAAAACCTTTTAAAGGCCTGTACTTTAGCAAAGCATCATCCAGTCAGCGGCTACGTTTACATGGACGGTGGTGTCGCAGCCTTTCACGTGGTAACTTTTATTATTGAGTAAAACATGAATGAACTACCCTGCACACGCTAACCTCTGGATAAGACGAGTCCCGGCACTGCAGTCCATGTAAGTGTAGCCGGATCCACGCACGGGCTTTGTGTACAGTTTTTATAATCTGCAGGTGTAACTTGTTGGTGCAGGAAATTAACTGTGAATCAGTTTTATTTTAGTTTACTGAAACTTGGACTTCATGCTCAGCATTTCTCCACATGCAGTTGAACAACAAAGACTCACTGCAGTGAATCTTTTTAACGTCTCGTGTTGCAGCAGACCTGGTTGATGTTTTTATTTTTTAAACTTTTTCTTTCTGTTATTCTGTAAGGAAAAAAAACAAAAAAACAACAGAGCACTTATGAGTATGGAGTGAGAGGAGTGCCATAAGTAATGCTGTATTTTCCGGCCTATGAGTCGCACTTATATGCCTGATTTGCATGCCCTACGACTTATTTATGGATTTTTTTCCATATTTATAAACCCGTTTTTGGCTGAGATATGACATTCATTCAATCTGACATTAAAAACATCGAACACTACCATTTTTAGCCACTCGAGGTGTACGGCATGCCGTCGTGTCATGTAATAGGTAAAAGTGGCTATTAATGACACAATCGGCTTGCCATACAAAGCCATCTTCGTCCAGCTCGACTGGAGCAAACGTCAAATCAGCTGCATTTCGCTGCGCCGCCCCCGAGAAATGAATCTGATTTGACCATTAAAGTGCATTTATTAATTAAAAGTTCAACTGAGACACAACTTTACTGTAACTTTGAGCAAACAATTGTTTTTAAGTGTTAATCTTGTTAAGTTCTTGCTAAAGTCCTCCCGTGCACGCTCCTGGGGCCGCCATTTGGCAGCCAATCGATTTTTGACACATTTCCAGGTCGTCAGCGGTGACGCATAATAGATGCGACGTATACGGTGGTGAAACTTATTTATGTTTTTTCATCAAATTATTAGACATTTTTGGACAGATGTGACTTATAGGCCGGAAAATACGGTAAATACACCAGAGTGAAAATTATCAAATTTTTAAATACACTGTAAACATTTATGTCCAAACTCTTCATTTTTAAAGCTGTATCTAAATTAATTCATATACACTGAGATTAAATCAAACAGCACAAGTGAAAGATGCTGCTGGAAATAATTATAAAATCTTTTTTTCCTTGTAGATGCTTCAACATTTCCTTTTTCTGATGGAGATGAACGAAGAACTAAATTTCTTCTTGTAGTTGGAGTCAAACGGCTCGTGTCTCTGGTGATGTCACAGATAAAAACCTTCTCCAGTTAAAAAAAGGAAACAATTCCTCCAAACCCACTGATTTTACCTCAACTCCACATAAATATCTTTACAGATGCAATAAAGATGAACAGTTTTAACTCCTTTCACTTATTAGACCTAAACTAGACATTTGTTTTGATGTAACGGACAGCAGTGTCTTAGCCAAGTTGCCTTAATCTTTAGAAACTAAATGGTACATCAGAAAAAACTTGAATATTTACCGTATTTTTCGGACTATAAGGCGCATTAAGCGAAACAAAACGGAGAAGTCGAACTTTATTCGACTCATAACCAGATAAAATCTGTTCGAGGTCTGTAAGCACAAGCAGAATTAATACAAAACGGATTATAAGGCTCACGGTCGATTTTTGAGAAAAATTAAAGGATTTTAAGTGTTTTATAGTCTGAAAAATACGGTAACTAAAAAGCCCGAGTAGATTTTTCAACATCACTGTTAATAAACTGTGGCAAACCTGGAGTTCAGTTGTAAATTGTGCCTTAAACAAACGTTATCTGGGATCTTGAAGCTGGATGAACGAGTCCTACCTGAAAACTTTCCCTCCGTCGTGAAGTTTCTAGTTTTTATCTTTACAAATACGTCGGTGAATCAGAAGCAGCCGTGTTGGCGGACTAGGTTCCTCGAAAACGGAATATAAAGAATAAAGGTTAGACGTTAAAACGTGCAAAAGTAAAAGAGACGAACAGAAAATTCAACTTGTTAGGAAATGATACTTTAATTAAGTTCTTTTTTATTCTTCTTCTTTATGGCACTCCTTGTATTCCATACTCGCATTAAGTTCAGTTTTTAAAGTCTGTTTAAAATTTGCAACAAAAAAAAAAAAAGAATATGGAGCTTCTCTGCAACGTTCACATTTTGTAACTTGATTATTTCTGTGATTTGACAAACATTTAAAGATCTCTGGTTTTTACCACACACGGCTCTCTGGTCTTGTCTGCTCCTGTTCTCTCGTCGCTGCGTAGAAACAAAATGGCCGACCTTTGCTCGTTTCTGGCGAAAACATTTAATAATAAATGTTTGAGCGTCGATCGTACAAAAGGTTTCCTGTCCTCGTCCTGCAGAGGGTTGAAGATGTTTGATTTGCACCAAAAACTACTGCAGTAAAATAACCGTCGCTCATGGAGGTTATTAAAACTGGAATGATTGAAAACGTATTGATCCATTATTGAATCGTAAAGTTAATGTTTAACCAACGCAACTGTCTTTTAAAAAAATGTAAAACTTTCACTGATTACTCAAGTTTAGAGCCAAAAGTTGCTTGTTTTAACTCTGACTACAGACTTTGAAGAATAATTTTGAATTCTAAATCGTTCGAAGTGTAAATATTAAAAAATAAAACCTTTGGTGGAGAATCTTAAAACTGATCCTTCCCACATGTACAGATTTAATAAATCCAGTTTAAAATATTTAAAAATATATTCCAGGAAACGCCAAAGTTCAGGTTCAATAATCCAACAATGTTCAGTCAGCTCATCTGGACGGGTTTTTTTGTTCTGAAACGTTTCACCTTCTATCCAGAAGGCTTCATCAGTCAAGGAAACAACTGATTCTTCCCCCAAACAGCTCACTCCAAAGTGGAACAAACCAGTTATGTTGGTGCTAAGATGGTGTCTTTGGCACGTCCCCTCCTCTTCCTTCCTTTTTTGTTTTTTAGCATTCTCCATAGTGGAACAAACCAGTCTGCTGGTGCTAAGATGGCCTCTGGGGCCCGCCCTTTCCCCCATCAACTCCTCTTCATGTTCCCTATTCCAGGCAGCTGAATCCTCAAATGGCCATCTTGTTATCGTGGAGCAGCACCTGAGCCAAGGAGGGACTTTCCCCTGGTAGGGGTCCCAAGACTGACTGGATGGTCCCAAACAAGGAGGAGCTCAGTGCCCCTTGCCTGGACGTGGGTTAGCGGGGCCCCACCCTGCAGCCAGGCCTGGGGTAGGAGCTCCTCGGCAGGCACCTGGTGACTGCAACACGGGTTTGCCTTCTTGTGGGCTTACCACCTGCAGGAGGGGCCACACGAGTTGGGTGCAGCTGAAGGCGGGGGCCTAGGTGCTTGGACCCTGGTTTACCAAAGCCGTCTCTCTGGAAACTATCAAGAACTTGGTCTTTCACTGAGGGAACGATTAGTCGAGACCAACAGTAACTCTGAAATCTGTAGTTACGTCTTTATTTGAAGCCCTGGAGACAAAAGTTCAACGTGATGGTTTTAATTTGTGCAGCAGAGACAGGTTCAATAAAATTCTCCAGTGGTTTGATTTTCAGTCGAGAACAGTAGAGAAAAAATAAAAACAATCCAGGTGGGACAATTTACTGCTAAAAATACATCATTCTTCAGTATAAATAATTATTACATGTGGACATAAACTCTAGTGTTTTTAACAAACTGTGGAAACATTAACAAATCTCAAATGGATTTCAACGTAGGTCTTTTAAATTTTTTTCTACATGTTTAAGTCCAACTAGGAAGTTTCAGGATGAAGACAAACCTTCATGGAGCTCCTTGATGCTCATTTTGATAAAAAAATCTTCGCCTCTTCATCGATCGTTCTGATTGTACGCTGCAGCAGCTGGACGGTGTGACCCCGTTATTTCATGATCATTCTAACAAGGTTGAGTCAGGTCCTCTGTTGAAAGAAGTCTTGAATAAAAGACCTTCAGTCTCAAATTTTCTTTTTGGATAAAAGACTGTCTGAAGAAGTCTTTTGTCCAGAAAACTTCACACTGAAGAAGTCTTTCCAATGTTCTTTGTCATTCTCATCACATGTGGTACATGAGTTGGAATGAAACTATGTACTCAAGGTCCCAGTTATATCTTTGCTATTTTGGGGTGTAACTGGGACCTTCACCATTTGGATAAAATACTTTTTCAGACTGAAGAAGTCTCTTTGATAAAAAGACTTGTTCAGTCTCAAGAAGTCTCT
>NC_056509.1:42522030-42541645 GCF_014905685.2 Nematolebias whitei
TCTTTGATAAAAAGACTTGTTCAGTCTCAAGAAGTCTCTTTGATAAAAAGACTTCTTCAGACTGAAAGTCTTTAGGATAAATGAGTTAAGTCTCAAGAAGTCTTTTGGATAAAAGATGAAATGTTTCACCAAAGAAGAATCCGTCCAGAGGACCTGACTCAACCTTGTTAGATTTATCTACCTGGATTATTGATCAGCATCAGGAGAGTTCATGATCAGTTTTTCATTTTTACCCTGAAGGTCTGAGCTGCTGCAGCGCAGATGTTGAAGGTTTGATGTTGAAGACACTAAATCTTCATCTGCCTCTGATGTAGACACGAGTGTCCGTTTGGTGCTGGCACGGTTCTGCAGCACTTTCAAAACCATTAAGGTGATAAAATACCAGTGTAGTTTCTACAAATGTTTTTTTTTTTTTTGTCTAAACTTTGCAACGTCCTCTGACTTAAATAAATTACATTTTGAGGCCTTAAGAAGAAGCCAGCATGAAATCTGTATATTGTCTTAAAATTAAAAAACAAACATTTAAATAGTTATAAAACTGTTTCATTATTTCAAGCTAAAAATTAGTCCCCGCCCCCCTCAATGTCAGATCTTTACAATTTGATCATAAATAAAAGTTGTAGATAATTTTCCAACATGAAGTTGCACGGTTCGTGTTTTCCAACGGCTCATGTGGGCGGGGGGCCGTTTGTGTAGTGCAGCATGGGGTAGAAGGACCGTGCGAAGTTGTTGGTCACGGTGCAGCCGGGGCCGCGGTCCGACAGGGGGATCAGGCAGGGGAGGAGCAGGAGGAGCAGCAGCAGGAGGACGGCGGCACGCAGGAGGCGGCACAAGAAGGAGCGAGGTGGGGAGGACTCTCCGTCTTCTCTGCAGGACACAGAAAACGTGCAGTTGTAGTAAAACACGAGCTCCACAACCACAGAGCCGATGACATCATTAGCAGGCGAAAGACTCGGCGATCAGCCGTTTTAGACAAACGCTGAATTAAACGATGAAGCGTCGGCGCCTGACTCTCGGCTACTATCACAACAAGCTTAAATCTGTAAGTTGAGTTTTAGACATTTGTTTAGTGCCTAAACCTTTTCAGAGTTACGGATGTGCATGTGTCAAAGTATTATAACTAACCTTTATTTAATCAGGCAAACCCCACTGAGATCACAGATCTCTTGCAGGGTAGGCCTGAAGGCAGACTAACATGTTGTGTACTGTAGGAGGAAACTGGAGCAACCGGGAAAACAAACAAACAAAACATTCAAACTCCACGCAGAAAGAACCCTGGGCAAACGAGGCAGGTGAGGGTGCTTCACCTATACCACCCACATTTTGATGTTAGTATGGGGAATTGAACCAGCGACCTTATGGCCCACCTTCTCTAACCTCTGCGCCACCACTCCCCCTGCTGTGAGGCAACAGTGCAAACCACTAATCCACTGAGCTGTCCAAAAATCAGGCCACATTCAAGGCTGGTTTCAACTGGAGTCTTTGGGTCCTTTATGTTGAATTTTACATGAAAATGTATTTACAAACTGGTTTTATTGGTATTTTGTGTCGTGATAGCAGAACGTCCTCAACGTGCAGTGTCAGAATGAGAGCAGAGCAGCTGAGACGCGCAGAGATGAACACGGTTTAGACCGAGCCCATTTCAGCAAACAGGAAGTAGACGTGAACATATCTAGACCCCAGAAGGTCGATGTTTGTGTTGTAGATCTACATTTACTGATCACTTTAAGAGTTCTGATCACATTCATCTCTGGGTCAAGAGATATTTTGCTAACGGTTCAAACGAGGACCTTGGACAGTGGGAGATGCTGCTGCTCTGCGTACCTCTGAGTGGAGGATCCTTTGCGTAAACGTGCGACCTTCTGCGGCGTGTCTGAACCACGGACGGCTGCTGCAGACTCCGAATCCTGAATTAAAGACGAATAATTAACTTTACGACACTTTGATTTGATTTTCCCCGTTAAGCAGAGATAAGGTTCTGGACATTTTACCAGCCGCTGCTGCAGGGTGCGAAGGTTCTGCTCCACCAGCTTCACGAGCTGCTTCAGCTTGTTGCCCGTCACCTGGAGCTTCTCCTGGGCGTCCTCGGCATCGTCGTCAGGCCGGAGCAGAGACCACAGAGCCTGAAGGGAGGCCTGCTGGGTCTGCCTGCCCCGCAGCTCCACCTGCAGCTCCTGCACCACACCATCACAATCAGTTTGATGATCATTGTACCGAGATACAGTGAGATTATGTTCGTACAGTCGTCCGAAAGATGGGCGGAGTGCACGTTGCAACAGGAGCACAGTCTCTTATTCTTTATCAGAAAACTTTTTAGATAGAAAAAGTTAAAAGGCCACGAGGATGGATAGTGGTGTTACAAAAAAGATCTCTTCACATCTTGTCCTATCAGGACACGATTTAAGACATAAAAACTACCATCAATCATTTCATATACATGTGACGTCAAGGCGGTGAGATTTGTCCACGAAGCACTTCCAGATTGACCATAGTCCTGATAAGATGTTGGTCAGCCGGTCCAGTTCTGATAAATCAGCTCCATTAAAGCAGAAGGAGTCGCCCACTAGAGGGTTGGAGGGTGAAGTGTTTCAGTGTAAAATGCTGTTCATTTCTTAAAGACTGGAAACTGTTAAGAGTTAACAACATTCTTTTGTTTAAAACATGTGGCTAAAACTACATTTGATATCTTTTGCACTACAAGAAAGAAGCCTAATACTTAATTTGTTTATTATTTAAAAATTCTCTGGACCTAGTAGTGGAATTTTTTTTAAAATTCAAAATATACGATGGCAAAAGGACATCCTATGCTTTTTTAAAATTCCTATTAAGTTTTATACCAAAAACATATTGCGATATATATCGTTATGGCCACCCTTCACAATACATATCGTGATATGAATTTTATGCCATATCGCACATTCCTAATTCAGATAAGCTACAATTGTTGATTTTCTTCAGGCAGACGGTTTTTTCTTGTCAGCCTTGAGTCCTGCTGGAACTTTCCAGATCCAAAATGTCCAGATTTATGAGCATTCCACTGGTCCGTGCTATGAGCCTCCTTCAAGGTCGACTCCAACATGCTGGCGAGTCCTAGAAGCTGCAGGTGGCCTGCGCTTCTCACAAATCGCTTCCATCTTATGGTTTAGCTCATAAATCAGCTGATTTTGAGTACTCGAAGCACGAACCAAACTTTCACATAGACTCGGCAGTTTTGTCATGGCTGAAACTGCTGCCGATCCCTTCCTCAAAAGCAGATAACAGAAACCCACCGATGCCAAAAAGCAGGAACCCTGCCATCATGAATCCAATGATATAAACGTCTTCGGCGTCTCCTGAGACAGAACTGAAAGACATCAGTTCCCTAACTCCCCACGGGTCCATGACGTATCCTGCAGCGTGACGCGAGGTCTCTCCAGGACCCTGTCACTTTGTTGAAAAGATTTTGTCGATTGAGTTGGAAGTCCAGCTGACCAGATCCATAATAGTATTTTTCATCTGGAAGATGTGTACCAGGAGCTCCGAGACACAGACGGAGAGGAAAACAGCAGGAGGAAGAGGAGAACAGGAGAGGGAGAGGAAAATGTGTCCGCATTGAGCGAGTGCAGAAACGGTAATGGTCTCACCTGACCTTCTAACACCACCTCACAGTCCAAACCAAAGAAGCAGCGGCGCTAACGGGAGCTTACCGTCAGCGTGTTGTTGTGTCGCCGCAGCGCTCCGACGCTCGTCTCCGGGCGGTTAACGTCCACGGAGCAACATCTGCTCTCTGTGCGAGCCAACCACAGCAGCAGAGAGTGGAGGCTTCCATGAAACTCCTGAAGGAGAAACAACGGTTAAAGGTGGTTTCTCACAGCGAGGCTCGAGGTTTCGACGTCTTTAAAGCCAACCGTCAGTTGAACGGTGGTACGAGGACTACATATCAAACGCTTTATTGTTTATGGGGCTCATTTAGAGTTTTTACAACAGCTGCGCGTTTCCAAAAAGATTTGGCAGGAAGAGACGAACGTTGTGGAATGGTAGTAAAACGTGGTGCGGAACGGATTTCTGAACCTGGCAGCGCGTCAATAACAAGATTAGGATGTTTTAAAAAAAATATAACGCTAATCAGTGCAGAGGTGCATCAAACTGTGGAAACCTTTAATCATTTATAGCACATCTCATGCTCACAACGTGAACTCGTGCACTGCGAACAGAAGCATTTTTTAATTCCTTCTTTTAGCTCCACAACGGAGGACAAAAACTTCTGAGAGCCGAACACAGTTCCTTTTGGGTGTAAAAAAAAAAATAAAAAAATCTTTAGATAAACTGAGGTGAAGAAGGAAAACTGGATTATGGTCTCTGGAGTCAAAAATATATTTTTGTAGTTTTAATTTAGTGCAAAACTAACTCAGAAGTTAAATATAAAATGACTCATCACTGCAGCTGGGAGACAAAGTAAGGAAACTGAAGTTGAGTGCAGTTACACTCCAGCATGGAGCACGGTCTATAAAGATGTTTTAGAATAAAAGTAGAAACAAGCTCTTGATTCCACGACGGAAGAGGCTTCGCAGCAATAAAAACTAAACCGCAGCGCTGTAATGTGCTGACAGGAGGGTGGTGCAAACAGCACTGGTCGCAGTCTCCACACCGTCCAGGACTTCTACCACAGCCGATGTCTGCGTAAAGCACGCAGCATCATTAAGGACCACACCCACCCAGCACAACAACTCTTCCGTCTACTACCCTCAGACAGATGATGTCTGCAGTCGTGCCCGCAAAGACTTAGACAGTTATTATCCACAAGCTGTCAGATTACTGAACTCTTGATAATAATATTGAACAATTAATAATAACTTTGCACCAAGTCATATCAGTGACACCTAATTATGTTTATGTGGCTGTATCATGTATGTCACTACCGTACCACCATAATTCATCTGTGTTACTACCTGTGCAGTAATCTATCACACAACCTGTGTAGTTTGTTAATGTGCAATACACATGTGCATTTAAGCTAATATTACTATCTTGAAATACTTATTCATACAAATTCATCCTACTTGCACCGTTATATTCTACCATGTTGGTGTTTACCATGTTTCTTTTGGACCTTGTAAACATTATATTTTTCACTTTTGGGTACAGTAGTCCCTCGTTACTTTGCGGTTCATTTATCGTGGACTCGCTCCATCGCTGTTTTTCAAAATAAGGTTGGACATGACACACGATGGATGAGCCGCACGATCGGCATGAAATTTTTATTTAAAAGTATTTAGCACCTGCTGCACATTTGTGCAGCCCAGAACTGCAGAAAAAGCAGCCTGCTGCAGCTGATCAACTACTCACCGTGCAGAGCGGAGAAGTGGGCGTGGCCAAGAGCGCTTGCAGGTGGCAGAGACGGAAATCATGACATTCTGTGCTCTTTTAGAGCTTTAGAGTTTAGAAACATTGTTAAAATATTGTAAGTGTGGGACGGGTTTAAAACACCTTTATATATATAAATATACACATATATACACACTAAAATAAACTACTACTTGTACTACTATCCCTACGTTGCAGTTTTTCACTTACCGCGGGGCTTCAGGGTGCGGATCCCCTGCGATAAACGAGGGACTACTGTACTTTATTTTGTACCCTTTTTGCATGCTTTACTAGTTCTTTTGTTGTTGTTTTGAGCGAGTCACATCAGTTCTTCTCATCCTGAACATTTCATTGCATTGTCGACCCTTTGTTAACCTGAATACGACAAATAAACATAACGACGCTTTGGACCACTGGGAACTGGTTCCTATCAGCAGAAGTAAAACCTCGCAGCTTCTTAAAAGTAAACAGTTTCAAAGTCAGCACTGTTGTTGGTTCAGCTTTGCATGTGTGCACAAAGAGCAACTTTTATTTATTCTTTCAGCTCCTCCCTCTATTTTTAGTATTTTCCAGGTTTGGATCAATGCAGAGAACAGCTTTATGGTGCACAACAAGTCGGAGCTAAATGTTGTTTCACTTGTTTGTTTCCGTCCGACGTGAATCTTTGGGGCTTCGTCTCACCTGGCAGCGGATCAGCGCCTTCCTCAGGCTGCTGTCCCACTGCTGGAGTCTGGCACAAGCTTTGCTCCAGTTTCTGTTCACTCTCGCCTGTTTCTCCTGATGTTCTGGAGCATCCTTGGTCTTCAGGTTGATCATCTGCATTATGGACTTGTAGTGGGAGAACACTCTCTCCTTCTCCTGAGGAAACAAACAAACAAAACTCATAAAAGGTTGAAAACTACTAAGAATAAAAATAAAGATCCACTCCAACATTTTGACATAAATGATACCTTCAGTTCTTTGGCTTTAGCTTCCATGTCCTTTATACTGACCGCTGGGTCGGACCGCAGGAGGCGGTCCAGCTCAGGGATCGTGTTCTCTAACCAGGAAGTGATGTCATCCAGATCAGGCTCCTGAGACTGGCTGCACCTGGACTGAGCCTGAAGCGGCTCCTGGCGTTCGATCACACCTGAGAGCACAAACATCCTCTGATTAGACCCAAGAACAGTAAACTACAGTAAATATTAATACATGGATATTAGTACTGCGTGTAGTCTGCACAGAACTGTTTTAATGTACAGTAAAAAACAAAAAGACGATGGTAGACAAGTTCATTACAGATATAACTGTAAATATTTGGAATAAAATAAAATTCACATTTTATGTGTTTTATACCTTTTGTTGGTTATAGTATTGTATACTTTGTGTACTCTTGTGATTACTGATTAAAACATTTTAACTGAGCATCTTGATTTTCACATGGATCATTTTAAAAATAAATGTAAATAGAGAAATTGTATTTCCTGCAAAAAGACAGTGTGAATGCTTATTGCAGAAGAACTTGCTGAAAAACAGCTGAAATTAGCTAAAACATGCTGAAATGGAAGAACAAGCCTAAAATATCAAAAGGAAGCAGAAAGAACACATACAGTATTTGCTTAATTAGCTTTAAATAAGCAGAAATTAGAAAAAAAAAATAGCTGAAAGTAACTGAAACGTTGGAAAGAAGCTTAAACTACCAGAAGAAAATAGATGGAGTTGAAATGAGCTCCAAAAATGTGGAATTAGCTGAAAAAGCTAAATTACGGGTAAACATAAAAATGGCTAAATAGTACCTGAAATATTGGAAAAAGCTGAAACTAGCAGAAATAAGCTGAAAGGAGCATAAGCTAAAATTAGAATAAAGACGGGCTGAAATTAGCAGAAATTACCACGAGAAAAAAAAGTATCAGCAAAGTTAGAACTAGCTTAAATTAGCAGAAGAAAGCAGAAAGAACACGTCTGCTATTTGCAACAAACAGCTAAACAGTAGCTATGAAGGATAAAAAAAGAGCTCAATTCATTTTCTTTTTGAAAAAAATGGCAGAAAAGGCTAAATATTTCAAAAAGCTAAAGTCATGGCAGGATTGTCCTGAAAGAGCTGATGTGTTGGAATAGCTTGAAGACTGCGGGACGAGAAAAAACGGATCACAGTAGAATCATAAACATTCACACGATAAGATTAGTGGGTCCGTGTACGGCGTTCTGCAGGATTTAGCCCGATTCCTTCAAATGACTCCAAAACAAGTTTGTGTCAGAATGAGTTTAGATTTAGTCTTTTTTCATCCGTGAACCGACTCGTGTTTCTGGTTTAGGTCTTACAAACAGGTTTTTCAGTCAAACTACGGGGGCGGCTGTGGCTGAGTGGTTAGAGCAGTCGTCCTCCAACGCAAGAGTTGGGGGTTCGATTCCACCAGCAGTCTACATGCCGAAGTGTCCCTGAGCAAGACACTGAACCCCTCGTTGCCTCTGATGTGTGTCCCATCGGTGCCTGAATGTGACAAAGCTCTAATGAGTAAATGAGGCAGATTGTTGTAAAGAGCTTCGAGTACTTTGATAAGATAGTAACGTGCTGTATAAGTACAGTCCATTTACCATTTCCTTTGTGCTATTTTAACCACTCAGTTATCAAAACTCGATCTGGGATAGTGACTTTTGATATTTGTATTTTTTTTATACTTTCTGGGTTACTTACCTTTAGTGACCAAAATGTTCACCATGAGAAAACGAGACAAATCTGTAGCATCTTCAGAGGTACAGACCTACAGATTAGCTATTTTTTCCTTTTAGCTACCGTTTTATAGCTTTCAGCTACTATTTCGGTCCTTGAGCTTTTAGCTACATTTGTGCCAATTGTAGCTTTTCAGGCTAAGTTTTAGCTTTTAACAATGGTTTTCTCTATTTTAACTTTTAGCTACAGTTTTGTCTGTCTTAGATTGTAGCTACTGTTTTAGTATTAGGTTTTAGCCAAAGTTAAGCTTTTTTTTTTTAAATCTACAGTTCAACTGATTTTAGCTTCTTGTTTTAGTTTCAACAGTTTATTGTCTATTACCTTCAACAGTCATTAAACATTCATTTTTTTCTTGCAGAAAATTAAATTCCTTTAGTTTGAATATAGTTCTAATTTCAGCAAAACTTTTCCTAAACTCAAAACGCCTCCTTGTGATCATACCCGACGGACTGTCCGAGGTGTTCAGACCAAACTCCTCCCGCTGCTCCTCGCCATCCAGGACCAGCGCGACTCCCTTTACGTCCTCGATGGTGCCGCTGACCTCAGACGCGAGACTCAGCTGGAAACAACAAGAACACGTTCAGAGCCAACATCTGGAGCAGCAGCTGCACGGCGTCAGGCTTTGAGACGTACGTAATCGGGCTGTAAAGGAGTGCTGGTGAGGGTGGGCGTGGTCTCAGCGTCCGCCGTGTCCTCCGTGTCCAGCTGAGCCTCTGCTGACCTCCACCCTGGACCGTCATGAAGAGACAGAGACCTGCTTGAAGCTGAGACACATGATGCGGCCACAGAAGAAGGTTTAGATGAAGGAGGAACATGTCGATTCAAACGGATAAAAGAACCAAAACAAAATATTCAAAAGTTTGTATTCACTCAATGAACCATTTTATAAAAAAATACTTTGACTTTGTCTCACAACATAAGAAAGTACAGCGGTCCCTCGCTTCTTCGCATTTTGACTTTCGAGGACTCGCTCTTTCGCGGTTTTTCAACGATTGTCAACTTTTAATTTTACTCACGTGATCGAGACGGTACGAGATAAAAAGTAATGGAAAAAAAAAAAAAAACACTTTGGACGGGCGCCGCCATTTTGTAGTTTTCTTTCAATAAGCCTACACTATAACGCCAGTCAAAAAGAACTACAGTAGTCCCTCGATACTTCGCGGTTCGACTTTCGCCGTTTTTCAAAGTAAAATTGAACACGAGGTAAAAAAAATTGTACACAACACACGATTCTCAACTTTAATGTTACTCACGCGATACTGTACAGTAAAAAGTTAACGAAAAAATAAAATACTTCAGACAGGCACCGCCATTTTGTAGTTTTCTCTCAATAAGCCTACACTGTATCCTCGTTCATAAGGACTACATTTCCCAGAAGCCAACAGTGCCTCACCTAGAAGCCCCATTTCCTTCTGCTGCAATACGTAGAGAGAAATCAAAGTTCATGCTCAATAATCCAGGTAAAAAAATCCAACAATGTTCAGTCAGGTCATCTGGATGGTTTCTTTATTTTGTTGAGACGTTTCACCCTCCATCCGAAGGACTTCATCAGTCTGGGGAGTCTCAAACATACCGTTTTCTCCACTGAGCAGCACACTCCTATAGTGGACCAACCAGTTTGCTGGTGATAAGATGGTTTCTGGGGGCCGTCTGATGAAGCTCTTCGGATGGAGGGCGAAACGTCTCAAAAAAAAAAAAAAAAAAAAAAAGAAACCGTCCCGATGACCTGGCTGACCATTGTTGGACGCTGAGGGAAAGTTCTGATCTGATCGGGAAAAAGTCCGTTGCTTATTACTATACAGTGACTTCGGCATCCAGCGGAGAGAGACGCACAGAACCCACCGAGAACCAGACCAGAACCAGACCTCCAGACCCATCGGCGAATCCGAGAGTTGGTAGCTGGCCCATGAGGACTTCCGAGTGGGGGAGGCACCACCGAAGGTCCAGCTATACTCTCTGGAGCACACCGGAACTTTTTATTGGACCACCGGTCCCGCGCCGGCCACCTGAAGGACCCCCCCACCACCAAAATGCTCTTTGGCGCTCAATGGCTGCACAAAACTGGAGCAGAGCCGGAGCAGAACCACGAGCTGCTGCTGGTCTGCAGAGCTGGCGAGTAAAATCTTTACAGAACTGCACAGGACATACACGCATGTTGCTCAAATGACGTAGGTTAAAGAGTTCAGAACATTGCAAGAGTGCGGAAAGTGTTTATAAAGCCTTAAAATATAAATACTAAAATAAATAGAGTTCCTACTTCGCTGTTTTCCACTTATCGCGGTGGTGTGTGGAACGTAACCCCCCCGATAATCGAGGGTCTACTGTATTCACTCAGTGAGCC
The DNA here is from genome assembly GCF_014905685.2 of Nematolebias whitei. Taxonomy (NCBI): domain Eukaryota; kingdom Metazoa; phylum Chordata; class Actinopteri; order Cyprinodontiformes; family Rivulidae; genus Nematolebias; species Nematolebias whitei. Next base: position 42,532,425 of record NC_056509.1, read on the forward strand.
ATTTTCTAAAAAAATACCTCGTCTTTGTCCCACTAACGTTACATGATCAGAAAATAGTTTGTTTCAGTTTTATTGACGCTGAACAAAATAAATTAGAAGAAGAAGAAAAAAAGCTTGAGCTCCAGGATGATGGAGTCGTCTTCAGCTGATCGCTTCAGGGCCGTCCTCAACATTTTAGTTGGACTCCAGTCTGAAAACAAAACATTTTAAAAGTTATTTTTTCCGTGGTTTTTATGGTCGAACGGCTTGTTGGTTTTAACGTTGCTTTGCTGCTGCTGGAAAACTTCCCATCATCCATCGCGAGCTGCTCCAGTTCAGATGGTGTGAAACGGGTCCAAACCACGATACGCAACGTAAACTTTAGACCGTCTTTCCCCTGATGCCCTAAAGTTTACACGTTTAAACACAAAGCTTCTCTCTAAATAAAACGACTCGTTTAAAAAAAAAAAAAAATCATCTGATTTTTGATTTCATCCGCACAATCATCTGTTTCAAGTCCTGGTTTGGTCGTTTCGCACAAGATCAGGAAGTGGTTTTATAAATTTTTCACCTGAACTCCTTGATGATAAACCTCTAAAAAACAAATGAATGGGCTTTAAACGAGCTTATTATACTAAATTATTATTTATTTTAAATATTCGCTCCAAAGTCCACGTTTTTTTATGAACCGTTAATCCAGACGCTTTCTTTTACCGATCATAAAACATCACCGGATCGTCTTGGTCAATACTCGTTCCTCTTGAAGTCTTAAAGGTCTTTGAGGGTCGTATGCAGAGGAACGGAGAGCTTTGCAGTCCACCAGTGCAGACGCTCGTGATTCATGGACTACTGGAGAATCTTTCCTGGCAGCGTGTCCCCTCAGAGGAGCGGGGCGGGAGTGGATTTACTGTGCAGAAGGTGGAGATGTTTTCGACCCGAGCCAACGAGGCGGCTCATAAAGCATCCGAGGCTTCGCGGCGTTCCTTCACTCAGCTCCGTTTTCATGAGAAAACGGGTCGGTGCCCACGTCTTCCCGAGCATTTTGTTCCAATTTCTTCGAAAGCACTTGAAAGTCAGAAGTTTTTCCAATAACCATTAAAAAAAAAAAAAAAAAAAAACTGTAAAGACTCGGGAGTGAGATCAAAGTATTTTTTTAAGGTTTAAAAGTTGAAGTATTGTCATTTTTTTAGGACTGAAATTGTTTTTTTGACATTATTCACACTATTGTGATCCTGTTTATATTATTCTTCTGACTACTTTATCTATTCTGTACGTTTTTCAGCATCTTTCTCGTTCCACAAGTTTTGTGCCATTTCAACAAATCAGAAATCAAAACGTTCAGCTCGTTCAGGACAATCAGGCAATTTTGGAAAAAAAACAATAATTCAGCTACTTTCAGCAGTTTTTTTTTTTTTTACTGTTTTGTGCTCCTTTCATCTTTATTCTGCTAACTACAACATGTTTGTGCCTCTTCTAACTCCTTTTTGCTAATTTCAGCTTGTTCTGCGAGTTTCAGCTATTTCAGCTACTATTTAGCTGTTTTTATGCTAATTTTAGCTTTTTCAACTAATTCTATATTTTTTGCACTCATTTAAAGTATTTTTGACCTAATTCAACTAAAATTAGCTCTCTCCATTTCCTTCTGATAATTTAAGCTTCTTTCTGCTTTTTAGCTACAATTCAGCTGTTTTTTGTTGTTGCAAATTTCTGCTTTTTTCAGATAATTTCCCCTTTTTGTGCACATTTCTGCTTCTTTCAGTCTAAATGGTCATAATTATGCTCTTTCCACGTAGTTCTGGCAATTTAAGCCTCATTCAGCCTTTTCAGCTATTTTTTTGCCAATTTCAGTTTTCAGCTAATTTTCAATTTTTTTGCGCTCATTTTTGTTTATTTAAACCAAATTTAGCAAATATGTGTTCTTTCTGCTTTCTTCTGCTAACTTAGACTTGTTCTTCCATTTCAGCTAATTTCAGCAGTTTTTCAGCTGTTCTTCAGCAATAAGCATTTACAGTGAATTTTTGGAAGAAATACAATTTCTCTAGCTGCATTTAGTCTTGGCTTACAGCAAAAATGAGGAAAAGTAAAGATCTGCTAGATGTAAGAACTTAGATCTTTAATTAAAAAAAAGACAATTCAAACGTACCTGACAGAGCACTGAAATAAGCTCCGCCCTCCTCGTCTTCTTCCTCCTCCTCATCCTCATGTGATGACGACCCTCCGACGTCTCCTGTGTGGTCCCACTCCAGAGGGAGGGAGTCCACGCTCACCGGAGACTCCCGTCCAGAACGCTCCAGAGGAGAGGTCAGCAGGTGAGTGGGCGTGGCCGGGAGGCTTCCCAGGCTCCTCCCCAACCACGGCCGGCCAATCAGCTCCAAGCTTGGCTCAAGGGAGAAGGTGAGATCTGAGAGTTCTGACTCCTTTTTGACCATCTGGAGCAAAAACCAACAAAACTTTATGCAGCAGCTCAGAGTCAGTTTATTTATTGTTCCTTCTTTTATTTCAGGGCGTTTAATCTGAGGCTAAAGGTTCTGACTCGGTTTTAAACTGTATTAGAAGCAGAAGAATTATGCCTAACGATCTAAAAACAAGTGTGTGGTCGGGCTCACTGGGGGCTGGCTGAGGCGCTGGTGGAAGCGGACCAGCCTGCTGAAAACCTCCTGACAGTACAAGTGCAGCTCTTCCAGCTCATCCTCTATCAGCGCCGCGTCCTGCGGTGAACTCTTCTGGATCAGAGCCTCTCCAAACACGATCAGCCCGTCAATGCGCTCGGTGTTCAGAGCGATCTCCTTCTGGAAACTCTGCAGGGTGATGGATGGATGGAGGAACAGGGACCGAGTCAGGAAACCCACACGGACAACACATGCCTGCTTAGAGCGTTTCTACAAGGTTTCTGTTAAAAAACTGGAAGAGATATCGCCCCGAAACAATGTTCTGAGTGGGATTATAAAACCAGATGTTTCAGGAGAACGAGGTCATGAAAACGCCTCACGTTGAGCTGCTGAATCTTGTGATGGACGTCGCTCTCGGAGAAATGTTCCACGTTGGTGAGCTGCAGGTCCAGCTCAGTCAGCCACACCAACATGCTCTCTCTGGTGCCCTCAAACTCCTCTCTCTGGCCGGTAAAATGCTGGGAGAGAAACCATGAAAAGACGAATGGAAAAGAGGAGTGAGCAGATGAGTAATCGATTCTTCAGTGGAGTTTTTATTTTTGAGCTCCCAAACTGTTTTGAATAAACGCTCCGTATAAAAACCATACGTTCTCGACATTATTAGTTCCTCTGCTAATGAAAACGTAAACACCTTGAGCCTGCGCAGGATGGCGGCCACTCTTCGGCGCAGGGCGTCCCAGCGCCTGTTGCCTTCACTGACCGCGGCTTTGAGCTGCCTGGCTCCGTCGGTGCGGTTTTCCCGGGCCAGGCGGCGGTACTGGTTGTTGATGAGCTCCAACTGAGTCAGCCGCTCTTGAACCTGCCTTTGGAAACCCTGAAGACAGCCAGGAAGAATCTATAATAGTGTGCATGTTTATGAAGCGTTCACACTATCCATTTTTCTTCTGTACGTTTTTCAGCGTCTTCCTCGTTCCACAATTTTGTGCTATTTCAACAAATATCAAAATGTTCAGCTCATGCAACTTTAGATTTTTTAAAAATATTTAGCTCTTTCTGTTATTTTGTTCCTCGTAGAAAATGAAATGAGCTCATTTTACATCCTTCAAATCTTTAGATCCTTTTACTGCTCCTTTCACATTTTGTTCTGGTTCAGCTTCTTTCAGCTTCCTTGTGCAAATTTAAACTTTTTCTCAGCTACTTTCAGCTGTTTTGTGCTCCTTTCAGATTCTTTCTGCTAACTGCAACATTTCTGTGCTTCTTCTAACATCTTTCTGCTAATTTCAGTTTGTTATGCTCCGTTCAGATTATTTATGCAAGTTTCAGCTTTTTCTGCTATTTCAGCTACTATTTAGCTGTTTTAATGTTCATTTTAGCTTTTTTCTTTCAGCTAACTCATGTTATATGCACCCTTTTGAAAATTTTAATTCCTCTTTTTTTCTGGATGTAAAACGCTTTTTTCGGAAAATTATTTTCTTTGGTATCAAACGTTTTGCAGCTGGAAGGATTTTCACTGAAACCTTTCTACATTTGGGCGTTTGTTGTGATGCGTAACCATGGCAACAAGGTGTTTTTTAACAACCTGGAGCAGCTGGTTAACATCTCAAAAGCTCAAATCCCTTAACTAAAGCCCCAAATCCGAAATGAGTTGAAAAGGAGGCGCCATGGACGAATTCCCGTCAACCTGGCAGCTGTTCTTGAGTTCTGGAGCTGGTGGGAAACTCGGCTCGTGACATTGGAAGGACTGGAAACATCCCCGGGCACCTTCAGCTGTCTGTCCATGGCGATGAGGAGCTCGGCAGACTGCTGGGAGGAGGGACCATGACTCAGGGAGGAATTCTGCCCGGCATTCGGGCTGTCCTGCTTCTCAGGAGGACAGAGAGGCCCACCGGATCTGACAGCAAGCTGGATCTGGGTGGACAGTTTGGTACCTGTGGCCAGATTCTTCAGATTAGCTGCAGGAGATCCTTCCTGCCCACAGCTATCAGCATCTAACAACTCTTGAATGAAAACAGGATGATGAGCTACGACAACACTTAATTTCCCTCTGGGATTAATAAAGTATTTTTGAATTGAATTGAATTTAACTTTTTTCAGCCTATTCAGCGAAAATGTGCTCTCTCCACTCGCCTCTGGGAAATAAAGTTTCTTTCTGCTATTTTTTTTAGCTACTGTACGTTTCAGATGCTTTTTTTTGGCTAATTTCTACTTTTTCCAGATAATTTCCTATTTTTGTGCTGATTTCAGCTTCTTTCAGTCTAATTAGGCAAACTCGTGTTCTTTCCGTTTTCTTCTGCCAATTTAAGCTTTTTCTACCCTTTCAGCTATTTTTTTGTAGCTAAATTCAGCTGTTTTCTGATCAATTCAATTTTTTTGTGGTAACCTACTACTTTCTGTTCAATTAATTTCTTTATGCTAATTTTAGCATGTTATGCTCCTTTCAGCTTATTTCTGCTATTTCAGCTACTATTCAGCTGTTTGTATGCTAATTTTAGCTTTTTCAGCTAATTCCACCTTTTTAGCTCATTTCAGCTTTTTCCACTCCCTTCTTTCTGCGTTTTCAGCTACTTTAGATTTTTTTTTTTGTGACAATTTTCAGCTTATTAAAGCTCATTTCTGCTGATTTAAACCCAATTCAGCAAATATGTGTTCTTTCTGCTTTATTCTGCTAATTTAGTATTGTTCCATTTCAGCTACATTCCAGCATGCTTTTAGTTAATTTCAGCTGCTTTTCAGCAAGTTCTTCAGCAATAAGCATTTTCACAGGAAATACAACGTTTTTAGTTTAATCTAAAATACATCGAGGATTGTGCATTCCTTATATTATTACGTTGGTTAGCTTGTGCACAAAGTCTTTTCACAACATGTCGATACAGTTCATGAAGAACAATAAAAGTTTTTAATCTTTGAGAAGGAACACCAAAAGGTTTCGGGCAACTTATGAACTGACCTCGAACTTCTTCAGCTCCTCCCTGGCGACAGAGAAGAGGACGTCGGCAGAGTCGGGGTTGGCCGCCGTCCTCTCCGCCATCTTGAGCCAATCTTCAAAGTGGGAGTAGTCGTTGAGGAACTTACACCAGAGGGTCCACGTCTCCTCGATCCTACAGGAGCAATCGATCATCGAGCAAAAGATGTTTATGGGGAAGACACAGATCCAACAAATTAGAATAAATTGATGCACCCTGTTTATAAGAACTCTCGAAAACTAAATAAAATAACCGGTTGGAGGAAGCTAAAGATTAAAGCTTCAGCCTTCTGATGCACATCACCCGCAGCGCTTCATGCCAGAATTTCAGATTAAGGTCATTTAATCCTGGACAAAGGGAGTTGCAGCTGTTTCACACAGCTGTAAAACTGACTGAACAACAGCAGTTTTGTGTTTTCCAAGGTATCATTACTATGGCAGCCATCTTGAATGAAACTGATTTTAAAATTGTATCACTTGTAGATGTCCACTCAAGGGTTACTTTCAGAGTTTCATTAAAGTTCGTCCAGCTGTGCAGGAGACATTTGCTGAGAGAGACACCAAACACAGACTGTGTGTGTGTGTGGGGGAGGGGGGGGAGGGGGGGGAGTTGGATCATCTTTTGCTTTTTGGTGGAAAAACAAACAAAACAACCCTGAAATAATCTAAATGCATCCTGTGGAAGTATTTTTTCACAGCTATCCTGTCGTCACAGCGCACTTTTGGATAAGTTAGTTTGTTCAACTCTTCTTTTTAAAATTCACAGACATGAATCAACGTTCGACTCCAGAGTGTAAGTTCCTGAAAGCAAAGATTAAAGAGCTCACTGAGGTAAAACTGTTCTTACCTGAGCCGTCTGTCCAGAGCCAAGGCACAGACGGTTCTCCATCTCTGGTCCAGGCTGCGGCTGGTATCCTGCAGCGAGTCGCTCTCCGCCTCAGCACCGCCTGCAGCATCTTCGTCCCGCAGCAAAGCGTCGCACAGACTGAGCGCCGACGCGACGCCTTCTGTGTGCTGCTCAATGTCCCTCTGCAGCTCCTGGACAGAAACGGACGTCAGTTTCAACAGATATCAACCAAAGAAAGTGAGGTTACAGCGAGACAACAGCTGGAACACCCATTCTAAAATTAAATGGTAAATGGACTGTACTTGTATATCTCCTTTCTATCTTATCAAGACACTCAAAGCTCTTTACAACACAATCTGTTCTGTCATTTACACATTCATACAGCACTCTACTAGATCTGTAGAGAGAATAATCAGAGCTTTATCACATTCATGCACCGATGGGACACACATCAGAGGCAATGAGAGGCTCAGTGTCTTGCACAGGGACACTTCAGGATGTGACTGCTGGTGGAATCGAACCCCCGACTCTCCTATTGGAGGATGACTGGTCTAACCGCTCAGCCACAGCCGCCTTGTGTTACTGTTAAATTAAACAATCAACGGATGGGAATAAAATATTTTTCTCTGAAAGGCAGAGTGAGTGCTTAATGGCAGCGGACATTTCTTAAAGAAGAAGAAAGCGAGCTGAATAATATCTGAACTTTAAAGAAAAAGAGACAAGGAGCAGAAAGATGGACAGAAGAAGGATGAGAAGACAAAAAGAATGCCTAAGCAGACAAAATGGACGAATAAGAAAACCTCAAAAAAGGACAAAAGGATGTGAGACTCCAAGGACAACATGGATGCTAAAAGAGACTATAAATACAAAAGAGAGACATACAACAAAAAAAGATTAAAGAACACACACACAAGCCAGAAGACTGGATGCCTCAAATCCCCGGATTAATAAATAAATTATTAAATTATTAAAAGAATAAATAAAGTAACTAAGAAAGTAGGTAAGAAAGTACCGTATTTTCCACCGTACACATTGTTCAGCCATATAAGTTGCATCAGTCCATATTTGTCAAATAAAGTGGAAAAATCCATAAATATGTCACTTCTTCGTATACGTCACATCTATTATGTAACATCACGACAACCTGGAAACGTGGGCCGGTGTTGTGCCAAAAATCGATTGGCTGCCAAATGGCGGCCGCGAGAGCGTGCACGTGAGGACTTTAACAAGAACTTAACAAGATTAACACTTAAAAACAATTATTTGTTTGCTCGAGATTATAGCAAAGGTGTGTCTCAGTCTAACGTTTGCTGAATAAATGCACTTTAACGGTCACATTAGCTGCATTTCGGCGGGGCGATGCAGCGGGTTTGACGGTTCCAAGCAGCGAGCACAAAGAAGGTGGGGACACTATGAGGCTGATTGTGTCATTAATAGCTGGTGAAGATTCTCAGTCATTCAGGACATGGTAAATTAAAAAAAAGTTCAAGAAAAAATAAAATAAAATAAAGTCCAGTTGTTTTTGTATTAAACTTTTTTTTAATTTGTCATTATAGCCACGTTTACCTATTACAAGATACAACAGCATGCCATATCCTATTACTACTCTGCTGCCATCAAGTGGCTGAAAGTGGTACTGCTCAGTTTTTATTTTTATCAGAATGAATGAAAACAGTGTCTCAGCCAAAAACTAGTTTATAAATATGGGAAAAAATAATCCATAAATATGTTGCTTCGGCCCATAAGTCGCAGGGCATGTAAATTATGCACAAAACTGCAACGTATAAGGCAAAAAATACGGTAGGTAAGTAAGTAGGCAAGTAAGTAGATGAGTAAGTAGGTAATTAGGTAGGTAAATAAGTTGGTAAGTAAGTAAGTAGTTAGGTAAGTAAGTAGGTAATTAAGTAGATAAGTAAATAGGTAAGTAGGCAAATAGATAAGTAGGTAGGTAAGTAGATACGGATGTTGGCAAGTAGATGAGTAAGTAGGTAAGTAGGTGGGTAATTAAGTAAGCAGGTACTTAGGTAGGTAATTAAGTTAAAAGATAAGAAAGTAAGTGAGTAGGTAAAAAAGTAGGTAAGTAAGTAGGCGAGTAAGTAAGTATATAAGTAGGTAAGTAAGTAAGTAGGAAAATAAGTACCTAGGTAAGTAAATAAGTAGATAAGCAGGTAAGTAAGTAAGTAATTAAGTAGATAAGTAAGTAGGTAAGTAGGCAAGTAGATAAGTAGTTAAGTAGGTAAGTAGATAGGTAAGGAAGTAGGCTGTTAGATAAGTAAGTAGGTAAAAAGTAAGTAAGTAGTAGTATGTAGTCAAGTAGGTAAGTAGGTAAGAAAGTAAAAGTCAGTAAGAAGGTTAGTAAGTAGGCAAGTAAGTATATAAGTAAGTAGGCAAGTAAGTAGATAAGTAGGTAATTAAGCAGATAAGTAAATAGATAAGTAGGCAAGTAGATAAGTAGGTAGGTAATTAAGCAGGTAAGTAGGTAGGTAAGTAAGTTAATAGGTAAGAAAGTAAGTAAGTAGATAAGTAGGTAGGTAATTAGGTAATTAAGTAGATAAGTAGTTAAGTAGGTAAGTATATAGGTAAGGAAGTAGGCAGTTAGATAAGTAAGTAGGTAAAAAGTAGGTAGGTAGGTAGTCAAGTAGGTAAGTATGTAAGAAAGTAAGAGTAAGTCAGTAAGAAAGTTAGTAAGTAGGTAAAAGTAGGTAATTAAGTAGATAAGTAAGTAGGTAAGTATCTATCCATCCATCTAAAAGAGTACATCAGGAGACAAATATCTAAGAGTACATCAGGAGACAAATATCTAAAAGAGTACATCAGGAGACAA
>NC_056509.1:42541655-42568528 GCF_014905685.2 Nematolebias whitei
GAGTACATCAGGAGACAAATATCTAAAAGAGTACATCAGGAGACAAAAAGAATGAGACAGAGCAAGAATGTTGAAGATTTTAAAGAGCACAAAGGTTCTGAACGATTTTAAGAGCTTTATGCATTTTAATGAGGAAAAAAGTCAATGAAATGTTTAAAAAAATCAAATTAAAAACAGGAGCAGTAAAATCCTGAAGGAGCAGAACATTTTGATAGCCGAAAAAAATGACTAAAATAGCTGAATATGTGCTGAAGTTGTCAAAAACGTACAGAATACAATAAAAAAATGTGAATGCAGATAAACGCCAACGGCTGAAGGAAGAGGCATAAACAACAAAAAAATAACTGCGGTATTGGGGAAAACAACATTAATAGCACTTAAAAAAATCAATACATGGACATGGAAAATTAAAGCAACATTCAGAAAAAGAACCAGAAAATGAAAAGATTTGTAAAACAGCGGTACTTCTTCAAGCTCGCCTCTGATTTCAAAGAGTCCAAGTGTGAAAAGCGAGTTTCAGCGGGCGGGAAGCGGTTTGGGTGTACCTGGTGCTCAGCCAGCCTCCTCTGGATTTCCTGCTCGTGACAAACGCTGTAGGTGATCGGTGCGGACAGCTCGGCCTCGACGCGGGAAAGCCACGAGCGGAGGTTGCTCATGTTCTTATCCAGCCGCTGCAGCGTCACCAGAGTCTCCTTCAGCTTCTTTACTCTGAAAACACACCGTTCCACAAACTTCACAACACGAACCTTCAGCTAACCGCATTAACGTCAAGAAATACTGCCCTCAGCTTAAAGTCATATCGCTAGAGATATAATCCAACATTCAATACGGTTTCCTAAACTTTGCGGCTGCTGGTTCTTTATAAAAAATCTGCCAACGGATCGGATCAGTTAAATGTTCCTGGCAGGGAAAACTCTAATAATGAGCAGAGTTTGGCTCCTGAGTGACAAATGTTTAGAGGAAAGAGAAATAAGTTGATGTATTCTATTGTAATGATTAATTTAATGACTTAAAATACTAATTTGAACAGCTGAAGAAAACTGATTTTTTTTTTAACATGTATAACTTGAGGATGACTTCGACCTGTTGAAGTTCCTTTACAAAAAGAGAGAAGCAAAACAAAAAGAAATGATGAAGGAAAAAAGACAGGAAGACAAAGAAACGTGTAAAATACACAAAGAAAAGAAGAAAAAAGAACTGAAAGAAAAAAACAAAGCCTTTCACTCGCCCACAAGCCTCGCAGGTTTACTTCACTTTAGAGGTTGCCGTGGTAACCGTGCTCCCAGACATGGATGGTCCATTAAAAACAAAAACGAACAAACCCACAAAGCGGTTCCTCCTAATAAATATTGTAAATTACCTAATGACTTGGCTCGCTGCGTATCGTTTAGTTCTCTGTGTTTTTCAACTAATTGGACATAATTTTAAAATGTTTGTTGGTGAGTCATTCTCAGTTTTTTTTTTATTTCTCTGCAGGTGTGGGTCGTCACAGGTCACCTGCCGTCTGCTTTAGTCAGTCATTTATCACGCCGCCCTGTTGGCAGCGATCAGGACTGCAGGCAGCTCCCGTAAATCTGCCCCGTGGACACATTCGGCTGGTTTCAGCTCGCTGATCGGACTCTGGATCTCACGTGATCGTGTCTAATCCAGGAGCAGCCAGGAGTTAAACCCGCTGTGGAGATGCTCGGTTTAAAAATCCATCTGTGAGATGAAAATTAGAAGATGAACTCAGCAGACATGCACTGAACACGGAAAACTACACACCGACGGGAAATTCTCTCCGGTCTGGTCGGCCGATTTAATCCGTCTTAACCCTGAAATAAATAAAATCCACCTGCTGGTAATCTAATTACGTGGTTTCTGAGTTTAACGGTTGGGGCATGAAAGTGAGACAGTTATGAACGCAGCACCTCTTTAGTTGTTACAAGTTTTTTCTTTTTAACATTAATTTGGAATATTATAATAATTTACGACTTATAATCAAATTAGAAATATAATCCAGACATTTGTGCACGTGTGAAGTTTTTTTATGCAGTTAAAATGAAAATATTCCTAATTCAGGTGGGGTGGATGTGAGTGCAGGAGGCATCCGTTTCTCTGATTCAACTATTAAACTGGACTGTTTCCACCCATCCATCCATCCATCCATCCATCACCCATCCATCCATCACCCATCCATCCATCCATCCATCCATCCATCCATCCATCCATCCATCCATCACCCATCCATCCACCCACCCACCCACCCACCCATCCACCCACTCACCCACCCATCCATCCATCCATCCATCCATCCATCCATCCGTGCGTGCCGCCAAGGTGACAACTTGGTGCGCACAAAAAAACAAAAAACAAAAATGAATAAATATTACAACAACATATATCCTGTCCTTTTCCACAGAAAATGTAACGTGTGGTTCAATAAACTGTGCGTGCCTCCTGCTCAGGAGCATCGACCGGTCCTGCCTCTGAACACGCACGTACACACATGCACGCACACTAACTGGTGTCATAGCAACTCACAGGACAACAACAGCTCTCTCAGAGGCTTCAAAGCCTGAAGTGTGCCCCATTTTTAGTTTGAGTTACACCCCCCCCCCCCCATTGATCCGTCCAGCCGAGGCGTCAGGAAGACGCTGTCTTTAAATCCAGAAGTGTTAAGTTCAGCTGAGTGTCAGAATGAATGAATGAATGAATGAGTGTGTGCTGCACGGACAGCGAGCTACTTCAGCTGCACTTTCAGTTTTACACATTCAGTCGTTTTTAAACAGTTTCTGGCTTTTGAAAAAGGTCAAGCTTGAGTCAGCGAACTGTCCTGCAGCTGCTGTGGAGCTGAAAACATTTATATTTTATTTACCTGTGAAGGCAGCTGCCGTCGCCCACTACAGGAACTTAGAGCCGCACTGGTTTGACCTCGTTTCACTTTTACTTCCAGTGTGATTCAATTTACTGAGCAACGTGAAAATTTAATGCAAACATGGGACAGAGGAGATCAGTAAGATCTTTCCTTCCCTCCGTCTCGCAGATATTTCACAGCAAATCCGTTGATTGTTTTAGAACCCCAAAATGTATCCCCATTGGGACATGGCAACCACTAAGAAATTGTAATATTTTCAGGCATGTTTTATTTGATCTGAGCAACACATCATATTTGACGACAGGGACAACAAAAGACGAGGAGCATTTTGTGACTAATTTGGTTAATTTCCAGCTCAGAAAGAAGACTAGGTAAATAAAAAACAAAACATTTTCCAGGAGCTGTATCTGAAGTTGTCCCTGTGACCTGTCCAGGGTGCACCCCACCCCTTGCACAATGACTGCTGGATATGAGCACCAGTGACCCCCACAACCAGAAAAAGAAGACGCGTTTAAAGATAATGGATGGATGTATCCGAAGTAAAGATGGGCAGAGGTTCACCAGTTTGCAAAATAAATAAATTATAAATAAAGGCCTAAAGTAATGGAACAAGAACAGTGGTTCCAATATTTTTCAGTCAGGTCATTCGGACAGTTTCCTTTTTTTTTTATGAAACGTTTCAACTTCCATCCAGAAGGCTTCATCAGTCAAGGAAACGCACAACACAAAACTGATTCTTCCCCCAACAGCTTACTCCAAAGTGGAACAAACCAGTTATGTTGGTGCCAAGATGGTCTCTTTGGCACGCCCCCTCCTCTAGAGCCGGCCCTCTTCCTCGTCAACAGTCACGTCAAACTGGTTCAAAACCAACAAAGTCCATGCTCAATAATCCAGGTATACAATCCAACAATTTTCAGTCAGGTCATCTGGACAGTTTCTTTTTTTTGCTGCCAAAACGTTTCACCTTCCATCCAGAAGGCTTCATCAACAGATGAACAATGGTTCTTTACGGAAAAGTGGGAATTGAACATCTTAATCTGCTGTTCATATTTTCAGTTTGTTTCAGTAAACAGTAGTCCCTCGCTACTTTGAGGTTCGTTTATCACGGACTCGCTCTGTTGAGGTTTTTCAAAATAAGACTGGACATGACACACAATTGTCTGATGGATGGATGAGCCGCACGATCGCCATGGAACTTTTATTTAAAATGAATTTAAAACTACTTAGCTCCTGCTGCACCTTTGTGCAGCCTTTACTGCTGCAGGATAAACTTCCTGCTGCAGCTGATCAGCTGTTCACTGTGCAGAGCTGAGAAGTGGGCGTGGCCAAGAGCGCTTGCAGGTGGCAAAGAGCAGAAGAAGCAGGGAGCTGAAATCATGACATGCTGTGCTCTTTTAGAGCATTTAGAGTTTAGAAACATTGTTTAGAATATTGCAAGAGTGTGGGAAGGTACTTGTACTACTATTCCTACTTCGCAGTTTTTCACTTATCGCGGGCCTTCAGGGTACGGATCCTCCTCGATAAACGAGGGACCACTGTATTTATTTAGAGCCAAGTCACAGCAGAAGTCGTCTCAGGCCACTGAACAGAAACATTCATGCACATAAAATATTTTCATCCAAATAGTTCATGGTGGCTCAGTTGGTAGAGCTGTTGCCTCTCAACGAGAAGGTCGCCAGCTCAAATCCCGGCCCGGGGACCTTTCTGGGTGGAGTTTGCATGTTCTCTCCGTGCATGTGTGGGTTTTCTCCGGGTGCACTGGTTTCCTCCCACAGACCAAAAACATGCATGTTAGTCTGGTAACTAAATTGTTCCAAGGTGAGAGTGACTGATTGTCTCGTTTGTCTCTGTGCGTCCCTGTGATGGACTGGAGACCTGTCCAGGGTGTCCCCCGTCTTTCGCACAGTGACTGCTGGACATGGGCACCAGTGACCCCCCACAACCCAAAAAAGAAGCAGCAGGTAAAAGATAATGGATGGATGGTAGTTCATGAATCTGGAGCTCCAGAATCTTCTCTTCTGAATGGAGAAAGCTCACAGGATGAGAAGCAAAATGTCTGATTACAGAACAGAAGTCCATTTGCTTTTCTTTTTTTTAAATTTGTTTCTGTACATTTCTGTATTCAGCACATGTTCTGTAATCACCGTTCGCTGTGCCATCCACACATGCTGGATAAAGCTCTATTATGCACCATACGTGAACATCCAGATATGTCACCGTCTTCTCTGAGCCAAAGTGGGAATCTGTTCTGTGGCCTGACAAACCAAAGTTAGGAGCTGCAGTGTAGCAGTAACAATAACATGGGCAGATTGCACATCTGGAAAGGCACCATCAATGCAGAAAAGTATATACTCTCGTACAGTCATGAACTTTTTCAGGGAAGGCGTTGCATATTTCAGCAAGACAATGCTAAACTGCAACAGCTTGGTGGTAGAAGAGTCAGGTGCCGAACTGTCCCGCCTGCAGTGATCCATCATCAACTGAAAATGTCTGATGGATCGCGAAACAAAACGAACCAGCAAATAAGACCCAGGACAGAAATGGGACAATATCCTCCAAAACGTCCAGCAGCTGCTCTCCACAGGCCCTGAGTGTTTACAGACTGTCGTTAAAGCAGCAGAAATAAACATGGATCTGTCCCAACTCTAAAGCAAACAACTCATTTTAATGGTACAACTTCTTAAACACTTGATGTTTACCATGTTCCATATGAACAGAACACGGGTCTGAGATTTTGCAAATCATTGCATTCCGATTTAGATTTTTATTTCACGCAATGTTCCAACTTATACAGAACTGGGATTATTCCTAGAGACAAAGGCTGAGACGAAAAAGATAAAAATACTGAAAAACTACCAAGTGTTGAAAATTGTAATTGTGCAGGATAGCCGATAATTCAGACACACTATTTACTGAGATCCATTTTTCTTCCGTATGTTTTCAGCTTCTTTCTCGTTCCACAATTTTTGTGCCATTTCAGCAAATGGCAAATCAAAACGTTCAGCTCGTTCAGGAAAAGGGTGTTGGTGCAACTTTAGCTTTTTGAAATGTTTAGCCTTTTCTGCCACTTTTTTTTCCTCATAGAAAATGAATTGAGCTCATTTTACATCCTTCAGATCTGTTTACAACCTTTAACTGTTCCGTTCACATTTTATTCTGCTTCAGCTTCTTTCAGCCTTCTTGTGCAAATATAAACTTTTTTCAGCTACTTTCAGCTAATTTCAGCTGTTTTGAGCTCCTTTCAGATTATTTCTGCTAACTACAACATTTTTGTGCTTCTTCTAACGCCTTTCTGTTAATTTTAGTTTGCTATGCTCCTTTCAGCTTATTTATGCAAGTTTCAGCTTTTTCTACTATTTCAGCAACTTTTCAGCTGTTTTATGCTATTTTTTTTAAATAATTTCCACATTTCTGTGCTCATTGTGCTTCTTTCAGCCTAATTGGGAAAACATGTTCATTCTGCTTTCCTATGCTAATTTCAGCCTGTTCTACCATTTCAGCTATCTTTTTAGCCAATTTTAGCTGTTTTCAGATAAATTAAAGTTTTTAATAGCAATCTCTGCTACTTTCAGCCTAATTAACTTATCTGTTGATTTCAGCTCGTTATGCTCCTTTCAGCTTAATTCTGCTAGTTTCAGCTCTTTCTGCCATTTCAGCTACTATTTAGCTGTTTTTTTAATTAAATTTGGAAATTTCATCCAATTCCACATTTGTTTTAGCTTATTTCAGCTTGTTCCACTTCCTTCTGGTAATATAAGCTTCTTTCTGCCTTTTTGGCTACTTTTCACCATTTCCATGTTAATTTCAGCTTTTTTTTTTTTTTTTTTTTTTTTTTTTTTATTTTCTGTTTTTTTTTTTTTTTTTTTTTTTTTAGCTAATTTTCTAATTTTTGTGCTAATTTCTGCTCATTTAAACCTAATTCAGCTAATATGTGTTTTTTTTCTGGTTTCTTCTGCTAACTTGGACTTGTTCTTCCATTTCAGCTCCATTTCAGCATGTTTTAGATCGTTTCTGCTGTTTTTCAGCAAGCGCTTCAGCAATAAGCATTCACACTGCAATGCAGTTCCTCTAGTGTTATTTTGGTGTACTTCTTTTAAATAAAGGTTACTGTGAAAATAAAAAGATATAATGCACGGTTCTGTTTGTGTTAAAGTTTTTTGGACCATCAGCAGAACGACATATTTATGCTCATGTGTTCAAGACAAAACCCAGTCGGTGTAAACACTCTTCCGTTGTGCAGATGCAACCATCCTGCTCAAACTAACGAGCCTCTTTTCTCCCCTCTGTTCCCTCTCCACCTCTGACAGGCGAACAAAGACCAGCAGCTTCACGCGGAGGCCAGACAAAGACACAAAACCCAGTCGGGGGCGCTGGCTCGGGAAGAGGACATGAAGAGCATGGACAGAGAAAATGAAGCAGGAAAGAGTTGGAGGATAAGTGAGGATATACGTTTGACGGGTTGGGATAAAGTGCAGCTGACCGCAGGAGGGCTTACAGTAACAAAGAGATAAACTTTTAACTGGCATTTACTCCTCTCGCTGTACTTCGTCTCATGAGGGCTGAGTCTGGAGGGGCTACTGCTGATGGAGTTATTAAACGGGTTTGCGTGATCAACTTTACTTGATGCTGCTTGCAACTAAATAACTAGTGGCAGTAAAAACTAAGTGTGGCAAAGCTCGTTTATTTCTCTCTATGGGACGTTCGAGCCTTCAGCTCTCAGTTTTAGGTTTGAAGGCTGAAAATCCAGCTCGCATATTATTCAAGCTTCGCTGCATGTTTTTTAGTCTGGAGGTAATTTATTGAAGTAATTAAAGGCCTAGGATTCCTTAAAGGAACAAATATTCTCTGCACCGTTCATGCCAGAGTTTCAAACTAAGATCTCATGCTGAGAAATGAGGGCGTTGCAGCCACTTTGGTCAAACCTCGTAAATCACAATAAATGCAATTTCACACAATACTGTCATAAGATGGCCCTCAGAGTATGTTTTGAAGTTGATTCTCAGATACTGCCATACATAAGTTTAGCTCAACATCCATAAAATTAAGTGATGGGCACAGCTAACCAAAATGTTAACTTCGCTAATCACTAATGCGCTAATTAAAATATTAGCTACGCTCACGCTAAATCCATATAAGATTGTTTTTCTTCAAACTACTCATTTTCATTCAGGACTTTTATGTTACCAAGTGACATATTTATTTTAAACTGTAAATGAATGAAATAAAATAATCACCAAACAGATTAAAAAAACTAGCAGATGTTAATGCTAAAGCTCTAACTTTTATCATGCACGGTCAGAAATTAATCCGGTCCATCGGAACCAAAGAGGTGGAGCAGAACTCCGTTGGGCTGAAGCAGAGTGATGCGTTCAATGTCTGTCAGACATCCTCCTCGTGTCATTTACTATAATGAACTCTTTAACGATGTGTGAAATGTGTGAGAGAGTCACGTCCCAGAGACGGTTTGAGTGTTGCAAAGCATGCTGGGTACAAAATGTGTGCAGTGTTTCTGACGGTTTACGATGTTTCTGAGTGTGAAAACGGGATTTTCATGTTGTTTTCCTGTTCTGGTTTAGTTTGTTTTTTTATGTTAAAGTCTGTTATTGGCTGTAAAGTGACACCACGAGTCAGAGACTGGTTGCAGTAGATATTGGGGGTGGAAGAGCACTGAGGGTGGTGATGTTGCCAGGTGGTGCTGTGTTGCATATCTCTGCATGGCATAGCATCGCTCCATGTAAATCATCTGTATGTTTTGAAGTGCGGAGAACTGTTAGAAAAATAAAATAAAATTTGTAGACTTGAACTTATCGGATTTAAATTTAGCGGAAGTTAACGCCGCTAAAAGATTCCCAAGTTAGCGAAAAGCTAATCCGCTAAAGGGAACGCTAATTCCGTTATTAGCGGAACCGTGCCCACCACTGACAGAGCCATTTATTTGTTGGACAATAGCTTGAATTGTGTTCAGATGTTAACGAGTTTGAAATGTACAGCAAATCACGACTTTGGAGAGTTTCAATAAAATCTGTGCCGAGGTTCACAAGATATTTTGCTAACAGACAGTAGTAGTTAATAGCAAAGGTTTTTAAAACAAATTTCACACAATCAGTGATCAAAGTGTTGGGAATGACGCTCAGGTACTGCTTAAGTTAGTCTGCCTTTTTTTAAGATCGTGTAGCTCTGTCAGCCGTCTTAAACTCGGTTGACTTTAAAAGTTACCGTGTTGTAGATGGACATTCAATTAAAACCTTCTCAGAGTTTCATTCAACTCCGTTCACAAACGAATGACCAAACATGCGTCGATGGGAGACGACTGCAGAAGTAAAAAAAACCCCGAGTCTTTATCTCTTTATCTGATAAGAATAAAATGGCCGCGCTCTCCTGTAGTTGCAGCTTCGTGCACTCCGCCCATCTTTCGGACGACTGTACGTGCATATTATCGTTGTACCTTGGTGCAATTCCAATAAAGTTTATTCTGATTCTGATTATCCACAGAAAATAGCATCGATAAAGTAGATGCAGTAAAGCCTTCTGGTCAGCCCTGTGAAAATCAGTGATCAACATACCAACATGCACCCCGCACTGCCCCGTCCTAGTGTCACCCACCCGTCCACACTGAGTCCTCCCACTAACAGACTACAAAGCGTGGGGGTTTCAGCAAAGGACTCGGGGACATATGGTACTGTCTGAGACCTTCCTTTCCTGGTGGTGGGGGTAGTTTTCAGGTTTGTCAGGGAGCCGTCTACATCTCCTGCTCTTCCACAGGAGTGTCCATCTGTTTGAGGGGGGGTAGCAACAGTTTAAACAACACGGGGGTTTAACCTCTACAGTCTGTGCTGGAGGGGGCCTGTACTGCTGACAGCTGCAGAGCACAGCTAACACAACAGCAGGTGGATGGATAAGAGCTATTGTTTACTTCAAGGCAGTTGAAGCTTCTCGCTTCTTAATTGTGCTTTTTGCAGTAGAGCAGCTTCGCTGTGAAGAGTGCTTGTCCTTTAAGGATAATGATGTAAATGTAGAGTGCCGTACTTAAGAGCCTGCTTCATGCGAACCACACAAACAATTTTACCTGTAATTCAACCGTCGCCTTACCGTTTGTCTCTGCAAAGTGCTTCCTGAGCGGTGACCGCCCTCCCTTTTAAAGTGCTTGTTTGATATAAACAAACACAATATCCCACGGCGCAGCGTGTGGACCAGCTGTGACAGCTCTCACCTGGCTTCGATGTGGTGGAAAAGGTTGTGCCACCGCTGATTGACTTCCTGCAGCGACCCGCGGACCTGGCTCTGCTTGGCCTCGTCGCTGGCCAGCAGCAGCTGCTCCCCCAGCTGCTTCAGGTGGCTCTTGTTTTCACTGAACAAGTTAATTTCCTCCATGCAGTCCTGCGAAAACATTTTATCAAACGTTGAACGCTGCTTCATAAGCATCTCGAATTAGCTTTAAACGAACGAGATAAGCGAGCTCGATAAAAAACGTGTTATAAAAAGTGTGACTTTTTTTTGATGGGTTACATCTAAAGCACTATAAACTTTTTGTTTTAGAAAAAAATTAAGAACATCATTTTTGGGCCCCAAGTTTTAAAAATGTCAGATTTGTGGGAGAAAATACATAATTTCTGTTGAAGAGAGCAGAAATACTGTAAGAAAACTTTCTAACTTTAACATTACTTCAACCCGTATTATATTTTCTATTTACCAGAAATGAATGTACATAATTTATCTTTTATTTCATTTGCTTTGTTGTTAAATTAAGAATTAACATTATTATTAAGTCACGGATGGGAAAAAAAAAACTCTTTTCTGCTTAATCAGGACAACCCCCCCCTGAAGTTTTAGTAATTGACACTGATCTTCAAAGAGAGAAACAAATAAAACATCAATAGTTTAAATGAATCCATCAGCTCAAGTAAAAAGGAAAAATAATTTGATTCAAATTTAAGTTTTTTAAAAATAAAAAGGATGCATTTTTTCCCTGACAAAAACAGTTTTATTGTTTTTCTCTAGTCTACACCAGCATAACACAAGAGTAAATGAGTATACTTCAGAGTATAAATCAGAGTATAGAAGAGTACAACTGAATTACAAGTAACTCCAAGAGTAAATGTGTATAACCCATACTATACCGTTGAGTATAGATAAGTATAACTGATTACAGATGAGTATAACAGAGTATAGACCAGTATAATGGTTAGAGTAATTGAGTATAATTCATACTATAACGCAGAGTATAGATAAGTATAACTGAGATTGATGAGTATGAATGAGTAACTCCAATGGAAAGTTAGTATAACCCATATACTATAACTCAGAGTATAGACAAGTATAACTGAGTACATACGAGTATAACCGAGTATAGATGAGTATAATGCCAAGAATAAATAAGTATAATCCATACAATAATACAGGATATAGACAAGTATGTCAGGGTATAGAATTTTAATCTAAGAATGGATGAGTATAAATCAGAATTATAGAGTACACCTCTAAGTATGGGGGGTGTATAACTGAGTATAGAGGAGTATACCTGAGCTGCAGCTGGATGCTGACAAAGACCAGACACAGAGCTGACGTCACACCAATTTTAAAGTCTCTGCGTTAGCTTCCTGTGTTTTAAAATTCAGTTTAAGGTTATTTTATTGGTTTTGAAATTTACCGTTGTGTAAAATCAACCCCAGGGGCTGAAGTTTTTCCATGTAAGCCTCTGGAAACGAAGGACTACCCCCACAGAGACCTGGAGTAATAAATGAATGTGGCCACCTAGTTACTCTGGTTTGCATTTGCAGCGCGAGTTTTTAATCAACCTGGGCTAAAGTATAAAAAAATATATAGATCCTTAACAACTGGTGAATGAGCATCAGACACGAAAAACTTTTGATTACTGAGATTATGTTTTAGTCTGCCGTGCACGCTGCTGTAAAATGCGACGCTGATTCAAAGACCGAGTCTGAAAAATTTGCAGCCAATCGATATTTGGCACAACACCGGCCCACGTTTCTGGGTGGTCAGCGGTGACGCGTAATAGATGCGACTTATGCGGCGAAGCGGCTTATTCGTGTTTTTTCCCCACTTTGTTAGACATTTTAGGACTGATGCGACTTATACAGCGGAAAATACGGCACGCCGTTTACTACGTTTCACCTGCAAAACTCAAGCGTGGATTTAACTTTTTATGCGTACGTCAAAGACACAGAAAGCTCTACTTAGTCAGGTCACACACCTCTGCTATAAAAAGTAGTTGTGATATTTAGAGTTGTCCAGGGAAGACCATCAGAAATGAAACAATTTCTAACAAACATTTGATTGGAACAATGGAAAATTGTCTCGGTGCTGTACCTTTTTCAGTTTCTCCACCATTTCCTCGATGCTCAGGTCTCCGCTCTGGCTCACCTTCTTCTCCATCTGAGTCAGCCAATCACAGAACTCTTTGTTCTTGTCGTTGAAGACGGTCCAGGCGTTGAGGCGGTCGGCTATTTCCTGCCTGCGTAAAGACACCTGGGAAGAGCCATGACTGATGTTTAGTGTCTATATTCACTCTTATGTACTCGAGACATTTTTCATAATCAACAGGTGTATTTTTTATAATAAAAACTAATTTGTGCAATAAAACCTCTTTACAAAGTAAAAGGGCAGAGCAAAACTAAAGCTAGGAATATTTTTTATTATTACAGCTCCCGTTTCTTTTCAAATGACTCGTGCGCACCGAGTAGCAACTTAAATGATGCATTAAGTTATTTATAGTGAAGTATTCTTGCAAGAGCCACTTGATACATCTTTGTTAAACAAATAAAAGTGGGCGAGTAATTTTAGGGTGCACAAAACAGGCAAGATCATCTAAAATTTGAGTCGTAACAAAAAAGACATCTTAATATAAACAGACTGAGGAAGTCTCTCGGATGAGAGACGAAACGTTTCTACATTTTTTGTTGTTTTGCTTTGTTTTGGGTTTTTTTTTAATGTCCAGAGGACCAGATTTAACTTTTTTAGACATCTTAATATACTTCTATGGGGAAAGCACTTTTAAATAAGGTTAAACATTATAAATATATAAAAGATACAAGACACCCATCTCCTAAATAAACCAAATGTTTTAATTAATGATCAAAACAGCACAAAGTATACAGAAGTAGTATTTGTTTATGTTTTCGGTGTAGTAGTGGGGGGTATTTAATCTCCATCAGAATCAGCACTCAAGTGATTTGAGAGAAACTCCCGGGAGAATCCGGCTATTTGGTCAAATTAACAAGGTCCATTTTCCTAATGACAGCTTAATGCCACAACACCCCGTTACAAAGCTGGGGGGCTTGAGGGGGGGCTGATGATCTTTTTGAGATTTTAGGGCTTACACAATTAGAGCTGCTCTATTTTACTGCTCAGTGGCATTTATTTTGTTAAAATGAGCCTTGCTTTGGTTTTTAATGTATTGCCACAAATGGCCTTCTGGACTGTGAAGAATCTGGGATGTATTGTGAGCTGCGGTCGCCCTCCGAGGACTTTGTGCTGCCTGGGTAACAATAGAGGAGCTCCCTTGGCCTGTTGAGCCATCTGCCCCCGAGCGCCATCGCTGTGACCCACACACACACACGCTTATCTACAACCTGTTAACTATGAAGCAGAAACCATGAAGGCTCAGATTCATGCTTTATGGGCACGTTGTGTTATTTACTTTTTCCCCCAATGAGAAATTGTATACAAGTGATGCATCACGCCTGCAGGTTCTTTCACACCGTGCCGACTTAAGAGGTCTGAAGAACATCTCTGGATTTCAGGAAATTATATTGTAAGTTTTTAAGCGAAACTAAGAGGAAGGAACCACTTAGATCGGGGGTCTGTAATCCTTTTGATCAAAGAGCCATTTCTGCTCCTTCACTCTGTGATGATCAACTGGTGGCCCATGGGCCACTTTGAGCTAGTGGGAGGGCTTGTTCTGACCAGTGGGGGTGACATTTTAAAACTAATAATCAATAATGAATTTTAACATTTATTCATATTTTTACATTTTGAAGCCGAAATAATAAAAAAAATTACATTTTTAAATTTTGGGACTAAACCTAGTCTATGATGTAAAGACGTCTAGTTTCTACCTTTAGATGAAAATGAAAACGCTGAACTCTGCAGGACTATGTGGCTTTTTACGTGAGAAATTAAGCACAGTAGTCCCTCCATCGCGGTTCGTTTTTCGCGGACTCGCTCTATCGTGGTTTTTCAGAATAAGATTGGACATGACACACAAGTGGCTGATTGATGGATGAGCCGCACGACCAGCATGGAATTTTTATTTAAAATAAATTATTTTAAATTATTTAGCACCTGCTGCACCTCTGTGTAGCCCATACTGCAGGATAAACTTCCTCCTGCAGGTGATCACCTGTTCTTCATGCAGAGCGGGGAAGTGGGCGTGGCTAAGAGCGCTTGTAGGAGGCAGGGAGCTGAAATCAAGACATTCTGTGCTCTTTTAGAGCGTTTAGAGTTCAGAAACATTGTTTAGAATATTGCAAGAGTATGAGAAGGGTTTAAACACCTTAACATATATATATTAGGGATGTACGATATTGGATTTTTGGCCGATATCCAATATGCCGATATGTTAAAACTTATTTGGCCAATAACCGATGCCAATACCAATATTTTATATACGTCCCTTTGTCAGAACATAACCCTCTTATTTAGGCTTATTTGCTACAAAAAAAGTGCAACAGCTGTAAGAGCTGGTGACATACATTCAGTAACAGCCATATGATATGCATAGCACTTTAACTACAGTATGCTAAGTTCAAAGTTTTTGTCTATCCATTGTGCCGTAAGACTAATCATGCTAACGAAGCTAACACGACATACAAATGTCTGTGGTAAAACTCACCCAAGTGCTATCGGCCATTAGCTTCTCAATGACATCGGAAATGATTGCTCATAACTCGGGTAACAGTACGTCGGAAAAATATCTCCAACTGCGGACGATGTAGCGAGGCTCAACGTAGTCCATAAATCTTCGGAATCCGACATCCTCACCAACGAAAAATAAAAACTTCCACACCGCTGACATTTTGAATTTTCCACTTCGCCGTGAGATCAGGTAGGCACATGTGAGGTCATCACGTTGTGCTGCTGCTGCAGGCAAAAACAGCGCCTTTTATATCGGCGAGTTATTTTAATGGAATGGCCGATGTCCGATATTGAACTTTAACGCCAATATCGGCCGATACCATGCCGATAATATCATGCATCCCATTATATATATATATATATATATATATATATTATATATATATAATAAACTACTACTTACTACTTGTGCTACTATCCCCACTTAGCGGTTTTTCACTTATCGCGGGGCTTCAGGGTACGAATCCCCCGCGATAAACGAGGGACTACTGTATCCCACTTTTGAAGTAATAAAGCAAAAAATAGTAGTGCCGTTCAAACATTTGCAGAAATTTTTACAAAAAGCAGCCAAAACTAGCCATTTTTTGTTTATGGGTATAAAAACCAGAACAATTAAATTTCCTGCAAGTTTTGGTCAAAGCTTCATAGAGCTGCAGATGAGGGACTAAAGGGCCGCATGTGGCCCCAGAGCCACAGGTTGCAGACCCCTGACTTGGATAAAACAACCAAGGCTACTACATAACTAACATTTCTAGCTGACGCTGACACATTTGTGAACCCCAGTAACTCTTGCCAGAAACAGAGCAAGTGGAAGTGGCCACGGTTTGAATGACTAAATAACTAAAACTTGACAATGTCCAAGTCTTGTCATGCACCAACTGTTTTCTGTGGAACAACCATGCGCTTGTGTTCGAGCCAAAAGTCCTCGCTGTAGGAATGTGAGGCAATATGAAGCTGCTTTCATAGTGGAGTTCCAGGATTTACAGGCTGAAATGATGGACAGTCGGACTAAAGAGCCAAATATTCCTCCATGTTGATGCAAGCAAGGAGAGCAAATATTTTAACCTTAAGAGTAAGGTGTTTGAACACTTTTATAGCAGAACTGTAAAAGAAACAGTGGACATCTGACCTGTGGAAGGATATGATGCTACCTTTTTAATAAGAGGATGAAGTTTTCCCTCCAAGAACTTGCATTTGATGGGGTCTTTTACCAAACAATCAGTGAGTGTGTGGGTGGATTCAGCTTTGTGCTGCCGGACGCCGCTGAGAAACAACGAGCAGCAACTTTTCCCTCCCAAAACTTCTCTCCACCTGTTTCATCTACAGCTGCAGACTTCCTCCTCTCAGTCCATCTGTAAAAAAAAAAAAAAACTTTCTCACCTTCACACACAGCTCTTCCCATTGGCAGTGGAGCTGCTCCAGCTGCTGCTCCAGCAGAGCCGAGTCGCTGGCCGCCAAGTGCTGGGACAGGTCCGTCTTCATGGTGTCCAGTTCCTTCAATCCAGTGGACAAAAACTGCAGAGAGAGTTCGGTCTCCTGCATAACACACACACAAAGCAGTCAGTCACACAGCCATGTAAAAGTTGTGTGTCTGAGCTGGTTCACCTCACATGAATGTCGGTTCTGACCGTCCAGATTAAAGAGCTGTGGTCAGGACAGGGGGGAGGGTAGATGGGGTAAACAGGGGGAGGGGAGTGAAAGAACTGGGGAAAGGGGGGTGAACTCAGAAGGTCACTAGTGGGAGCTACTGGTGGGATTTCTGTTTTCTCTCAACATACATGCATGTTTACGACGAAGGTTTAGGGCCACGCTAAGAAAAAACAAATTAAAAGCCATAAAATCATGAGTATAAAGCCGAATAAAGTCGTACGAGACTTTTTTTTTGGTGCAGCTCTTGTTTATTTATTTATTTTTGCCCACGAGTCGGATCCATGACGCGACCTGTCAATCAATCCAGTAGGCGTGTCAGCAAATGACCAATCCGAAGCTAAATTCTCCTTACCTGCAGAGCTGCTCTGCAGTCCATCACAGCACAGTACTGTAATCAGGGTCAAAGTCCTGAAACTGATAATAATCTGATGCTGATGTGCTGACAGATTAAGTATCTCCTTATTTGTAAAACCAATACCAAATTATAACTTAACAAGATGCTCACTATTCTTTATTTTACCACGGTTAAAATGCGGTAAACCCTGATTTATCGTGTCGGAGTTCGGATAATATTACGACACATTTAGCTTCGGATTGGTCATTTATTGACACGCCTACTTGATTGATTGACAGGTCGTGTTGTGGATCCGATTCACGGAAAAATAAATAAATAAACGAGCGCCGTAAAAAAAAACAAGTCGTGTACAACTTTATTCTCGTAATTGTATGGCTTTTAATTTTTTTTCTTAGCATGGTCCTAAAGCTCCGTCGTACATGTTAACGTGAAATAAATGCAAGTTTTTACACCATACAAGTTTAAATGTTTAATTTATGAGCATTTTAAGTTTTCCTCAGCTGCAGATTTAAACTATATAGAACAAGTTGTTTTTTTCAGCACGAGGTCCTGCTCTGTTCACACAAATATTTTTAAAAATATATATTTCAGTCTCCTAATATACGATTTGACATGAGTGGCTGGTACATTCTAATATTAAATAATTTGTTTTTTTTATAGCTGTACTTATGAATTCATGCATTATTTTTATTTTTATTGTTGCAACACATCTAACACAAAGTCATTTTTGTTGGGGATATTCAGTGTTTATCTTTTATTAATGTTCTAAAATCAAATGAGTAAAATTAGCATTTAAGTCAAATTGATTCATTTTTCAGTTTGGTATAAAACTAACAGATGGCACAAGAATCTTTAATCTACAGACAGACGGAGTTTATTAAAGTTCTTAATGATCGTAGATGATGGCATTACGGCTGTGACTTTAGAATTTGGTAACTTTAAGACTTTTTGAAATATTCAACTTTTGCATTTTTATTTTCATAATTCTGTCTTTCTATGCCGTCTATTTAAGGCACTCTGGGAGCAGCTGGGAGGAGATTTAAACGCCTTGCTCAAGGGCCCTCATTGGGGCAGATGAGGGTGGAGGCAGGCGTGGGTGTTTCACTTTTCCCACCTAAATTTTTGTGGTCCATCTGGGGATTCAAACCTGCGGCCTCCCGATCACAGACCTTCTCTTAAAACTCTTGAAAAACTTTGGGCTGTTTGAAATCTTCAGCTTAGTTGCTTCATTGTTAGCTTTTAGCTACTGTTCAGCTAGTTCTAGCTTTTAGATGCAGTCTTGCTTTTAACTTTTAGCTACTTCTTCGCTGGTTTTATCTTTTGATCATTTTAACAATTCAGTGTCAGTGTCTTTAACAAATTTCAGCAAAGTTGTGCAGAATTCAGAGAAAATAACTTTTCCAGTGACTTCAGGCAGAAATGTGCTTTAAGTTTTAGCTGCACATCGTTTCGAGGAGGGTTTTGTTGTATTTAAAGTGGCATATGAATAAAGTTGACTTTGACATTCACCTGTTTGAGCGGCTCCTCGGAGTCTTCAGGTCTTCCAGTGAGCGATCGTCTCACCTTGTTCAGTTCAGCCTGGATGTTCGTTACTGCCCTCTGACTCTGGCACCACATCTAAACAAACAATATGACACAATAAATACAAAATACAGGAAGTTTGATTAAATTATAATAACTTTTTCACCATTAATGGATTTTTTAAAAATCCTGGTTAATACGAAAAGATTTCCATGCGGTGAGTTATTGTTACCATAAAGAATTTCTTAATGAAAGTACTTTAAAACAGTGGTTCCCAAAACCATGATCCTTGAGGAATGCCATCCTGCATGTTTGAGTCGTTTCCCTGCTCCAACACACCAGATTCAGTGATTTTATTACGTCTTCAAGTTCTGCCAAAGCCTGTTAAGCACCCATTCATTAAAATCAGCTGTGTTAAAGCAGGGAAACAATGGTGTTCCCCAAGGACTAGTGTTGGGAACCCCTGCTTTAAAAGTCCAAGGACACAATGTTTTGTCAAAGAGAATGTTAAAAGTATTCATCATCCTAGATTTACACTGCAGGAAGGTAAATTATACAAAACCCCAATAGTAGGTGAGGTTGTCATAAGCTCAAGAGCTGATGATTATTAATTAAGTTTGTTTTTCTGCATTTTATTGTCCATTAGATGTAAAATCCTTCAGCTTCACTGGAAGTTCTGCAACGCCCACTGCTCTGAGAGTTAGCACCAGGATTTAACCCAAATACCGGTGTCGACTTCTTCCTCTGCAGCACTAATATTCCTCTGTTTTTAACATTACTGATGCAAACTGCAGCAGCCTTGTTTCTACATATGTTCCTTCTGTACAAGGATGAGAATGGGTCATCTGTGGTTTTATGTGGGTCAGGGTCTTACATCTACGTAAAGCTGGTGCTGTGTCCCAGTGATGGAATGACACTGGAAACCAGCTGGTTCTGGATGTGGATCACGATGAGATTTGATCCTTCTCATCAGGAGCTCAAAGCTCTATAAAACACTGGCTCGTGTGTGTGTGTGTGTGTGAGATATAGGTCATTCAAAACGGACTCATTCCTCTTCATTGTTAATAATGTAGTTCATGCTTTCTGTCCTTTGTGTAATCTCTGCATGTTAAATCAAATGAAAATTGCAAATATTTTTCTATTTGCAGTAAGTTTCTGCAAATATACGGCTTTAATTTAACAAAAGGTACAGACAGGGTTTCTTTTTTCAATTTTTATGCTACTTTCTTCTTTAAAACACTCCAACTGTTCAGTCTGTAAAGAGTGACGACGCTGGACAAAAGAAGAGACTTGTGAAAATTGACTGAATGATATTTTCAGTTAATGGTGATTTATGAATAATGTTATAAAGGCTAAACCATTATTTTGTGTCAAACTGTTTTTTTTTTATTTCTTACAAATTTAACTTAAAAAATAAATCATTTTGTGACAGGCTTTTGGGAACAAAGTGCCTAAGAATTCACTTTTAAAAAGCTCCAAGTTGTTTGTTAATTTGTAGACAACCCTGGTTCATTTCAGATTAAGAGACTTTTTATTCCCAAATGTTTCACAGCTCAGAATAAAGTGGATTAAACAAAAACATTCCTCAGAAAATAATCAGGCTCTGGACTGAAAATGGGTGAAAAAGCAAGTCCTCTTCAAAAGATCTAAAGAGAAAATTCATAGAAACATAATAAGAAGAGAGGAGTTTTAACAAAACGGACACGTTTTGCTTTCCAACCTTTTAAACTTAAAAACGAGCAGATTTGATTTAAAGTGCAGCACTTCTCCCCTCAGCGCCTCGTTTTTTCTGCTCCTAATTTCTGTCGTCGTCAAATGGTCGAGCAGTGAAATCACAAACGCATGAAAGCAATTAAGTCAGTTTGAAGAACTCCCTCACAGCGATCTAACGAGGTTAAGTCAGGTTGCTGGACGGATTCTTGTGGAGGAAGCGGACCTGGCTTAACCTGGATAGATTGTTCTAGCTGGATTATTGAGCATGCATCGGGACATCGCTCACAGAGAGGTTCGATCTGAGTCTACACTGGGTTAATTTAGTATATAGAGGGATTTATGACTTGTTTGAGTTGTTTAGGCTGCTGGTACGCAGTACTTGAGGGATGTTACCTCTATAAATGGACAGACGTAAATTAAAGACAGGTGTGTTACCTGGACAGCAGTATCAAGCAGGTCTTTGTTTGTCCTGAGCTGTTCGGTGCTTCGCTCCCAGGCTTCTTTCATGTCTTGAAGCTCGGACTGAAGTCGACTCTGAGAATCCGACTCCATGAGGATTTCACTCAGATGTTCTGCGACTTCCGTTGTCTGGGCGTAGACGGGAGCGTGGAGGTCCAACGAGTCTTCAACACGCTTCAGAAAAACGAGGGGAGAAAAACTTTTGAGAATTTCTAATAAAACAATAATTTCGATTCAATTTAAATAATTCCTTATCATTCGGAGCTGTGGTTAAACTTTCAGGGGGAAAACTAGAGAATTACATTTTCTGAAAATTACAGCGTGAATGCTAAATGACTTTGCTGAAGAAGCTAAAACTAAATTAATTACAGAAAACAAACAGCCATAAAATGCATATAAAATGAAAAGTAAATAAAAGTAGTGATATAAAACAAAATAAAAACAAGCTACATTATGAAACGAGGTAAAATAATAAAAACAGGAACATTATATTAACAATTGTTTAAAATCTCTTAAGAGATCAACCTGGTTGAAGAAGCAAACAGCTAACTAAAAGAAAAATCAAAAGACCAGCTAAAAGCCTAAATTGGCCAATTGAAAGCAAAAAGTAGCAGAAGGTTGGGTAAAAGAAGCAAAAAAAAAAAAAAAGCTAAAAGTAGCAAAAGGCTAAATAAATGTCCACAGAAGCATTAGGCTGGTTAAAAGTAGCAACAACAAAAAACAGGTAAAAGTAGAAAAAGGCTAGCTAAAATTTTACTATTGCAAAAGGCTATATAAAACCTTAAAATAACAAAAGCTAGATAAAAGTAGCAAAAGACTAGCTACAAGCTAAAAATAGCTAAATACTTGATTAAAGAAGCAAACAGCTAACTAAAAGAAAAATCAAAAGACCAGCTAAAAGCTTAAAAAGGCCAATTGAAAGCCTAAAGTAGCAAAAGATGGGTAAAAGAAGCAAAAATGGCTAAAAGTAGAAAAAAGTAGCTAAAAGCTAAAAGTAGCATAAAGCTAAATAAAAGCTTAAAGTAGCATTGGGATGATTAAAAGTAACAACAACAGAAAACCAGGTGAAAGCAGCAAGAGGCTAGCTAAAATGTTACTATTGCAAAAGGCTAAATAAAAACTTAAAATAGCAAAAGCTGGCTAAAGTTAGCAAAAGACTAGCTACGAGCTAAAAGTAGAGCAAGAAGACAAAAATAGAACAAAGTTGCTGAAGTAGATTTCAAAGAGAATGTTTTTGAGGGGATTGAAGAGAACTCAAGTTTACTTCTGTGGGGAAAATATTTGTAATGAAGTTACGTATTTAAAGAAAAACAAAACTTGCAAAAAACTAAATCTCAGCACGTGAATGAGCTAGATGTTTAGATATATTAACGACTTAAATAGCAAAAACTATGCATGAAGTTAGATTGTGAAAAGAAAGTATAGAAAAATTTTATTAAAAGAAAAATAGTAAAAAAATAGCTCTTTGTTTACACAAAAAACTACTGCTTGAAACAACGCCTCGACACAGACCTGGCAAAGAGACCTGCAGCTCTGCAGCTGATTCAGCGTGCAAAGAGGTGGTCCTGTAGGGGGCAGTAAAGAGTCCACGGAACGCCACAGCTTCTTTAAAGATTTTAAACCATGACGGAAGATTCCCCAGTGCTGCAGCTGATCCTTTATCAAGGTCCAGTTCTGCCCAGCCAGAGCCACAGAGCTGCACCAGCTCTTCTTCAGACGGGTCATTTGCATCATGAGTTCAGATCTGTAGGTGGAGCGCAGCAGCAGGTTACAAAGCATCAAATTAAAGACTTTTTTATTTATTGGAATTAAAGGGACAAGGGTAGTTGTTACTGAGCAAAACCTTTCTCTTAAACAGAATGTGTAGTAAAAAAAGGCCAAATTAAAGATTTAGAGATGATTCGAAAACTCGGTCTCTCTCGCTGAAGATTTCCTCATTCCTTTAAGCAACAGTTCAGGATTTCTAAAAGCTCTTTAAAAACTGAAAGAAAACGACTTCTTCATTAACTGAAAAAAACTGAGACGATATTCAAGACTTTAATGTAGTTGGCAAAAAAAAAAAAACATAAATCTATTCACAAAAGTATTTATATGAGCATGCCTGTGAGTCATTTTGCTGACAGATCGTTGATACATTTATAAAAATATTAATCTGTTTCGACCTTTTCTCAGCTGGCTCTGACTCCATGGACTCAACTGCTTCACAGACGAGATGCTGCAGGAGCTGGTGTCCAACAAATATCTCAGCCTGAAGCGCCTGCAGGAGTGAGTGATAACAGCAGATTAATGAGCACAAAGACGATCATAGATCACTCTTTTTAACGGTTACACTGTAAAAATGGATCTGTATTTTAGCCCTGCTGCCAAAGTTGGAGTTCAGTGGTTTTTCTTTATAAAACAAACAAACAAAAAAATCAGTTAAAATTTACAATAAATCTACATTTTCCTACCATTGATTCAGAGAAAAAAAAAGTTTTAAGTAATGTTAATCTTCTTCTTCTTCTGGCTTTTCCCTCTTCAGGGTTCTCCACAGTGAGTCATCCTCCTCCACCTCACTCTGTCCTCTGCATCTTCTGTCTTCACTCCAACTACCTCCATGTCCTCTCTAACTGCATCCATATATCTCCTCCGTCTTTTTCCTGGCAGCTGCATTTCTAACATTCTTCTACCAATATATACCCCCGTCCCTCCTCTGGACATGTCCAAACCATCTCAGTGTGTCCTCTCTAACTTTATCTCCCAGTTGTTCAACCTGGGCTGTACCTCTGATGATCTCATTCCTAATCTTATCCATCCTTGTCACTCCTAAGGAGAACCTCAACATCTTCATTTCTCCTACTTCCAGTTTTGTCTCCTGTCTTTTTGTCAGTGTCAGTGTCTCCAGACCATACAACATTTCAGCACTGCTGTCTTTGCTGCCACCTTTGTGTCACAAATAATTAACTTTTCTCCATCCACTCCATCCTGCCTGAACTCTCTTCTTCACTTCTTTACCACACTCCCCATTTTCCTGGACAGTGGACCCCAAATACTTGAAGTCCTGCACCTTTGTGACCTCTGCTCCTTGTAGCCTCACTGTTCCACTGGCCTCCCTCTCATTCACACACATGTCCTCCGTCTTATTATGGTTGACTTTCATTCCTCTTCTTTCAAGTGCATACCTCCACCTCTCCAAGTTCTGTTCCAACTGTTCCCTGTTCTCACCACAGATCACAATGTCATCCGCAAACATCATAATTCATGGGGATTCCTGCCTGACCTCATCTGTTAGTCAGTCCATCACCAGAGCAAACAAGAAGAGGCTCAGAAATGATCCTTGATGCACTCCAACCTCCACCTTGAAGCTATGTCACTCCTACAGCACATCTCACCACTGTCCTCATACATGTCCTGTACCAGTCTAACATACTCCAGATTTCCTCATGCAATACCACACCTCCTCCCTCTGCACCCTGTCATTTGCTTTTTCTAAATCCACAAAGACACAATAGAGTTCTTTCTGACCTTCTATGTACTTCTCCATTAGCATCCTCAAAGCAAAGATGGCGTCTGTGGTGCTCTTTCTTGGCATGAAACCATACTGCTGCTCAGTCACCTCTCGTCTAAGTTTTGCTTCCACAACTCTCTTCCAGATCTTCAAGATGAAAATGGGCATCAGCACACTTCTCTGTTCCTCGGGCATTTTCTCTCCTCACTTGTTAGAAACTTACCATTCCTATCTTTAATAAGTCTAACCTGCTGCACATCCTTTCCATCTTGATCCCTCTGTCTTGCCAATTGGTATAATTCCATCTCGCCCTCTTTAGTGTCCAGCCTCCCATACAACTCATCGTACGCCCTCTACTTTGCCTTAGTTACCTTCCTCTTTGCTCTACATCCCATCTCCTTATATTCCTGTCTCCTCTCTTCAGTTCTCTCACTGTTCTATTTCTTCTTGGCTAATCTCTTTCTTTGAACGGCGTCCTGCACTTCACTATTCCACCACCAGGTTTCCTTATCATCCATTCTCTGTCCATTTGACCCACCAAGTACCTTCCTACCTGTCTAATTACTGTTGCTGTAGTAGTCCAGTCATTTGGAAGCTCTTTCTTACCACCCACAGCTTTTAACAGCTCCTCTCCGAATTTCTCACAACACTTTTCTTTTCTCAGCTTCTACCTTTTGGTATTCTTCTCTGATTTGGCTCTTCTTCACAACAGTAATTCTATACACAACCATCTGATGCTGTCTGGCCACGCTCTCCCCTGCTACATCCTTAGTCTCCAATCTCCCTCAGGTTTCCTCTTCTACGCAGAATGTAGTCGACCTGTGTACTCCTTCCTCCACTCATCGGTAAATCCATGTTCCTCCAGCCACTACTACAGCCACTTCCATTCTCTTGACAAAATCCACCACCATCTGTCCTTCCTGGTTCCTTTCTTGACACCAACCCTACCCATGACTTCCTCATCTCCTCCGTTTCCTTCACCAACATGTCCATTCAGGTCTGCTCTGATCACCACTCTCTCCTCCCTGGGAATACTCTCTATCACTTCATCCAAACCCTTCAAAAATGTAACTTTCTCCTCCACATCACATCCAGCCTGTGCAGCATAAACACTGACGATGTTTAGCATCAGACCTTCTACTTCTACCTTCAGACACATCACCCTATCTGACACTCCTTTCACCTCTACTACATTCTTTACCAACTCCCCCTTCAGGACCGCCCCTACTCCATTTCTCTTTCTATCCACACCATGGTAAAACAATTTAAATCCTGCTCCAATGATGTGAGCCTTGCTGCCCTTCCACTTGGTCCCTTGGACACATAAAACATCTACCTTCCTTCTCTGCATCATGTCAGCCAGCTCTCTACCTTTGCCTGTTATTGCCTACATTCTTAACTTTCCTCTTCTCCCTTTGTCTCCTGACACGTTTCCCTCCTCGTGGTCTTTTACCAACAGTAGCACTATTTCCGCTGGCTCCCTGTTTGTCAACAGTACTGGTGGCGGTCGTTGTTAAGCTGGGCCTTGACCGATCCAGTATGGTGTCGCTTAGATGAAGTTGCATATAAGTTTTGGCAAAAGTGTTTTATGTCGGATGCCCTTCCTGACACAAGCCTCACCATTTACCCGGGCTTGGGCACAAAATATACACCGTCTTGTGCTCCTAGTGGCTGGTTTGTTTTGAGTAATGTTAATGGAGCTCTTTAAAAGAGTGGTGGCACAGAGGTTGGAGAAAGTGAGCCTGTAATCGGAAGGTCGCTGGATCGACCCCCTGGACAGACATCATCAAAATGTGGGTGGGAAAGGTGAAGCGCACACACCTGCTGCCTCCAACCTAATTTGCCCCAATCTGGGCCTTTGAGCAAGGCTCTTAACCCCCACCATCTGCTGCCCCGGGTGTCCTACATAGCAGCTTTCTGCTCCACACAGAGAGCTGTGGTAGCTCGGTGGTCTGTGGTTGTGTCAGGAAGGACAACCGGCGTAAAAACAATCGCCAAGTCTTTGAGCGACTTAGTTCGCTGTGGCGACCCCTGAAGAAGGGAGCAGCTAAAAAAAAGAAGAGGAAGAATGGAGCTCCGTAAAAATATATTTTTGTGGAGCCAAAATGAGTTTCTCTAACAAGATGAAACAGATTCCTCACTATGGAAAAAAAAAAAAGAATACATATTTAAATTTGGGCAATTTGTCACTCTAAAAAATTGGAAATCTGTGGGCTTGTTATGGCTGTCAGGTACAAATCTCAGTAATGTTAAGAAAATGACAAAAAGTGTGTGAACCTGATGAACGCTCAGCATCTCCTGAAGGTTTGAGTAACTCGGAGGTTTTCTGCACACCGAGTCTCGCTCCAGTTTTTCCTGGATAGAATTCAGTTTCTTACATTTTTCCTGGAAGTCCTGGGAGCTCTGGAGCTCCTCGTTCAGCTCTCTACAGAACAACAGAAAGTGCAAAGCCATTAAAAAGCTAATTTAAAACACAAGTCTTTAAACCGGGGGAGTCGAACTCAGTTACACAATAAATTGATCTCAGTCGAAGAGAAAGCTCTCTGTCAATTCTGAATAATTAAGAAAACTATAAAACATGTAAACTGACCTAGGTTTTTTAAAGTATGTTACATTTCTGATATAGAACTATAAATAACTACTGTCCTTGATGCATTTTATATAAATTAGTACAAAATATGTAAATTCAGATAAACACAGCATAGCACTCATTTATTACAACTTCATTTTATTTGTAGTTCTTAATTAGTTTTTTCTTAGTCATACAGTTCCTCTATAGTTAAAAAAACAGCTTAAATATTTCTATAAATTTAAGGAGATTATGTCGATCGGATGCACATTAGGTTAAACCAAATACATGCCATCTTCCCCCAGCTGCTACTTCATCAGCAACAGTTTGATCTGTTCTATTTGGACATTTATATTAGCTCATTCTCTGTCAAAATCAGACAGAATTT
>NC_056509.1:42568928-42579472 GCF_014905685.2 Nematolebias whitei
ATATATAATATAATATTACATATTACTTGGCCTTAGCCTCGTACTTACAAAGTCAGCCAACGGCCAAGTGAAGTGTGCACTAAATTTCTAATTGTTTTGTTTTTCCAAGTAAAATAACAAGAAAAGAAACTCAATAAATAAACAAATAAATAAATGGGCCAGATAAAAGTGTGACAGGGTCCAAATATATAATAATATAATAATTTGATACTACTTTAAGATGCTAAAATACACTAATTGATTAATTCTAATTTTGCCTAATAAAACTTTGTAAATATTTATACAAGAAATTTGATACTGTTACGTTCAGGGTTTTATAATATTAATTGTAACCTGAAACAGATTACCTGTTTCTGTCTGATGCCAGAGTTACGTTTTCCACCCACTGCCTGTAGAGTGAGCCCACTCTCTCTCTCTCCTGGTTGTTAAAAGTCATCAAGCCAGTCGTCTCCCTGACGTCAACTAGAGATGGAACCAGGTCACTGAGGTCCAAAAGAACCTGCTGAGAAGTTAAGACAGAACACAAAGCAGAGTATTATGGTTTCATTTAACATGCAATAGGTACTGTAAAGGGAAGCTCATTCAGTCAGACCTACCTTTACAGAGTCTGTGTCACGTGCACCAGTCTTCAGTTTCAGCATCTGTTCTTCAAGAGTCTCCAGTCGAGTCTGAAAGTGTTTCTGCTGTTCCAAATTCATCTGCACATCGAAATAAACACTGCTGAATTCATGCCAGCTAAGATCTGTTAACATCAAGCGGCATTTAACTCCAGAAAAAAAAAACATTAATACAGAAGTCCCTCGCTACTTCGTGGTTCGTTTTTCGCGGACTCGCTCTATCGCGGTTTTTCAAAATCAGATTGGACATGACACACAATTGGCTGCTTGATGGACGAGCTGCACGATCAGCATGGAATTTTTATTTAAAGTAAATTATTTTAATTTATCTAGCACCTGCTGCACCTTTGCACAGCCCAAACTGCAGGAGAAAGTCCTCCTGCAGCACCTCCTCCATGATCTCTGTTCTGCTGTGGAGAAGTGGGCGTGGCTGAGTGCAAGGCCACACCCACATCTCCGCAGCAGAAGTAGTAGTAATACAAGTAGTAAGTAATAGTTTGTTTGTGAATAGATATCCACACACACACACACACACACACACATATATATTTTTTTATTTGCTTTCTGTCTGTGTATCGGAGCTCCTATTAAACACCTTTCAAAACTAAAACTACTGTCATGGATCTGGTCAGTTGGACGTTCAACGCAATCGACAAAATCTTTTTCAACAAATCGACAGTCTCCTGGAGAGCCCTCATGTCCCACTGACACTCAAGCGGCAGGATACGTCATGGATCCGTGGGGAGTTTGGGAGCGGATGCGTCTTTCGGTTTTGTCTCAGGAGGACGTCGAATACATTTATATAATTGGATTCATGATAGCAGGGTTTCTGCTTTTTGGCATCGGTGGATTCCTGTTATCGGCTATTAAGGAAGACAGCGGCAGCGGTTTTGGCCATGGCAAAACTGCTGAGTCTGTGTGAAGGTTTGGTTCGAGCTTCGAGTACCCAAAATCGGCTTATTTACAAGCTAAACCGTAAGATGGAAGAGATTTGTGGGAATCGCAGGCCACCTGTGGCTTCTGGGACTCGTCAGTATGTTGGAGACGACCTTGGAGGAGCCTCGTAGGCACGGACCAGTGGACTGCCCACAAACCTGTCCATTTCGGATCTTGAAAATACCGACAGGACTCAAGGCTGACAAGAAAAAAACACAGACTGCTTGAAAAAAAAAAAAAAAAAAAAATCAACAATTGTGGCTTATCTGAATCTGACTACCCCGGTTGGCCACGAAAACAGGAAGACTTATCAAATGTCTCCTGGGATATGTGCAAACTAAGGAAAAGCTTTGTGTATTGCACCCCCCAAGAACTTCTGTGAAGGCTTATCAGAACTGGGCCGGCTGACCAACAACTTATCAGGACTAAGGTCTATCTGGAAGTGCTTCATGGACAAATCTCAATGTCTTGCTGTCAAACTACTACTACTTGCTACTTGTACTACTATTCCTACTTCACAGTTTTTCACTTATTGCGGGGCTTCAGGGTACGACTCCCCCGCGATAAACGAGGGACTACTGTAAAATGCATTTACGACACGAAAACTATTCAAACTAATGATCTCACCTGAAGACCTTCATTTACTCCTGATGCAGCCTGGTTCAGCAGCAGGATCTCATTCATCAGCAGTCTGGTTTCTGATTGGATCAGCTTTGCGGCCAGAGGTTCGAGGTGTCCAATAAGATGCTTGGATACTTCCAGCACGGCTCCCATGCTGCTTTGCAACTCTTCAGCAGCACCCTGCAGCTTCTAATGCAAATAAACAAAGAAATAAATATTTTCAAAAGATTTAGGGTTTCCAAATGGCAGACTGTGGTCTGGATCCGGAGCCAAGCAAAGTCCTATCTGGGCCCAGATCCAATTGTTTATTTTAGGCAGCGCAGCATTTCCCACACGTATGGTATTTAGTTACAGGATGTGCAGTTTCTCAGAGTTTCTGAGTTTTGTGGTAATTCATTTAACGCAGCACAAAATGTTATAGCATTTACAGTAGGTACAAGCCTGAAAAAAACAATAGGGTGAGAAAAGAAAGCCAACATGGCTGTCACTAAAAAATATATATATTCTTCACGTTTTCTAGAGGAAAAAAAACGATACGCAAATAAACTTGTTTGTTTCATCTGTTCACATGCATTTAACAGATTTGTTTGTCTTCCTATGGAATAAACTGTTTTTCCTGTTACCACAGAATACACCTTCCTGTGTACTAAAACAGCAAAAAAACATAAATGATTTTTTTTTTTCGTCGAACCAGCAAAACAACATTTCCTCTGGAATAAGCAGAGCAGGACAAGGGGTCAGGTGCTCCAACAAAGAATGGCTCATTGCTCATCGGAACATGCTGCCGCTTCCATTTCAAGAACAGGAGACCAGACAGAGAAAAACATTTAATTAAATTTGTGAACGTAATGCATGGACTCCCTGCACCTGGAACATGGTGAGTCAGGCAGAGAATGTAATAAATCTAAAAAAATAAATAAATAAAAATAATAAAAGCTTTTGGCAACTATGAAAAACAAGGTTTGTGAATCCAGTTCTGCTTGCTCTAAAAACAGTTGTTGCTTGTTAGAGGAATGATTTAGGTAATGAAATGTATAAACTTATATTTATTTTATACCATATATATTACCATACCATATATATTTTATTCGGGCTGCTGTTCGGTGTATTGTTTTTATACTACTAGTGCTTAGTGTATTTTTAGTTAACATTTTTATTAGTTCATATCGTAGATCTTATTATTGTTTTTCTTTTTCATTTTAATACTTTTGTTGGATGTAACTGGAACCCTGTGTAACAGTTTTGTTCCACCACATGTACCACATGTGGTGTGTATGACAAATAAAGAACCTTGAATCCTTAAATACAGATATTTTTAAACTGCAAATCCAAGTTACTATCTACACCAGAGTATTTTTCAAGTATTAAAGGATTCATTCAACTCTATAGCACTATAAGGTACACAAAGAGTACTAGGGTAGAGCTGTCATTGCTAACCCGGATTAAGGCCAGGCCATAATAATGTGCTTAATGTGCGGGCCAGGTCGATGTCGGGCTGCGCGCGGCTGACGATCCAATTATATGGAAACATGGCTTGCCATACTATCACCAGCTGCACACGGCCATTTGACCGCGTGCTGACCGGCCTTGAAAGAGGTAAAAAGTTCAGTTAAGCTTCAGATGGGACTGTACTGCCAGGCAGTGATCCATCAGCCCAAATGGACGTTCATTCAGCCGCTGCACTCAGCGGATGCACGCGGCCGATGACCCAAACAGGTGAGAGCCCAAAATATCCGACATGCCAGAGCAGGGTCTGTGTTTGAATAATGCAGAATGCAGGCAGAAGCAGGGATTTAATGCGCTTTGACAGCCATGAAAGTACAAACACCGCCTCAGCGCCGATCTTCTGCCCCCTCAGCTGTGCGTCCACCGACTGTTTATAACTATATAAGCTGTCAAAGCTTAATTAAAAATGTGTGTGTGTGTGTGGGGGGGGGGGGGGGGTCTGTAATTACTGTTAATTCATCGGGTCGGGTGGGGTTCGGAAATGATGGCTACAGGCCGGGACCGGGTCGGATTCTTTGGGCCTGAATTCAACTCCACTTTAGGGGTGCCGAGAACCTCAAACTCACCTTGAGAGAACAAATCTTGGCTTGTGGGTCTGCTTCAGGTGAGGAGCTAAACTCAGCCCACAGGTGCTGCAGGTGATGAGAGCAGCTGCACGAGAGGCGGCTGTACTCCTTCCAGAGGGAAAAGGTGTTTCCAGTCTTTTCATGCTCGTCTTGTATCTCTTGCACTGTGCTCTTCCACCTGAGAAGGCCACAATAAAACATTTGTCCTCAACTCTAATGTGCACAGAGAAAAGATCTAACTGTTTGATTGAGACGACACGACATTGAAGATAAATAAATAAAAATCAGGCCTAGTTTCTTTGAAGAAATGCACACCATCCCCTACCTTTACACACCTACACCATCTGATGTTAAAATACGAGACAGTTGTAGCTGTTTTGGTCAAACATGCAGGAGTACGTGTTGAAGATGACCCTCAGCTACTACCATACCAAGTTTTAGCTCAACGTCTGTAAAACTAGCCGAGTTAGAGCCATTTTTGTGTTGGTTACTGATTAGCAGGGCAGACATCTTGTAATGGACTGACCCCAGAAGAAAACCAGTTGTAGATGTACTTTTTGTTAAAATCCATTCATTGGTTCGCGAGATATTTTGCTAACAGACAAAACAGGGATGAATCCAACAAAAACCTCATGCAATAAATAGCACTTGCAGCAGGTGTTGGGAATAACTCTCAACTTCTACCACACCAACTTTTTGTTCGTTATTTTAAAAACGGACTGATTTATAACCATTTTAGAATTTTAAAAAGCCAGTTGGCTGTGGCGGCCATCTTTAATTGGTTGTAGATGTGCATCCAATAATTATTTTTTGCAAGTTTCATTAAAATCCCTCAAAGGTTCAGGCGATATTTTGCTTATAGACAGATGTATGAACACAAGTCTCATCACCTGTGGTGGATGATAATTACCATACTTTTCGCCGTAAAAGTTGCACTTTTTTAAGTCCTGCGACTTATAAACTGAAGCGACTAATATATGTCCCCCCCCCACATATTTTTAACACAATTTTGGGCTGAGATCTGACTCTTTCATTCATTCTGACATGGAAAATATTGAACACTACCATTTTCAGCTGCTAGATAGCCCTCGAGTAATATGGCAAGATAAGTGTCTCATTAATAGGTGAAAGTGGCTATTAATGAGACACTTGGCTTGCCATACGAAGCCACAGTCGTCTCGCTCCGGAACTCCTGGAGCAAACATCAAATCAGCTGCATTTCACCGCGCCGCCCAGGCGAAATGCAGCTGATTTGACCATTGAAGTGCATTTATTAATGATATATTCAACTGAGCCACACCTTTACTATAATGTCAAGCAAACAAATAATTGTTTTTAGGTGTTAATCTTGTTAAATTTCAAAGAAATGCACAGCGAGTCCTTCCTCTGTGCGCTATCGCAAATCGATTTTTGAAATGCATCCGATTTGACCGTCAAAGGGCATTTATTAAGAAAAGGTTCAACTGAGACGCATCTTTGCTATAATTTCGAGCAAACAAATAATTGCTTTTAAGTGTTAATCTTGTCAAATTCTTGTTAAAGTCCTCCCGTGCACGCTCCCGCGGCCACCATTTAGCAGC
Source organism: Nematolebias whitei (assembly GCF_014905685.2). Taxonomy (NCBI): domain Eukaryota; kingdom Metazoa; phylum Chordata; class Actinopteri; order Cyprinodontiformes; family Rivulidae; genus Nematolebias; species Nematolebias whitei. The sequence goes on from NC_056509.1 coordinate 42,574,755, forward strand.
CAATCGAGCCAAACAAAGGCGGACGTTAAACATTTACAGGATCAGGTGTAAACGTTTTGTTGAAAGCGTAACGTTCCTTTGCACAACCGACCGTTTCCGCTCTCCGTCCACTTTATCACCAAGAGCCCGAGCTGCTCCCTGATGGAGCGTCTCCACCAGCCTCCGATGGGATTTATCCACAGCCGTCCAAAGTTGCTCCTCCTCCGCCTCCACCTTCGTCTGGAGCTCCTGAGTAAAGAAAAAACACCTTGCTTTCACGCTCGCTCTCTGAAAGCACATTTACTTCCCTGAAAAATGAGAACGCGGTCTGAAAGGAACTGACAGCTTGAAGTCCATGAAAGCCCACACTTTCCCAAACCTGTCAAAACTGGACTGAGGCTTTTAACCACAGCTTGCTTTTTCACAGAGACACTATTATACACTTTATCTTTAAAACCATTCTTCTCTACAGGTTTAACATTGTTCGATGAATATGTTATTAAAATACATCTGTGGCGGGGGTGTAGCATTTTATCTATATAGGTATCTCACAGCTCACCTGGAGGAAGTCTGAGTATCCTTCAGCCTGCTTCAGTGAGAAGAGAGGAGCCTGCTGACGCCGCAGGGCGCAGCGAACCCTCGTGGCAAACAGAGTAACGTCCCCCAGAGCTCTTTGGAAGAAAGTCCACTCCTCCACAGTCTGCTGAAGAGCAGGTCTGAGCGCTTCCATCTGCAAATGGCCCAAAGGAAAGGTGAGGGGCATTTGGTAGCTTGGAGAATTTTTTAATGTTTTGCAACGAGTAGCTGTAAACACAAAGAGGAGCCAAGAAGAAAAGCTCAGAGGAAGAGAGTCTGCACATTCCTCTCACATCGATGGTTAACGCGTCATCAAATTACGAATTTATAAGCAGAATTAGTGACCAAACGCCAACAACCTTGTGTTTGTTTCCCTACAGAAACAGCTGAAGGAACTGAAAACAGGCAAAGTTTACAAGAAGTAATGGTTTATCTATAAAAGCTACGACCAGGTCAGTCATGTGACTCGAGCTTACATGAAGTTCATCAGATTTAGCCGAGTGATTCGTTTATACTTAATGCAGACCCGCATTTCAGATTGACATGTGTAAAACTAGTGGAGCACAACGGATGGAAAGATGGATACTTTATCAATTCCAGGGGGTAATTTGAGACATCCAGTGGCAGTTTCTAATTATATAGAAAAAAATACATTTGAAATAATGATAATAAAAAAGAAGGAGAATACACAAATTTGAATAAAGACAATATGCACAAGGTGATGGGGAGTACTACATTCATGATTAACATAATTATATATATATATATATATATATATATATATACACACACACACATACATGTATATGTGTCCGGGGTGCCGCAGATTTACAAGGCTTTATTTTTACTGTACGGGATTTGAGTTTGCCCAGATTAATACTTGAGCTCAGGATAATCTTTTTATTGATGGATTTCATTATTTGCACATAAGTACCTTTAAATGATAACTGGTTGGTTTAGTTTTAAATTCAACATCTCAACACTGAAACATGAGAGTTTGTCTCTGTTCAATGCCAATCTTTGAGAATCAGGGCCGCTTACAGTCAACAACATACAACCACCTTTTATTAAACCTATTGGTCAATACTCGTTTTTACCTAAAACATTAATATTTGCTTAACATGTATTTAACAACTCTTTCTGTAAAAATAGTTTCCTTGAAAGAAACAAGTCAATTATACATTTTTTTGGAGGACATTTTGCCTAAATTAAATTTAAAAAAGTGACCACAGTGAATAGTTTCAACTAAGGTTTAAATCAGCTGAATGTAGGTGAATACGATTGGGTTTAAGTTATTCTCGTCTTAAAATCTGTTTTAATGAGTTTACATTCGACACGGTCATTAGAGGCAGAACATAAAAAAAAAATGAAATCGCCATAAATTAAATTCTTTGCCAACGTTAATTTTTTGTTTTTAGTTTTACAACCCGTTTTTCTAGAAAATGTATTTTGAACAAAGAATGAAGTTATAAAAGTGATTAAAAAAAATCTGCCTTCTCTTTATAAACCAGCAGATCGTACCGTTTCAAGTCACATTTCTGCAAACCTGTAACTCTAAATTCATTTTTTTCTCCGTTTGACAAACTCTGAAGAAGCATAACTTACATTAAAATAAATGAGCTGCCGTAAAACCAACACAATAACTATAAAAACATGAGAATGCTTGGAGAGCTGAGTGGAGTCTGCAGAGCGCAGAAGTTTAAAATATAAAAAACATTGAACGTAAATCTGTGCAGGGTCACGTCTCTGATCGCAGCTTCAGCTACCTGTTCACTAAGATCCCTGCACGTCCGACTGACGCACTCTGCTCGCTCGGAGAAGACGGCGTCACACAGGTGCTTTTCTTCCTTCCCACAATGCACTCGGGTTGTCCTCAACTCCCGCAGAGCTCCAGAGACCTCCTTCACTCTGCCGACAGCAGCCTGGAAGACAAAGGGCAAAGATCAGAGGAACTCGTGCAGAAACGCTCGGGAGATGAAATCAGCGGGCTTCAGATGATGATACCTCCCACTCTGGAAGAGCGCTGTGAGCCAGAGTCTGAGCGATGGGCCGTTTCCACCGCTGCAGCTGCTGCTGCTGCTGCTCGAGCCGGCCGCGGAGCTTCTGCAGACGTCTTTCTCGTTCTGCACAGGCCTGATGGACGTGTTTCACGTCGCAAACCTGAAAAGATAAAAAAAGCAAAACTGTGGCTCAAAACGGGAAGAAAGTCTTTGCAAACCAAAATAACATGTTTTGTTTAGTAAAATAAATAAAAACAAAATTCAAATGCTCCCATAAATAGTTTATTTTTACGCTGGATGCCCTTCCTGACACAACCACAGACCACTGAGCTACCACAGCCCTGTGTGTGGAGCGGAGCTGCCATCTAGGGTGCCCGGGGGAGCAGAAGGTGGGGCTTAAGGGCCTTGCTCAAGGGCCCAGAGTGGAGGCAGATGTGGGTGCTTCACCAATCCTACCCACATTTTTATGTTGCCGGGAGTTGAACCAACGGCCTTCCGATCACAAGCCCACCTTCCCTAACCTCTGCCCCACCACTCCCTGTTCCCATAAATAGATACTACTGTGTAATACTGTAATAGTACTACTGAACTTTAAGTTAAATTAGCAGAACTGAGCATCAATCAGACAAAAGCTAACTAAAAGCTAACATTAGCTAAACTAAAGCTAAGTGCTAAGAGCTAAGTGCTAAGTGCTAAGCGGCTCCTCAGATAAATAACGTTATTAACTTTTTATTTATAAGAATGTTTCTGTTCAGTGCCCTGAGATGACTTCTGTTGTAACTTGGTGCTATATAAATAAACTGAATTGAATTAAATGTAGCAAAATAGCCACTAAAAGCTAAATTCAGCTAAATTGTAGCTAAAAGCTCGAAGCACCACGAGACAAAAATAGAGCTGAATCATTTTTAGAGAACAATGATTTGAGGAAATTGAAGGGTATGCATTTTATTAGGGACATTTTTTTGTAAATAAAGTTCAACAATTTCAAAAAGTGTAAAAAAAAAAAGTTACAAACACTAAAAGTCAGAGCGCAATCGTTGTTTTGGAGCACGATTGATTGAAATCATACAAAGATTGTGGAAGTAGTTTGTTTACAAAAACACAAGGAAGAAACATATATTTACATAATTTTAAATAATCCTTCTTTAAATTAATTTATTTTTCCACTTATTAGAACATACTTGCTTCAAATCAAATGTGTTTTATTTTTAGGTACGAAGTTTAGATGTTGACAAACGTAGCTGCGACCTTTAGATGCTTTATGTACCCGTTTCTCCAGCTCCCTCTGAAGGTGCAGCCACTGCGACCTGACGGTGCCGAGTCCCTCTGCGAACGTTGTGCGCTCGGAGCCGAGACTCTGAACGTCTGCTGCCACCATCCGACGCCCAGGCTGAGACAGGAAGTCAAAGAGGAAGTGACCATTGGCCAGAGCTTTCCTCATCACCTGAGAGACAAGACGTATGAAAAAATACATTTTATATTTGTTCAGATATTGAAATTGTAAAGTACATCTCATAAGACTGACATAATGGAGGTCATAGCAGTGCATTCATACATAAATATGCTCAACGTTATATTCATTCATTCAACCTTTATTTAGACAGGTAAATCCCATTGAGCCTCGAGGACTCATTTACAAGAGAGACCTGATTGGGTTATAAGTTTGTGTGCACAGAAAATGACTTAATGAATGAATGTTTATGAAGAATTCACACTACTGCGATCATTTTTCTTCCATATTTTTCAGCGCGATTCTCGTTCCGCAGTTTTCAACCTATTTCAACAAATCATGAATCAAAATGTTCAACTCTTTCAGGACAATCCAACTTTGACTTTTGGCTTTGGTGCAACTTTAGCTTTTTGAAATATTTAGCCTTTTCTGTTATTTATTCCATCATAGACAATGAACTGAGCTCATTTTACATCCTTCAGATCTTTAGATCTGTTCACAACCTTTCACTGCTCCTTTCACATTTTGTTCTGGTTCAGCTTCTTTCAGCGTCCTTATGCAAATTTATACTTTTTTCCCAAGCTACTTTCAGCTGTTTTTCTGCTGTCTTGTGCTCCTTTCGGGATCTTTCTGCTAATATTTGTGCTTCTTCTAACTTCTTTCTGCTAATTTCAGCTTGTTTTGCTCCTTTCAGCTTATTTCAGCTGTTTTTC
>NC_056509.1:42579482-42601954 GCF_014905685.2 Nematolebias whitei
TTCTAACTTCTTTCTGTTAATTTCAGCTTGTTTTGCTCCTTTCAGCTGTTTTTCTGCTGTTTTGTGCCCCTTTCAGGATCTTTCTACATTTTTGTGCTTGTTCTAACTTCTTTCTGTTAATTTCAGCTTGTTTTGCTACTTTCAACTGTTTTTCTGCTGTTTTGTGCCCCTTTCAGGATCCTTCTGTTAACTAAAACATTTTTGGGCTTCTTATAACTTCTTTCTGCAAATTTCAGCTTTTTCTACTATTTCAGCTACTATATAACTGTTTTATGCTAATTTAAGCTTTTTCAGCTAATTCAACATTTTTTTTACACTCATTTAAACTTTTTTCAGTCTAATTAAGCAAAATTCTTCTCTCTCAACTTCCTTCTTGTAATTTCAGCTTCTTCCTGACTTTTTAGCTAATTTTCAGCAGGTTTTTTTGTGCTAATTTCAGCTTTTTTCAGATAATTTCCACATTTTTGTGCTCATTTCTACTTCTTTCAGCATAATTGGGAAACCTTGTTCTTTCTGCTTTCTTATGCAAATTTAAGCTTGTTCTACGTTTTCAGCTACCCTTTAAGCTAATTTTAGCTGGTTTCAGACAAATTCAAGTTTATCATGGTAATTTCTGCTACCTTCAGCGTAATTAACTTCTTACTGCTAGTTTCAGCTCGTTATGCTACTTTCAGCTTATTTCTGCTAGTTTCAGTTATTTCGGCTACTATTTAGATGTTTAATGCCAATTTTAGCTTTTACAGCTAATTCTAAATTATTTTAGCTCATTTCATCTCCTTTCAATTCCTTCTCATAGTTTAAGCTTCTTTCTGTCTTTTCAGCTACTTTTCAGCTTTTTTGTTGTTGCTAATTTCAGCTTTTTTTTTAGCCAAGTTCCTAAATTTGTGCTTATTTCTGCTCATTTAAACCTAATTCAGCAAATGTGTGTTATTTCTTTTTTCTCCTGCTAACTTAGGCTTGTTCTTCCATTTCAGCATATTTTAGCTAATTTTAGCTGTTCTTCAGCAATAAGCACTCGCACTGTATTTTTGCAGGAAATGCAACTTCTCTAGTTTTGATTATTTATTTATGCAGTGCACTTTGATTGGTGAAAAATGAAAATCATACAGAGCTTTGACAAGAACAAAGGTGTGTAAAATAGAACATTCAGGAGAAAAACACGTATAAATTCAAACTGAACAGATAAACGAGTCAACTGTTTCAGATACGAGTAAAAAAATACTTTAGTTTAAAGCGGAAGTCAAACCAGGTTACCCGATATTTCTGCAGGATTTCAGCAAACTGAGCTGCGTTTTGGGCCTTGCAGATCCGTTCGTTCTCCTGGTTCAACTGAGCCTCGGTTCTTTTCAGCCAGGCCTCCAGGTCAGACAGCAGCTCCAGCGGCGGCTCTGCAGCCGTCAGACGCTAACGGACATAATTCAACAGGGAGGAACGTAAAACAAGTCTACCTTTTGTAGGTTTTTAATTATTTTCAAGCCCTTTAAAGTGAGTAATCGTTCATTGAACATCTGTTCTATTCTAATAAGATCCACAATATTAAATCTCTGGAAGATAAGATCTTTTCATCATCTGCTGGAGTGATTTCCACTTTTAAAAGACATCGATTTAAACCATCTGGATGGAAGAAACTGGCAAAATCAGCTTATTAAAGCTCTGCCAAATATCTGTTTCCATTCGCTGGTGATGGATGGTGAGGAGAAATAAGGCATGACCTTCCTCTCCACTCCCTCCCCTCTTCAGTCGCCACAAAAGGGATTTCAGAAGGGTTTGAGTTTATACTCCCCTCACTGGAGAAGATCTAATTATTTCTGAAAACAAACAGCACTTCCTTCTGGATCTCTAACGTTTCAGTGGCTTCGCGTTGTGCTGCAGTTTCAACTTCTTATTATCAAAAGTTAAAAGGATATTTTCCCCAAACACAAAAAAACGTTGCACCTGCTGCAGCCGGTCTTGACTCCTGGAGAGGTCAGAGGTCATTTGGCTGCAGCCGACCTCCATCTGACTGATCTGGGTTCTCAGCTTGGGACAATCTGCTTCCCTCAGGTGGAGCAGCTCAGTGGCGTCTTTTGATACGGACTCCCACAGCTCTGAGATGGTCTCCAGCTCCATAGAGAAGTCCTGGAAAAGAAAACGAGTCAGTCCGGCCCAACTCAGATCTGTATTGTTAGTGGGTGTTCATCTGTCTGTCTGTCTGTTAGCAAAATATCTCATGAACCACTTGATGGATTTCAATGAAACTCTCAGAGAGTAATCATAGGATAAGCATCTTTAACTGAATACGTTTTACAGTCATCACAATCAAAGATGGCTGCCACAACCAACTGATATTAGCCAGTACAAAAATCGCTATAACTCTCTCAATTTTACAAGTTTTGGACTAAAATTTGATGTGGTAGTAGCTGAGAGTAGGCCTCTCTCAATACACAATCAATCAATTAATCGCATGATAAATGAAAATTATCAACCTCATTTTCATTTATCGGCTTTATCGTTCCTTTGTGTCTCTCTCCTTCTACTGAAGACACTGGATGACAAAAGGCTCAATTCCGGTGCTCTTCACTGACCCATCCCTTTCTCTTTAAAATCTGTTTTAACCGTCCAAAATCACGTTTTTGGAATTGGGGGCCGAGATGGTGTAGTGGCAGGGCAGCCGGCTTGGGACCAGAAAGTCCCAGGTTCGATCCCCAGTCACTGCACATCACGTGGTGTCTCTGGGCAGCACACCTCATCCCCAAAATGCCCCCCGGCGCTTTCAATAGCTGCCCACTGCACCACCTGGTGGTGGATGGGTTAAATGCAGAGACTAATTTCGCCATTGTATGGAAACATACAGTGCTGACATTGTGATGACATTATTATTATTAAAAGCAGCTAAGCTGAGAAGCTAAGCTACGAGCTAAGCTAACAGGCCGACCACAGGGAAAAAACCTCCGTCTCGTCGAAGCTACAGAATTCACGGATAAAACCCATGCCTTTGTCTAAAAAGTTGTTTTTCTCTGCAAAAAGAAGCTGAGAACTTGTTTACTGATTGTTTTTATTAAAAGCTTTGTGTGAAAAACGCTATGCTAAAGAGCTCAAGCTACACCGAGCGTCCGCCATTTTGAGAACCAAAAAAAAAAGGAAGGAGAGACAGCCCATCTCACATCAAGGGGCCTCCCTCACAATTTTTTTAACCTCCTAGGACCTGGCAACCACATATACAAGAGTTCGGGTCTTAGGAGGCTAAAGAGACACGCTGCTCGCTCCCTCACTATCCATCCATCAGTTCAAACAGTCTTATACTGCCGTCTGGTGGTCAAAAAAGGTACTACATACAAAACAAATGAAAACATTCCTTCCTAAATTTGACAATAATTACTAATGTCAAATTTCAAACAATATTATCGTTTATCGCAATAATTTCTGAGACAATTAATCGCCCAGCAACATTTGTTATCGTGACAGGCCTAGCTGGGAGTCATCCCTAACACGGACTCTGCACACACGCCTCCCAAAAGCACGAGTTCGTGCGTGACGGCGTTTACGAGGTTTGACCTGAACAGCTACTACTCCATCACTTCCCAACATCTGATAACCGATTGCAACACGGGATGAAAGGCAGCAGGTGATACGCATTTCTTTAACGAACTGTCACATTCTCTGTGCAAACTTTGGCTCGTCTAGTTTTAGTATTCGAGTCACGTTTCTTTACTCGCTGACTCAGGATGAGATTATAAAACATGATCGCTGTGATCTGAAAGACGTGTTGCTCAACCTGCCTACACTGACGTTCTGCTGCAACTCAAGAGACGTTACAGCCCGCTCTAATGATCCAACAAATTTTGGGCATTTAAACGGACTCCCTTGTGTTTGATCAAGAGTGGATGAGCGGCTCACCAGCAGCTGAACCAGACTTCTTTGAAGGCTCTCCTGACTCAGCTCGGAGGAATCTGCCAGGCCCGACAAAGTCTTCAGGTGTTTGCTGGCACCGAGCAGACGCTGGCTGACCAAAGAGAAGTCAGTCTGGAATCTGTGGGGAGGATGAGGAAAAGCAATCGATCACCCGGTGGGGCAGAACGTGACTGGACCCTCAGACAGAGGGAAGTTCAGCAGGCGTTCAAAGGAGAAAATGAAGATGGGGGGGAAAAAAATAAAACAGCACGTTGATGGAAATTCAAGAATCTGAGAAAGTATAAAAATGTGATTCAGCAAACTAAATCCCAGGAACCAACAAAGTCCATGTGCAATAATCCAGGTATACAATCCAACAATTTCCAGTCAGGTCATCTGGACGGTTTCTTTTTTTTTTTTGTGCTGAAACGTTTCACCTTCCATCCAGAAGGCTTCATCAGTCATGGAAACGTTTCAGCACAAAAAAATATATATATATCCCAGGAAACATTTGTAGCATTTGGTTTAAAAACTTGATAAAGAAAACGTTCATTTGTAAAAATGTCCCATTGAGCAGGAGAAACATAAACGTGGTAACACAACGGGCTTCACAGTAAAAACAACAAGAATGACAAAAACAGCCTTTTCATTTAAACCACTTTATTTACCTTATGACTCAAACCACAGACTAGTGCCTACCTGGCTCTTCTGGCCTGGATGTCTTTAAAACGGTGGATCTCCTGCTCCGTCCTCCTGTAGGCGCTTCTCCATCGCAGCTCCAGAGCGCCCCCTGCCTGAGCCACGGAGGCGGAAAAGCACGGCTCCGCCTGCAGCAGCTTCTTCTGGTCCAGCAGCGTTCCCAACAGAACTCCACCCTCTTCAAGCTGGAGCAGAGCTCGCTGTGGGAAACAGAACGATCCGTGTTTACAGCGAGAGACCTTCCAACATACCATCGCCTCTGGATTGACAAATATAAGAACAAACAAAGCTAAAAGCTCTTAGAGGAAAAAAAATCTAAACCACTGCTCGAAGGAAACGCCAGAAGTCCAGGACAGTCTCAGCATCTTCTGCTTTGAGTGCAGCAGTTTGATCCTTTTAGTGCCAGCATGAGTTTGTGTCGCCTCAAGGTTCTTTATTGTTATTCGCATCACATGTGGTGCATGAGGTGGAACAAAATTGTGTTCCCAAGGTCCCAGTTACATCCAAAAAAAGCAAAAATATAAAGAATCAAAAGGAAAGAGTATTCAAGGATCTAAGATGTACGTTAAACTATAATAATGTGTATTAAACAGCAGCCTGAACATTACGTACTATTACTACAACATGCATTACTTTACAGTAAAAAAAACAAAAGTTTATTTTGTGCACAAGCAAACATTCAACAAATCAAAAAGATATTCTTACTCCAAGCTCATTCGGCTCACCGTAACATTCATGGTGACGAGTTTGTTTGGGAAATTTAACTTATCAGCTGCCTCTTGATGGGATGAAAATACAGAATAATAAAGATGAATCTTATATGATCTGATTCATTTACTATTAAAAGTAAAAACAAAATGAGAGAGATTGAATTTAAAATATCTGAGATTAATAAATCTACTTTTTTTTATCTCAGAGGGAAGGGACACAGAGAAATGGAAGGACAGATAATCTGTAAATTATTTTAGCTGATTTCTTGTTGTAGCATCGTTAGCACACTTGATTTAAAAAAAAAAAAAGTCTCCCAAATACTCTTTAGGAATATAAGACATGCTCTGTAAACTGGCTGTTGTGACAATATATTTGTTAAAGTAAATAAAGCAATAAATAAACAAAACTACATATGTTTATTTTATGTTTTTATGTCCAAGGTGGACAAAAGGAAGAAGCAGGATTAGATAATGGATGGATGGATGGATGGATGGATGGATGGATGGATGGATATTTTTGGAGTCTTTAAGATTCAGTCATGTTCTGGAAACACAACTTAAAAAAATAAAATAAAAATAAAAAATCATTGTATTTTAATCCAATCATTTTCAAAGTTTTGTCCATTATGTTTAATTTCAGCCTCCTCAAGTTTTATTGGTAGAAAATATAAACTTTTGTTTTTAATTAAGGATACTGGGGGCCGGACAGAAATTGTCCAAGGGCCACTTTTGGCCCATGGGCCATATGTTGCTCATGTCTGATCCAAGAGTGTATGGCTGTAATATTTATTGTGCATGATGATCACTACATGTATAAACAGGGTTATCAAACTATCAGTATTTCAATTGTTATATTAAATGCCCTTTGTTTTCCGTGTTATTGCTGCTTTTATTTAAAAAGTTAGGATTCAAGATTAAAAAACAAAGAGTTTACACACCAGAACATTTCCTTTCTCATATGAGATTTTACAATTCAAATGAAAAGTGTGGCATTCCAGGCTTTTAAATTGCATTGAGGTGCTAAAATATGATAGGAACTCACTTATAAGGCATTCAACTTACCATATTTTTTGGACTATAAGACGCAGTTAAAATCCTTTAATTTTCTCAAAAATCGACAGTGAGCCTTATGTATTAATTCTGGTTGTGCTTCTGACCTTGAACTGATTTTATGTGATAAACAATGTTGAGAGTTACTGTGAATGAGTTGAATAAAGTTTGACTTATCTGACTGTTTTGTTTCGCTTAATGTGCCTTATAGTTAAAAAAATACGGTATAAAATCCCCTAAGTTGAGCTGCTTTTAACCCCTAAGGGCGTGCCATGTCCTACACATGAGGTGTGGATTATAAAAACTTTCATTTTCTCTTCCGGCATCTTAAAGATATGTTTTCTGAAATGTTTGTGGACTCAGAAGATGCTGAGGTTCTCTGATTTATTAGTATTTGCTAAAAGTGGTCATGTTTTCTGTTTGTTCCCACAAATATTGTGAGTCGTAAAAAATGTTCTCTCCCCGTTTTATAGTTTTGTGAACTTCTGTTGGGTTTTCTCTTGCTGGGTTTTGTAACTTTTGGGCCACAGTTTCAATCAGAAGTAGTAAATCGACGTAAGGATATTTTATTTAACCAAATGGAAAGAGATGTGCAGCTAAATCGATGATCAGAGCTACAGGAAGTACCTCGCAGGCTTCTAGTCTGCTCTGAACCGCCTCTTCCTCATCATCATGTCCCTCCGGTTCTTCACCACTAATAAAGGCTTCAGACTCCTCCAACACTCGACCCAGTCGACCACAAACATCCTCCCAGCAGATCCAGTCCTAAAGCAAAGCCCACCACAAACCAGTACAATTATCATCTGATTATTTCAGTGAAATCCCTGCACAGGAAAGATACAAATAAAAATGCACATTTCTGAGCGCATGAGCTTATTTGGCCCTGAGCAAGCAAACATTACAAACCTGGAGCCTCTTCTCAGAAGCCACTTCCTGCTCCAGAGCCTGTTGCTGGCGTGCTTTAGCCCGGACTTCCAGCTGCATCCATTCATGCTCTTGACCTTTGAGTGCATCGGGTTCCCGTTGGAACAGATACCGAAGGAAAGACAGCTGGGACCTGAGGACCTGCAGGAGTTTCTGCACAGCAACATAACAGATTTATAACAGTTGAAAATCTGTATCACTAATCAAAAACTTCATGGAAACCCCCTCAAACTCTGCGTAAAGTTACTTAAACCTGGACTTTGCTGCATGTTGGAGAAGTTCTTGAAAGCCTAATGAGATACCTTGTGTCTGCAGAGAACAGCTTGAAGTTTGCTGCGGTTGGGAGCTTGGCCCGTCCGTCTTTCTAGTAAACATTCTCCCATTTCCAGAAGGCAAGCTATCCCCTGAAGCAAGGACTGAGAGGCGTTTTGTAGCTCCACGTTTTCCCCGGTACTTCCTCTCAGATGTCTGCCCAGCGCACACTGCAGGGATAAACACGAGCGGCAAAGAGGTTAAGCTGAATTTGATTCTTGTTTGAAACACAGATTTGACGTATTCTCTTAAGAGCGTATTTCCACATTAGCTGTACTTTTAGAAATCACTAGAAACAGGTAAGGGGTTTCCTGGGATGCTAGTAATGTTCACTTCATGCCCTGTGGGTTGAAGTGCGAGCTCTTCGTGGACTGAACTCGCTTCAGCCACATCACGTCCCTTCAGGATGGAGTCTGAAGACCAGGTTTGTGTTCTCTTAACCATTCAGAAACAGATTTTAGGAATCAATGCTGTCTTGTTGAGAAGTGGCTGCTGCTGTGGAAGAGTTGTTGCCATGTGGCAAAACTAGTTCACAAATGTTTTTTGGTAGGTTGAAATTCTCAAAGTAACAAAAGATGCAGGTTATACATCAAGTCAGCAAAAATGACCTTTCCCCACTATTCTTACACCTGATTTTTAATTTCCTTTTGTGCACCTCTACATTGTGTTCAACACAATGGCTCTTCTTCTAGTTAATTAATTGTCAGCAATGGTGTACCACAAGGCTCAGCCTTAGGACCCACTCTCTTTACAACTTTTTCATTCATTCAACCTTTATTTATACAGGCTAGCCTCACTGAGCCACAGGGACTCATTTGAGGACCTGTTCCAGACAGAACATATAAAATACAGACAACAAAACAGTAAACAATAATAACAATAAACTAGAGTAAAAGAATGAAGTTCAAATACGAGTAGTGTATAAACAAAACATCAGGGTGCTGTCAAACAGGGAGAAATACTAAAAACAAGAACATATTTGCCTTAATTTTTCCATTGACATTACAAAATGTTTGAACCCCCTTAAATAAATCAAGGAGGACAAGGTGGAATTTATATAAATAATGTAGGTCAGAACATTCCACATGCACTTCTATGCTGACGATACAGTTGTTTATTGTCAAGCTAAAACAGTTGCTAAGGTTTTCCAGCTTCTACAGTCTGCATTTGATATCATTCAGTCAGATTTGTTCCATCTCAAATTGGTGCTAAATGCTGATAAAACCAAAGGGATGCCGTTTTCAAACAGCAAGTCTGTCCCAGCAGTCCTTCCTTCCATCTATGAACGGTGTTCCTATTGAGTTTGTGGATTCTTACAAACACTTGGGAATCTTGTTCGATGCACATCTCCCTTTTAAGTCGCATGTTGACAACTTGACAAAGAAACTAAAATTAAAACTGGGGTTCTTTTTCAGAAATAGATCCTGTTTAACTCTGAATGCTAGAAAACGCCTTGTAACCGCTACTTTCCTTACCAGCCATCGATTATGGTGAACTTATTTACATGAATGCCCGTGCCAGCTGCTTGCAGACGTTGGATGCTCTCTATCATGATGCGCTAAGATTCATAACTAGTTGTAACTACCATATTCATCACTGCACCCTGTATTCACTGATCAGTTGGTCATCAGTAACTTCACGAAGACTCTCTCACGGATACATTTTCATCTACAAATCACACCTTGGTCTGCTGTCTTCTTAGATCTACGCCTACATGTCACGTCGTCAGTGCAGTTACAGCGTGCGCTCTCAAGACATTACCTGCAGCGTCCCTTCAGTGCGGACTGTACTCAGAAAAAAGGCCTTTTCTTACTCTGCTCCTGGAACACCTTATAAAAAGATCTGAAGCTGTCCACTTTGACCTCTCTGAGGGATTTTAAACAATTGATAAGGTCAGTGGAAGAATCAACGCAGACATGTTCCTGTTTTAAGTATTTTACAACGTTTTATAATGTAGCTTGATTTTATTTTGTTTTATAACACTACTTTTTATTTTATGGCTGTTTATTGTTGTATGTACCTCATCTTTGTTTAAAGCTGGTCTCTCTTGTAAATGAGTCCTCATGACTCAATGAGGCTAACGTGTATAAATAAAGGTTAAATGGATGAATAAGTTCTTGTCACAAGTGGAAGATTAGTTATTTGTTTTATTAAGTCTATGAAAAGTTAAACTCATTCCTTGAAGGAATGCATATCACTCGCTGCCTCTCGTGCCAGAGTTGTAGCCGTTTTGGTCGAACCTTCAAAGTAACATCTTGCACAGTTTCATGAAAGGTGGACTGCCATTAAAAATTATAGCTTTATACTGTATCTGCATATTTAGCTGTGGTGGTCATCTTGAATTGAGTTGACTCCAAAAGTTAATCGATTGTAGACGTATATCCAACAATTTCTTCCTAAAGCTTTCATTAAAACCCTTCCAGTGGTTCATAAGATATTTTGCTAACAGACACACAGATAATGACCAAGTTTTAAACAAAAATACTGCAATATGTTTTGCTCTGAGAACCTGTTAGGGATCATGTGTAGCTACTACCGCACCGAAATTTAGCTCACCGTCAGATTTCTTTGTGCCTTACATCCATTTTTATGTTGGTAAAGACTGAATAGCTGTGGCGGCCATCTTGAATTAGGGTAACTTCAAACGATAAACAGTTGTAGACACACTACCATGGATTTCTTTCTGGAAGTTTCTCTAAAATTAATTTAATGGATAATGAGTTGTTTTGCTAACACTACATACAAATGAGCTGTGCCAACACACAATAAATATTTGCCTTCGTCTAAACATGTGGAATAAATAACACGAATAGTAAATAATAGTTACCTCCAAACTAGGAACCTCCTTTAGATTTGGGAAGATCCGACTCAGACCCGTTTCAAATTCATCCAGCAGACACAGAATGTTGGAGGAGAATGCCTACACCATGCAGGGAAATAGACATTTATTTTTATAAACAACGGAGAGTTTTAGCTTCACCTTTCAGTGATAAATACTGTCGGCACAGAAGAAGGAATTTGTAACTTTCCTCTTCAGGAACTAATAATGTGTTGATGGCAAATTTCAATTCAGATTCTCAGTTTGTTTTAACCTGATTTTGGTTCTGCAGGTCTGAATCTTCAACCTCATGATTGTTGGAGGAGTCGAGGACACGCTGGACGGTACGAAGACAGTCCTGAAGGCTCGTCAGACAGCGGTGAGCTTCTGGCTCTTCCCTGAAGAACGTAGGTGTGATCGCTGAATCCACTTTCCTCAGCAGCTCTGCTAAAGTTCTCAGCTGAGCTGATACACACTGTGTAAGAATGTAAACAAGTCTAAAAGAGTGGTTTTATGAAGTGAAAACACCACAAAACGATTGTTTATTTTCATTTTGTCTTTAAAACTAATTCATTTTATATTCTATAAAGTCAGATTTAGATGTTTGGTCACCCAAACTGTCACTGTGTGCTTATTTTAAAACAACTTTAAGAAGTCACCTGTTTGTGCAGCAGCCTCAGCTGAGAGTCATGTTGAACACCAGCACACAACAGAACGTCTGGTACAGAGTCCAAACAGTCATGGATCCTTTGTGCAGCTTCGTACAACTCTGTCACAGCAGGACGAGAACGGTCTGGACCTTCGGCCTGGGAATCATCAAACATGACAACCACAGTTTTATTTTCTAAAATGAAAAGCATAAAATGAAAATTTGTATTTTGAAGAATGTTTATTCAAAAAACAGTAAAAAGAAGAGAAAAAAAAATCAAACAATCTAAATGCAGCGCTTGAAAATGCAGTGTGAATGCTTTTTGCTGAAGAATTTGCTGAAAAGCAGCTGAAATTAGCTAAAAACGTGCTGAAATGTAGCTGAAATGAAAGAACAAGCAGAAGAAAGAACACGTTTATTTTGCAGAATTAGGTATAAATTAGCAGAAATTAGCACAAAAATGAGGAAATTAGCTAAAAAAAAAAGTTAAAATTAGTAAAAACAATAGCTGAAGAGTAGCTGAAAAGGCACAAAGTAGTTTAAACTACCAGAAGGAAGCGGAGACCTGAAATTAGCTAAAAAATGTTGAATTAGCTCAAAAACCTTAATTTAGCATAAAACAGCTACATATTAGCTGAAATAGGAGAAAAAGCCAAAATTAGCAGAAAAAAGCTAAAAGGAGCATAACAAGCTGAAATTACCACAAACAAGTAAATTGAAGGTTGAAAGTAGCAAAAAAAAATTACCATGAAAAACTTGAATTTATCTGAAACCAGCTCAAATTAGCTAAAAATGTTAGAAATGTAGCTTAAAAGGTCGAACAAGATTCAATTAGCAGAAAAAAGCAGAAAGAACACTTTTGCCCCATCAGGTTGAAAGTAGAAAAAAGTGAAAATTATCTGAAATAAGCTAAAAGTAGCATAAAACAGCTAAATAGCTTCAGAAATAGTAGAAAACGCTGAAAGTAGCAGAAAGAATCTAAAAAAGTGAAGTCAGGTCCTCTGGACGGGTTCAGAGGACCTGACTTCACTTTTTTAGATTTTCTACCCGGATTATTGAGCATGCATCAGGGTAGCAGAAAGAAGTCAGAAGAAGCACAAACATGTTGTAGTTAGCAGAAAGAATCTGAAAGGAGCATCGAACATCTGGGAAAAAACAGCTGAAAGTAGCTGAAAAAAAGTTTAATTTTGCAGAAGGAAGCTGAAAGAAGCTGAAGCAGAACAAAATATGAAAGGAGCAGTAAAAGGTTGTGAACACATCTAAAGATATGAAGGATGTAAAATGAGCTCAGTTCATTTTCTAACAGAAAAAAACGGCAGAAAACGCTAAATAATTAAAAAAGCTAAAGTTGCAATACAAGCAATAGTGCGAATGCTTCATAAGCGTTCACACAGTTAGCCTGAAATATACGTGAGTGTTGAAACTGTTAAAACGCAGCTCTTGTTGATCTTTACGTTTAAGTTTGGAAGTTGCTCAACGTCTGACTCACTGCTTTGGTCACAAATGTTATATCTCTGCTCTACAAACCGTTCGTCTCAGCACGATGATGGATCTGTGGATTTTCTGCAGGACTGAAGAAATCGATTCGGTCGACCTCGGCTCCTTTTCTTGAACCTGGACACAAAAAGAAAAACCAGCAGCATCTGGTTATTTCAAACACGCTTGCCTTGGTTAACAATTTATATTCTGTTTATTTGTTGTAGTCGAATCTTATTCAGTGCCGCAACTATAATTAATAATAATAATAATAATTTCAGGCAATAGTACTTGTGTAAAATGTTGCACGTAAAAACATGGGAGGGTTTGCACAGATATAAAGACTAAAAACTGAACCGTTGCCATGGTGATGTTGGTAATTATTCAAAGTAGTGAGTCATAAAAGTCATTTTTCTTATTTTACAGCTTCCTTCTCAGTCTTGGTCTGAATGTTTACGTTTCCTTTTCAGAAATCTAAAGTAACATCCGATCTTTAAGCATTTTTTTAATCACTTTCCTACCTTCTCACGAGTCCCTCCATCTTCTGTGCGTTGCTGTTCCTCCAGAACATTTCTCAAAAAGTTGAGTTTTTTTAACGTCTGAGAATGAAGCCGAGACCAGCTTCGGCTCGCTACATCCTCCTCTTCAGGTCCTGCAGAACTGCAGAACAAACAAAACACTTGAGTGTTCTGTACGAAGACAGAAGTCATGTTTCCACCTCATGGCACATCAGGAAACACTGCATCAACCTTTCCTCTCTAACCCCGTTAAAGAAACAGGTGGTCACTAATGTGGGAGTGAAAACGGATCCTTCTATGAAACTAACCCGTCGTGTAAACACGATTGTTAGATCCTGTTTTATTCAGTTGAGGCGACTGTCTATAGACTGAAGCCCATACTGTCCAAAAGTAATCTTGAGACAGTAAAACATGCGTTCATAACATCCAGGCTCGATTAATGCAAGTGTGCTTCTGTTTGGGATCAGTCAGACCTCCACTGCACGATTACAACTGGTTCAGGCAAAAGAGAGCACATTTCTCCAGTTCTGGCGTCCCTTCACTGGCTCCCGGTTCACTTTCAAATTCATTTTTAAAATCCTTCTGTACGTTTTTAAATCTCTGAACAGTTCTAGCCACTCTTATCTCTCTGATCTGCTGCAGCCATATGTCCCACAGCGGTCAGCAGACCAGATGCTTTTATTGGCTACAGGCACTCGTTTCAAGCTCAAAGGTGACGGGACCTTCTCTGTTGCAGGTCCAAAACTGTGGAAGGAGTTACCACTGCATATCAGACAGGCTCCCTCAACCACCGTGCTTGAGTCTCGTTTAAAAACTCACTTTTATTCCCCGGCTTTGGACACTGTGCGAGTTGATTTTAACTTGCATGTTAGGCTGATTGGCAACTCTAAATTGTCTCTAGGTGCGAGTGAGAGAGTGAATGGTTGTTTGTCTCGTTTGTCTCCCCGTGATGGACTGGAGACCTGTCCAGGGTGTCCCCTGCCTCTTGCACAGTGATAGCTGGACATGGGTACCAGTGACCGCCGTGACAAAGAAAAAAAAAAGAAGTGGGTAAAGATGATGGATGGATCAAAGCCAGTGCTCAATAATACAGGTATAAAATCCAACACTGTTCAGTCAGGTCATCTGGACAGTTTTTTTTTTTTGTGCTGAGACGTTTCACCCTCCATCCAGAAGGCTTCATCAGTCTGAGGAAACACCAAACAAAACTGCTTCTCCCCCAACAACGTACTCCAAAGTGGAAAAAACCAGTTATATTGGTGCTAAGATGGCCTCTGGGGCACACCCTCTCCCTCATCGACAGTCATGTCAAACTGGTTCAAAACACCAGATGACCTGACTGAGTGTCCAGTCCAAAAAAATCCAACACGGGTCAGTCAGGTCATCTGGTGTTTTGAACCAGTGTGACATGACTACTGACGAGGGAGAGGGCGAACAGCGGAGGAGAGAACGTGCCCCAGAGGCCATCTTAGCACCAACGTAACTCTTTTTTTTTCTTCCACTTTGGAGTAAGATGTTGGGGAGAAGCAGTTTTGTTTGGTGTTTCCTCAGAATGATGAAGCCTTCTGGATGGAGTTATTCTATAATGTTAGTTATTTAGTGTCTTATCTTTAACTCTGTGGATGTACGTATTTTATCCTGTGTCCTTTGCTTGTTTGTTTTTGCTGTACAGCACTCTGGTTGGTTTTGTTGCTGTTTATAAGTGCTTCATAAATAAAGTGGTCTGGTATGGCATGGTATGGCATGCCTGGAAAACAAGCGTTGCAGAAGTAGTTTTCCTTAATCCGTTACCTGACTGCTGATTCAACAAACTCCTCAGGTTGCTGGGACCCTTCTAACAAACTGATGCTGACTTCTTGCTGAAGCCAGACGTTCTGAAGCATAAAGAGGAAAAACAAACAAATCAAAAAAATTAAACTTGGGAGTTCAAAGTGAATTCAAATGTAACAAGATGGAGTCTTTACGCTCACCTGATCTGAAAGAGGATGTGTGAACATGGACAGATGTTTGTTTTCCTCTTCTTTGAGCTTTTCTGATGCTTCTTTGAATGAAGTTATGGGTCTCAAAGGACTCAACTTTGTGTCCTCCAACAGAGAAGACTTTATCTGAGGGTCGATGTTTAAAATTTGCTCTTTCATTGTCTCTTGAAGGTCCGAAGCTGCAGCAACACCTTCAGGCTTTAGATTATCATTGGTTATGGTTTCAGGATTCAAAGTCTGACAGATGTCTGCTTTCACGTCTTGTGTTATTAATCCAGTTTCAGCGTTTTGAGATCCACTGCCGGTATCAAACTCGGGATTCGCAGATAAAAAGCTTGTTGCTGCATCTTTTGAACTCATCTCTGCTTCCAAACAAAAATGATGAGCCGCATTGTCCAGATCCTGAAGAACAAAATTTAGGACTTTGTGAGAAAAATCTCAAATTCTGTCAAAACTAGAGAAATTGCATTTCCTGCGAAAATGCAGTGTGAATGCTTATTGCAGAAGAACGTGATGAAAAACAGCTGAAATAAGCTGAGAAACATGTTGAAATGTAGCTGAAATGGAAGAACAATCCAAAAGTACTAGGAGAAAGCAAAAAGAGCACCTATCTGCTGAAATACGTTTAAATAAGCAGAAATTAGCACACAAATTAGTTAACTAGCTAAAACACCCTGATGAAATTAAGTAAAAAGATGTTTAAACTAACATATGGAAATGGAAAGAGCTGATAAAAGCTTAAAAAAAGAGAAGTTAGCTGAAAAAGCTAAAATTAGCACAAAACAGCTAAATAGTAGCTGAAACAACTGAAATTAGCAGAAATAAGCTGAAAGGAGCATAACAAGCTAAAATTAACAAAGAAGTTAATTAGACTGAAAGTAGCAGAAATTACCACCAAGAACTTGAATTAATCTAAAACAGCTGAAATTAGCTAAAAATGCTAAAAGCTAGCACAAGGTAGCACAAGCTTAAATTAGCAGAAAAAACATGTTTGCCCAATTAGGCTGAGAAGCAAAAATGAGCACAAAGAAATGGAAATTATCTGCAAAAATACTGACATTTGCCAAAAACAGCTAAAAAGTAGCTAAAAAAAAGCAGAAAGAAGCTTAAATTACCAGCAGGAAGTGGAAAGAGCACATTTTTGCTGAATTAGGCTGAAAACAGTTTAAATGAGTGCAAATAATGTGGACGTAGCTGAAAAAGCTAAAATTAACATAAAACAGCTAAATAATAGCTGAAAAAGCAGAAAAAGATGAAACTTGCAAAAATAAGCTGAAAGGAGCATAAGCTGAAATTAGCAGAGAGACGTTAGAAGAAGCACAAAAGTGTTGTAGTTACCAGATCTGAAAGAAGCACAAAACAGATGGAAAACACTGGTGAAAGTAGCTTAAAAAAAGTTTAAGTTTGTGCAAAGAAGCTGAAAGAAGCTGAACTAGAACAAAATGTGAAAGGAGCAGTAAAAGGTTGTAAACACATCTAAAGATTGGAAGGATGTAAAATGAGCTCAATTCATTTTGAGACAACAAATGGCAGGAAAGGCTAAATTTTTCAAAAAGCTAAAGTTGCACTAATACCAAAAGTCATAGCAGGATTGTCCTGAAAGAGCTAAACGTTTTGATTTATGATTTGTTGAAATAGCACAAAAACTGTGGAACGAGAAAGAAGCTGAAAAACGGACAGAAGAAAAATGGATCACAATAGAGTGAAGCTTCATAAACATTCTCACAATAAAGACCATACAGGTGTATCAAAGGTAAAAAAAACATCTCCAAGTACTCAGTATTTACCTTTACCTCTGTCTGCTGCTTCATTTCAGCCACATCCTCACGTTGTACATCTGAAAGGCGAAGCGTCTCCTCCACGTCCTGATAATTAAACGGAGACAGAACCCGTATTCACAGATTTATTCACGCACATGCCCGTCTGAGTTTGGGTGTGCAGAAGAAATGAAGCGTATCTGAAGAGCTTTTCAAGCAGCTGCTCTCGACAGCGACAGAGAAACAACTTGTCTCATGCAGCTTCGTTCAGCATGCAAAAAAAAAAAAAAAAAAAATCTGTCAGGAAACAAAAGTTGTGCTCAATCTGAAAATGACCAAGTGAATACAAATAGAAAAGGACGGGATAAATAGGAGAAAAGAGCCTGATGATTGTTGAGTTTCATTCCAAATGACAATCTTTAAATTGTAATTAATTGCGTCTTCTCTGAACTTTAAGGTAACGGTTTAAAGTAGGGCTCTGTAAAAAAAGAGTATAGTAAATCTTACCTGATCTACTTAAACGGCCTCAGTTTGGGGAAGAAAAAAAAAGTGATTCAAACCGAACTGACAAGCCTGTTTAAGTGAGGTCGATATAAAGTTTATCGCGATGGCCTTAAAAACAGTCCTATCTATCAAATGTGTTATTTTATTCAAATGTTTTGCACAAACTCACTGTTGTTGTGTGAACGCTTGCGAAGCATTCACTCTATTGTGATCCGTTTTTCTTCCGTATGTTTTTCGGCACGATTCTCATCCCACATTTAAGCTACTTCAACAAATCAAATGTCAGAAACGGTTCAGCTCTTTCAGAAAAATCCTGCTGTGACTTTTGGTATTGGTGCAACTTTAGCTTTTTGAAACATTTAGCCTTTTCTGACATTATTTATCACAGAAAATGAATTTAGCTCAGTTTACATCCTTCATATCTTTAGATGTGTTTACAACCTTTTACTGCTCCTTTCACATTTTGTTCTGGTTCAGCTTCCTTGTACAAATATACACTTTATTTAAGCTACTTTCAGCTAATTTCAGCTATTTCAAAACAAAAGCTAAAAACAAAATGTTCTTTTTAGAAGTGCTCTTCTGTGAGATCTGATCTATGACAGGAGCTGAAACATGGAGTAGGATTGACTCTTAAAATCTGAGACAGCTGAAGTTAACCAGTAAACAGAAATACCTGCTCCAGCTGCAGAATCTGACAGAAACTGACAATCACTCATCTGCAGTGACTGCAGGTTGAACAAGAACAAGTGAAGTTAAAGGAAACATCCTTTGTCCCAAAGCCAGTTAAAGTATTGTTAATATTTTGACTACTTTATTTTTATTTCTTTATGAATCGATTGTAACTATTTTCACATTATTCAACAACCAAAATGGATTTTGTTTTTTAATGTAATGGCTAGGTATTAAAAAAAAAAAGGCTAGGTATTAAAAAAAAAAAAACAACAACAACATTTAGCCCTCCCCAGTACCCATTTATGTTGCTCTTATTTTGAAATGTAACCGGAAGTGTTAAGAAAGGCGGAAAGAGAAGTTATGGAGACGCCGCTGATGTCGAACCGGTTAACACCATACACAGAATATGTCTGTGGTTAACACAAACGGCTTGTTTTTTTTTTGGTTCAGCCTTTTTTTCCCCTGTCTAATCAGATGGCCCTCCAGACACACCCATTTTACTATTGTCCAATCAGATGTGACCCTCCAGATACGCCTATTTTACTATCATCCAATCAGCTGTGGCCCTCCGGATGGCCCATTTTACTATCGTCTAATCAGATGTGGCCCTCCAGATACGCCCATTTTTCTATCGTCCAATCATGTGTGACCCTCCAGATACGCCCATTGTTTTATCGTCCAATCAAATGTGGCCTTCCAGATACGCCTTCCAAATTTGTCTGCAGAGATACCTACTTGGATCAAATGAAAAATTAAATGAAAAATTAAATAATTAAATCTATAAACAATGACAAAAATATTAACAAAGTAGTGTAAAGGAGTGAGATGAGCCTAATCCAGTAACATTAAATAATAACTGATCATATTATTTTTTATTAATATTTGAATAATTACCCACCAAATTGTACATTTACAGAAAAATATGAAGGGAGTTTTTTGCTAAAATGAACCTTCACAGCTGTGAACTTCGATGGTTCTTTCGAGCATGAATGTAAGATTTTTGCCAGTGGTTTGAAACTGATGGTAGTTTTATGGTTTTTTAAATCCAGTTTACATAAATTGTTGGAAAATTTGTTTTTAGGATTTGCTTCTGCTCAAACTAGCCATTAGCTTGTTAATCTGGTTAGAATTCAAATATACATTTCTCCAGTTTGAGGTTGTTTAAAGAGCTTTCTAGAGCAGGTAAGTATGTCCATAACCTTTTCACTGAGCCCGACTTCAAACATTCAGAATTATCTCTTTAAACTGCACATTTGTGTTTAATTTTACTTCCATTTTTGACCCGAGAGTCTGAGAAATTACCGGCATTTTGAACGAAACCCGAACCACAGAGGTACCCAGAGGCATGCTCTCTCGTCATGCAACCATTTGTCAGATTTACCTCTGGAACACTGCATGTTAATGTGTCAGAGGAAGAAGAGTGGCAACTCTCGGCTTCCTCATCTTCCTCTTCCTCTGAGTAAGACACCTCAAAAGACTCCTGCTTTCAGTGATAAGGGTGAATATATGATGAAAACTGGGACGGCAAACAATTTATTTAGTTTAACAAACTTTTATCTGAGTGATAAAAGAATTTACAAATTGTTAGAACCTAGAACAGAAAATGCAGATTATCAGAAAATAGTAAACATGAAACATGATATCTCTGGGCCTGAAAGTCTATTAAATGTAGTTATTTAGCTTGAATATTGCCCACCATAGAAAGAAAAAGGCAAAATGGTTTATTTCTGTCTGGTTTTAATAAAACTCTTGAAAGTAACCAGTGGCTGTACATCTACAAAGCATTAACTTTAGGAGTCAAACAAATTCAAAATGGCCACCACAGAAAAAAAATAAACAAACAACAAAGCACATAAATGGCTACAACTCCATCAATTTAACAGACGCAGAGCTAAATTTGATGTGGTAGTAGCTGACCATCATCTCTAACATACTCTGAGGATGACATCTCATCATATACCCTGAGAACATGAATACAGTAGTCCCTCACTTATCGCAGGGTTTACGTTCCAGACACCCCCGTGACAGGTGAAAATCCAAGAAGTAGGAAGGTTATATTTATATATATATATATATTTTTTTTTTTTTAAGGCTTCATAAACCCTTCCCACACTGTCGCAGTGTTCTTAATGTTCTAAACTCTCTAAAAGAGCACAGCAAAAGAGAGCAGACAGACTGATGCTACGGTTACGGAGTCAATCAGCGCCCGAGGGCGGACTGGCTATCGGAAGCACCGGGACATTTCCTGGTGGCCTGGCCCGCTCAGTGATCACCAAGGGGGACTAGAGGCTCAGTTCGGGTCAAGCTTGATTATTTTAAATAAACAATCCCTGCCGCTCACTCTGGTATCCGCCTCACTAAAGCTCCCATAGCAGCGATGGGGAAAGACAGACCCCACCCCCTGCCCCCTCCTTTCTCTTTCTGAGGCTGTCTGCTGTGACAGACAGCCTCAGAAAGAGAAAGGAGGGGGGCTCTTCTGCGATCACTGAGCTGGCCAGGTCACCTGGAAATGTCCCGATGCTCCCGATGGCCAGTCCGCCCCTCAACACAATGCTCTGGTTGGTCGCCTTCCATCAATAAGCTAATCGTGTGTCATGCACAATCTTACGTTGAAAACCTGTGAAAGAGTCCGCAAAAGTCGAACCATGAAGTATCGAGGGACTACTGTAACGTTATTTACAGAGCTGTCAAAAACAGTTGCAACGTTGTCCCTTCTCATAAGATTGATTAACATGTTGGCATAAAAGGCCGTGGGCGATGTGGATTATTTTAAGGCTAAGCCCTAAATTCTGGTTTTGTTTTTGATCAGGACTTTAACGGGCAGGTTCAACTATTCTTAGATAACAGACAATAAGAAGAATCTGACTTCATGACATCCTTAAAGAATTCTTTAACTTCACCAGATTTTGCTTGCTCAAACGACTCGTTTTGAAATGAGTAAATTTTTAAAAATATAGTTTTGAACTTTTAGGTAACAGTTGGTTAAAAAGGTGTTTTGCATAAAATGATTAGAAGTGTAGTTTAATTTTCAGATCAAGTTTATTCTTGCACTGAAACAGATGATTGGCAGGATTTTACCTGACGATGCTGTGTGTTTTGTTACCTGGATGAAGCGTCGGCGTGCAGGTCCTTCCAGCTGCAGCGTCTCTTCAGTAAAATCAGAAACTAAAGTGATGCTAAGATGCTCAGCAGTTCTGTCTTCCTCCTTTATCTTGTTCTGTTTCAGCACAAGACACGAGCTTTCGTATTTTGTTGTTCTCTCCCCAGAACAGGTACTGCCTCTGTAAGCACTCGAACACCACACTTTAACCCTATTACTTTAAGACATCCTCCGTGTGGTTGAATTTTACCTCCAGAAGGGAGAGTTGCTCTTTGGTGTCTTCTTCCAGCTCCTCCAGCTGTTCAAGGAGCTGTGTGGCTTTGGAGAAAACCAGAAGCTTCTCTGCTCCTTCCAGGAGGTGGATCTCCTCTTTGAACCCGTTTATGTCCTGTAAGCTGCTCCGCATCGACTGGAGGCTGGCCAGGATTGTCTAAAATTGGAAAATGTTACACTTATACTGAACACCTGTGTCAGGAGGTAAATTCCCCTGAGGGCTGTGTTCTTTCACCCCTTTTATTCATTTTATATACAAACGATGGTTGCAGCCAGTTCCCACAGCGTCACATTTTAAAATTTGCTGATGACTCTGTCATCCTGTCTCTTCTCAGCAGTGATGACCCAGACCCCGGGCCTGTGGTCGGGGTCTTCACTGAATGGTGCGAGTCTTCCTTTTTAAAGTTCAATGTTTCTAAGACAAAGGAGATGGTCACTGGTTTTAAAAAAGACTCCAGTTGTCACTCCTGTGGTCATTAATGGTGAAGATGTTGAGGCGGTGCATCAATATAAATATCTGGGAACTGCTCTTGATGACAAACTGACCTTTGACCACCATGTGAACTCACTTTGTAAGAAGACCCACCAGAGAATGTTTTTTTTATCAGAAGCTCTGGTTTTAATGTTGATTTTACTTTTATGAGAATGTTTTATTGAGTCGCTCAACTTTACCTTCATCTGTTGGTTTGGACTTTTGACGTGAAAAACAGGAACAAACTCTTGGAGATTGTCAGGATGTGCAGCAAAACTGCTGGCATAGTCCTGCAGAACCTCACTGACCTACAGAACCTCACTGACCTACTGAACCCCACTGATCTACAGAAACCCACTGACCTACAGAACCTCACTGACCTACAGAACCTCACTGACCTACAAAACCTCACTGATCTACAAAACCTCACTGATCTACAGAACCTCACTGACCTACAGAACCTCACTGACCTACAGAACCTCACTGACGTACAAAACCTCACTGACCTACAGAACCTCACTGACCTACAGAACCTCACTGATCTACAGAACCCCACTGACCTACAGAACCTCACTGACCTACAGAACCTCACTGACCTACAAAACCTCACTGACCTACAAAACCTCACTGACCTACAGAACATCACTGACCTACAGAACCCCACTGACCTACAAAACCTCACTGACCTA
>NC_056509.1:42602054-42618623 GCF_014905685.2 Nematolebias whitei
CCTACAGAACATCACTGGCCTACAGAACATCACTGACCTACAAAACCTCACTGACCTACAGAACATCACTGGCCTACAGAACATCACTGACCTACACAAGGCAAAGTCAGTGGACAAGGCCAGGCTGATTCTGGCAGATCCTGATCATCCACTCCATGGTGAGTTCAGGTTCCATCTGGACGCAGGTATCTGCTGCCCAGATGTAGAACAGACTGAAAAACTCATTCATTCCTGTAGAGATCAGGCTTCTCAACAAACAATCATGATGATTTCTGTTCCGTTACTTTAACGTCTCGTCTAGTATGGATCTTTTGTGACTGTGAAACTAATTGCCCATTGGGGATAATAAAGATTCTTGAACTTGAAGCACTCAAAGTGGTTCGTATAGTTACAGCTGTAAACCTAAAAATATAAAATCAGCTCAAGATAACATCTGCTTTAACATTTTAAATATATTTTACAGGGTTTGAGTGACATCGTCAGGCTAAGTTAGGTCATGTCCTTCAGCGTAAAGTATTTCATGCTATTTCTGCCATGCCTACAGTGTTTATGATGGGGGATGTAAAGGTCATGGATGTTTTTCACTTACTAATGTCAGATGTTATAGAACCTATGTTCTGTGTTTGTTAAGAGTTGTTTTGTCTTTTCAAAGGGGAGCCTGCAGAAGCATGGAGACATTCACCTGATAAACTCAAAGCCCTAAGCTGGAAAGCAGAGTTGTCTTCACCTCACCTTTGTGCCATTATAAAAAGACACTTCTTTATACTGCCTGTGGGCAGACCTAATGATCTGGGCATGATGCAACAGCCTGTATGCTGGTTTTCAACGGCTGTTCCACCTTGTAAGATTCAACCTGGGCAAAAAAGATCTTCTCCTGTCCTGCGTGGCTTATTTATTTAATGAGATGATGATGGGATAATTAAATTATCCAGCATTTTAGTCAACAAACAAAAAAACAACTGATGTTCGGTGCTTTACCTGTCGGTTGTGAAGATGTTCTGTCGGGGTTATGTTAGTCATGTCCATTGAGGATAAAATGGACCCAATTTTTGTGACGTTCTTCTCCATCGTCTTCAAGTCCGCCTCAACGTCCTCCACCAGCTGAAAGCAACACCAGCAACCTCCTCAGAAAATTACACCTCATCGTTAAAATTAAACATTTGCATTTTGGTACATAACAAATCACTTGTTGGGGGGGGGGGGGGGGGATTTTTGTTTAATATAATTTGAGGTCACGTCACATGAGCGACATACAAACTTTAAAAAAGGTAGGAGTCATGTTTTTGACATTCTTACGGCAGCAGCCTGCAGGAGGTGGTCCAGCGGCTCAATGATGCTGCTCTGCATTTTGTGCACTTCCTGGTAGCTCTGGTCCAGCCTCTCCTCCTGGGTGCTGATGTCGCACACGGTGGAGATCTCAGCCAACACTGACCTGAAGTCCTGCAGGGTGCGTCTGATCCCCTCAGAGTCATCCTGGATCAACTGTGGATCAGAAATTCAAGTCAGAACATCTATAACCACTGTTTAAGATCCGAAGGTTGTGTTTTACAATGTCAAGGTGTGAACACAAAGAGGAGTAATGGAAAAATCAAATAATTACAAATATTGTAATTAAATAAAGGCTTTTAAACTAAGACTTCTGATAAAGTTATAGCCATTTTGGCAACATTCTCCACAGCCTCATACAATATCATGTTTTTAATTACTCACTTGTACATGAGAAATTTTGCTAATGCTACAAAAACACACTCGGGCACAGGCAAATCAATATTACCCTCCGCTAAAGGCAATAAAAAAGAATCTAACATAAATAGACACGAGTTAAAATTTTTTTAACAAAGGTCATCAGAGATGTTTTGGCTCTTGTTGTCTCACCTTCAAATATTTTGCTCGTTTGTAGAGACTTTTAGCTGCTGTGAATGAGCAGGGAGAGCTGAGCCAAGTCTGGGCTTCAGTTAACCAGCAGGCAGCTCTGTGAAAAATGTCTTCAAACTCCTGCAGACAGGCCGGGATCTAAAAACAGAGAAAGTATCATCAGCGTCAAGTTTTACGCCCTGCTGCAACGCAAATGTTAGATGAAGTCAAACGTAAGAGTCTGACTTTGCTGAGGAAGACGGTGCGCTGCTCGGCCATCTGCGCTGCGTTCTGGTAGAGCTGCAGCGGCTCTGTGAGCTGGTCCATGAGCACCTGGGCTTTATCTGGATGGTCCTCTGCAAGATCCTGCACTTCACTTTCCAGAAGCATCAATCTACTGCGCCAGGAATCCAGCTCATCCCACACTCGCTGTAGAGAAATCCACACAAGGCTCGTCACACAAAACGCCACGTCTGGCGTAAAACGTAGGGCCGAGGGCACAGTTAGCATGACAAGCTAGTTGTGTGAATGTTTAGGAAGCGTTTACTTTCGTGATCCATTTTTCTTCTGTGCGTTTTTCAGCTTCTTTCTCGTTCCACAATTTTTGTGCCGTTTCAACAAAAACATGTCTCAAAACGTTCGGCTCGTTCAGGACAATCCTGCTTTGACTTTTGGTATTGGTGCAACTTTAGCTTGTTGAAATATTTAACCTTTTCTGCCATTTTAAAACTGAGCTCATTTTACATCCTTCAAATCTTTAGATCTGTTTACAACCTTTTACTGCTCCTTTCATATTTTGTTCAGCTTCTTAGCTTCCTTAAACATTTTCAGCTACTTTCAGCTGTTTACTTCAGCTGTTTTGTTCTCCTTTCGTATTCTTTCTGTTAACTACAACATTTTTGCGCTTCTTCTAACTTATTTCTGCTAATTTCAGCTTATTATGCTCCTTTCAGATTATGTCTTTATATTTCAGTTTTTTTTCTGCTATTTAGCAGTTTTATGCTCATTTTAGCTTTTTCAGCTAATTCCACTTTTTTTTTTGCACTCATTTCAACTTTTTTCAGCCTAATTCAGCAAAAAAGTGCTCTCTCCACTTCCTTCTGGTAATTTAAGCTTCTTTCTGCCTTTTTAGCTACTTTTCAGATGTTAACAGTAATTTCCACTTTGTTTAGTGCTCATTTCTGCTTCTTTCAGCCTAATTGGACAAATGTGTTCTTTCTGCTTTATTCAGCTAATTTAAGCTTATTCTACCTTTTCAGCTATGTTTTAACATTTTTAGCTCATTTCAGCTGTTTTCAGTTAATTCAAGTTTTTGTGGTAATTTCTGCTACTTTCAGCCTAATTAACTTCTTTCTGCTAATTTCAGCTTGAGCTTTTTTCAGATTACTTTGGCTAGTTTCAGCTTTTTCTGCTAGTTCAGCAACTTTTTAGCCATTTTCTGAAATGTAAATTTGTTTTGCACCTCCCGGCCACCGTAGTTTTGTGCTAAATTTAGCTTTTTCAGCTAATTCCCTTTTTTTTGTGCTAATTTCGGTTCTTTCCACTTCCTTCTGGTAGTTTGAGCTTCTTTCTGCCTTTTCAGCTACATTTCAGCTATTGTTTAGCTAATTTCTTATTTTTTTGTGCTAATTTCTGCTTGTTTAAACCTAACTCAGCAAATACATGTGTTTTTTCTGCTTTCTTCTGCTAACTTGGGCTTGCTCTCCCATTTCAGCTACGTTTCAGCATGTTTTAGATAATTTTAGCTGTTTTTCAGCAAGTTCTCCAGCATTCACATTGCATTTTCGCAGGAAATGCGATTTCTCTAATTTTAACCTAAAGTCAGATAAGACGAGTGTTTACATCAAAGGTAAAAATGTTAAAGTAAAACAAAGACATAAAATGTGACATAAGTCCAGATGTTTTACAAAGGCACATGAACAAACAGAACCTTGAGGACAGCTTGAGCTTCGCCGAGTGTTGAACTTCTCTGCTCCAGTAAAGTTTTCACTCTCTCCAGGCCAGAACCGAGACCTTTCACTCTACCAGCCAGTTTCCTAACTGGGTTGTTCCTCTCCAAGAGCTGCAGGAAGAAAGACATAAACATCTGTCACAGCAAGATTTTGTAGTGTTAATGTTCCAACGAGCGAACGAGGATTCAGCGGCTTATCTTCACCATTTCTTCTGCTTTCTGTAGAGACTGTTTAACTTCGTCAATCTGCCTTCCACAGTCAGCAGGAACTGCAGCGTATCGGCTCTGTAAGCTGCCTGTGATCGACTTCAGCTTGTTCTTCAGGGAGTACAAACGTTGTTGGAGCTCCTTTCAGGGAAGAAACACAAAAAAACAGAAATGAGAAAACTGACAGAAACTACGAATCAGGGTCACAAATTCAGCTCTGATACTTAGAAAATACGATCAATCAATTGGGTCAAATTTATAAAACACCAATAAAATAAAGGTGGAATCCCATGTAAAATGTATAACAGAATGCATTGATTTATAAAGCTTATGAACACATTTTTTTAAATCACAACTGAACATGCTGAAACAAACTGTACCAGATTCTGAAAAGCAAAACAATAAACGATTAAAATGAACAAAGGCAAATATGAATGTTATGGCAGTAAAACATCTAATGATGACAACACAAGCTAAGTGATCAGACTAAGAAAAGGCTGAAGGAATATTTTGCAACAAATTACATGAAGTTCTGTGATCAGATTAATTAAAAAATGAAATTGTTTTAGAAAAACCACGAATGCCACATCTTCCATATAAAAAAGCGAAAGCGAACACCCAGCCCGTTATCACAATAGTTCAAAAGCTGGCCTCGCTGATGGTATGGGGGTGACTTGGTACCTCTGGGATCATCAGCTTACTGGGAATGCACCTTTAATACAGAAAGTTATACAGTAGTCCCTCGTTTATCGCGGGGATCTGTACCCTGAAGCCCCGCAATAAGTGAAAAACCACCAAGTAGGAATAGTAGTACAAGTAGTACGTTATGGTTTATTTTAGTATTTAAATATATTTAAATATATCTATTTCAAGTTGCTGCCATAAATTCAACATTACGCTTTTTTTCCCTCCAAAACATTAACATTTTATAGTTTATTTTACCAGTTTCTACTGTAAATAAAATAAAAGTTGATCAGATTTGCAAATCACTTGACTATTTTTTACATTTTACGCAACGTTCCAAGTGGGGTTTTATTTTCCTGGTAAACGTTAAAGTTTTATTTCAAGAATAAAAAGTATGTGAAATATCCTCTACAAGCAGATTTGATTTTTATGGAACGAGTGTTGAATTTTCTCATTGATGAATGATATCGAACAGGAAATGCAAAATAAATAAATAAAAATCATGCCGATTATGGGGCGGCACGGTGGCACAGTTGGTATATGCACGTGCTGCCTCTCAGCGAACAGGTCGCCCTGGTTCAAATCCCGGCCGGGGGCCTTTCTGGGTGGAGTTTGCATGTTCTCTCCGTGCATATGTGGGTTTTCTCCGGTTACTCCGGTTTCCTCCCACAGACCAAAAACATGCATGTTCGGCTGATTGGTAACTCTAAATTGTCTCTAGGTGAGAGAATGAATGGTTGTTTGTCTTGTTTGTCTCTATGTGTCCCTGTGATGGACTGGAGACCTGTCCAGGGTGTCCCGCACCAGTGACCCGAAATGGAAGAAGTAAAGATGATGGATGGATGGAGATAATGTTTCACGTATCCAATGATACAGTTTTAATATCTCTCCCCAACTAAATCTGCTTTAACTGCTGACAGTTTCTAAGCTTGTGAGGTATTAAAACATAAAAAAGAGCTGACCTGTTCTTTGTTTGGATCGGAACACACTTCCAGCTCTGGTAAAACACCAAACAGGTGCTTCTCCACATCTTCTATGTCTTCCTGGATTTGCTCATGTTCCCTCTCCTCTGTCTGGGCTGCAGCCAAAAGCAGCAGGTTTCGCTCTTTCAAGCTGACGTGAACAAAAAAAAAAAAACAACTTTTAAACATCTTTCATTAAAACAAAGTACTTATTTTGCGCAGATATAAAACAAATAACCCTACCTCCTCACGCTCTCCTGGAGCTTCACTAACGTTTTACCAATGGGTCCGGGGCTGACGGGTTTGTGGGGAGCTGGCGAGTTCAGGATGCGTTCCAACCGATGCTGCAGGGACAACAAGGCCTGCTGGTCCTGCTCCAGACCTGATCGCTGCAGCTCAGCCCGAGAAAGAAGCTCCCGGGGCTCCTCTTGAGAGACACTGGCGGAGTCTGAAACCTCAGCCTGAAGACTAGCCACGCGGCTGCAACACTGTTCCAACTAAAGAAATAAGATTTAATCAACATTATTCAGATTGTACCAGATTTTTCAAACCATAAGTTGCACTTAAAACCTTTAATTGTCTCAAAAATCAACAGCGAGCCTTATAATCAGGTGCACCTTATGTTTTAATTCTGGTTGTGCTTACTGACCTCGAACAGATTATATGTGGTTATTGTGAATGAGTTGAATAAAGTTTGACTTATCTGACTGGTTTGTTTCGCTTAACGCGCCTTATAATCCCCGGTGCACCTTATGTATGAAAACAGACCCGTTCATTGATGTTGCGCCTTATAGTCAGAAAAATATGGTACTGCAGCAGGTGCGCAATTTAAGTCTTAAAATGCTGCAGAAATCTGGCGATTTGGCTTACATCTGAGAAAACAAATGAAATGTGTGACCTTTTTTATAATATTAGCTTGTCTGCGTTCCATTCGAACCAAAAGGATTAATGGATGGTAGCACTCACACTCGTAGTGATGTCCTTCCATTCCTCGCCCTTCTGCTCTGTGTGCATCATCAGGAGGCCCGCGGCTCGTCGTAACGATGCCCAGCGCCTCCAGAGGGCGCACAGCTCACCATCCCTTCGAAACCTGCAACCCTGCACTGGGCATCCAACCCCCAGGTCTTCTATCTGCCTCATGAACCCGTGAAGATCTTCCATCAAAAGCTTTAAAAAGAAATGAAAGTCAAGTTAAACCTAAATCCAGCACCACTTATTTACAAAGACTGTTTTACAGTTACGTGTCGATTAGGTAAGGAATACGATACTGGTTAAAATGCTAAATGTTATCACTACAAGCCAGGGGTGCCCAATACGGCTATCGCGATCTACCGGTAGTTCACAAAGGTAATATCAGAAGCTCCACAGCGAAAAAGAGATTAGACCTTTTTTTTAATTTGTGTTTTTTAAATAGGCGTCAGCTGATCAGTCCATCTTCACTAGCCTCCAGTTTATATCTAAACTCAAGAAAGTGTGTAAAATGAGTTGGGGAGTTGGACCAAGTAAGCAAAAAGTTACCATTTTCATACAGAACGGGGGAGGAGGACTTTTTTTTTTTCAATGTCTTATTCTAGATTTGCGCCGCTCCAGGTGGCTGCATGTTGGAGCAGCTCTGTTACTTTCATTCTGAGATTTTGCTTTTGGAAACTTTAATTCCTCTTTTTCTGGATATAAATCACATTTTTTGGATGATTGTTTCCTCTGGTATCGGACGCTGTGCAGCCGGAAGGATTTTTACAGAGATTTTTTTGGTTTTGGACATTTGTTATGATGCGTAACCATGGCAACAAGGCAGTTTTCTACAACCAACAGCAGCTGATTAACATCTAAAAAGCTCAAATAATATCTCAACTATGGCCCCAACTCTCAAATGAGTTGAAAAGGATGTTCTGTGGACGCATTCTCATCTACCTGCCAGCTGCGCTCGAGTGCCTGACCACTGAGATCCTGGAACTAACAGGAAACACGGCTCATGACAGTGGAAAGACAGGATCGTCCCTCAGCACCTACAGTTGGCTATCTGCAGTGACGAGGAGCTTGGCAGACTGCTGGGAGGAGTAGCCATCGCTCTGGGAGGAGTTCTGCCCAGCATTCGGGCGGTCCTACAGTCCAGGGGAACCGAGAGGCCTGCTGAGTCTGGGTGGACGGATCGGACAGCATCTGCAGCCAGTTTCTTAGGATCCACTGAGGGATGGACCTTTACAAAAGCCATCAGCATCTATAACATCTCTTAATGAAATGAGGATAACGAGTTCCAACAACAAAATAATTTCCCTCTGGGATTAATAAAGTATTTTTGAATTGAATTGAATTGAATTGAATTGAATATTCAAAGTGCGTTTCACCGGAGTAGCATTTTCGAACTATTCATAAAAACTACGGCGCCGACTTCCTTCTAAAAAGCGAGCCGAGAAAGAAAACGGTGAGAGAATTCAAAAAGCGTTCGACACAAACGGTGACAGAACTGAAATCCCAGTTCTCTGGACAGCGGTCACTTTTCTTACAGCTGACCAGCAGCGAAGCGTCACTCCAGGTGAGTCACTTTAATCATTGTTCAGCACAAGAAGTCTTTTCAAGACAGAGAGATGGTAAAAGAGGCATTCGTTGAAGCAGCTGACGTTGTTCAGAGACTTTTAAAAAATATATTATCTTCCATCAAAGCTCTCGGGTATCAAGAAATACGGTTACAGTTAAAAGCAGCTGCTGTCAGGGATGAACTTTCACCTCTCAGGTTATTTTTCAAACATTAAGTTATTCCTGTTGTTTTCTGTTCCTTTGTGTGAAGAACAGAAGTTACTGCTGGGTTTTGTTTATTATTTTGTGCGCGGACAGTAAAAATAAATTGCCACTTTTTTTTTTTTTTTTAAACATACTTTTGGGTTTTGTAATTTACGTTGCGTCCACAGCGAGCTGGGATGTATTCATTCATTCAAACTTTACTTATCCAGGTTAGTCTCATTGAGTCACAGGACTCGTTTACAAAAGAGACCTGTTTTAGACAGACAACATATAAAGTACAAACAACAATAAACTACAGTAAAGTGCAATTAAAATAAAAGTATTATAAAACAATAAATCAAGGTGCCATATAAAACATGGTAAAATACTAAAAAAACAAGAACGTAAAAGATAAAAAGCATATTTAATGTTTATAAATAAGTAAATGTTTAGTATTTTTATATTAAGTTGATCACTTGGACTTGGTCATTTTAAAAGTAACTCGCATGCTGAAAAAGTGTGGGCACCCCTGCTATAAGCCAATAAAAATCTTTAATTTCGATGCTAAATGTTGAATACAATGGGATTTTTGTATCTTGTTTAGTGCAATTATTTGCTAGCTAATAAAAACACACCGGGACAACTACAATTGGCTCCATTTGCAGATACTTTATAAAAACGTGGGAGAAATTTTAGCCTTGCCCTCATGATGGCGAGGATAAAATGGGCGAACAGTAAACGTAAAAAAAAAAGCAAACAGTTGTATGAAACACACTCAATGTACATCTAGTCATTTAAAACATTTTCTTTTAAAAGCAAACATTTGTTACCAAAACATGTCCTAAAATATGTTCAGTACAACATAAATACTGCATTCTACCAACCTTCGCTTTCTTCTGCAGGGCAATACATTCATCATATGACGTCACGTGTTCTGCAGCCAGTTCTGAAAGTCTGTTGTCAAACTCTGAAACTCGCTGCTGTACCTCTTCACGACTCTGCTTTCTTATTTCACACCTGTAAGGTCACATGATATTAATAATATGTAAACGCAGTACTACAACCAAGACATTTGTGGATATTTCTAGCGGTTAAAAAAAACAGTACCTCTGTAAACGCTGTAGTCTGAGATGAGCCTGAGCCTTCAGTACAGCTCGTCTAACCAGCAACGGGCTGAGGATGCTGGAATGGAGAAGTTCAGTCTCTGGTTGAGAGATGCAGCTCTGCTGGGGCAGACGCTCCACCAGGTGACAAACGTGAGCTTGAAATTCTTCATCAAGAGTTTTTAAAGCTTGCCGAGTCCGCTTTTGTTCTTCGGCGCAATCCAAAAACTCTCCAGGAGACAAAAGGAAGGTTGCTTCTGCGTTAAGAAGAAAGGTTACCGCTTCCTGAGCTGCCCGTTGATAATCCTTTAAAGACTCTCTGGCCTCAGACAGGCCGACCTGTTGGATACATGTTTATCAAAATCAACATTCAAAAGGATCTGTGGAAAACAGTTAAAACTAGAGAAACTGCATTTTCTGCAAACATGCAGTGGGTGCTAAATGACTGCTGAAAGTTGCTACAGAAGCTAAAAGTGAGTTAGCACCAAAACAAGCAAAACACTAATAGCTACAGTAGCAAAATGCAAGCTAAATGTAGCTAAAAGCTAGCTAAACGCTGCAGAAGGCTATTAAAAAGATAAGGTCAGCAAATGGCTACCAAAGCAGCAAAAGGCTAACAAAAGTAACAAAAGTTACTAAAGTATAAAATGACTAGGAAAAACTTAGGAGAAAAAAAGTAAGGCTAAAAGTAGCAAAAAGCTAGCCAACTATAGCAAAACCCTTGCCAGAAATGAGAAGTACAAAATAGCTACCTAAAAGCTAAATGTAGCAAAAGGCAAGCTAAAAATCAAAAGAAGTAGAAAGCTACCGAAAAGTAGCAAAATACTATAATAGCAAAAGGCTAGCAAAATCTAAATATAGCAAAAGGTTAAATTGAAACTAAAAGGAGCAGAAAATTTCCTAAAAGTTGCAAAAGGTTAGCTAAAAGCAAAAAGTAACAGAAGGCTAGCTAAAAGTAGCAAAAGGCTAACTAAAAGCTAAGGGCAGCAAAAGGCTGCCAAAAGTAGCCAAAACTTTACTAAAAGTACAAAATAACTAGAAAAAATTTAAAGAAGAAAAAAAGGAGACTAAAAGTAACAAAAAAATAGCCAATAATAACAAAAACCTAGCTAGAAATGAAAAGTATCAAATGACTAGCTAAAAGCTAAATGTAGCAAAAGGTGAGTTAAAAGCCAAAAGCAGAAAGCTACCTAAAAAAGCTAAAGGCTAGCTAATAACAGCAAAATGCTAGCAAAAAGCAAAATGTAGCAAAAGTTTTTTTTAATTATTAAACGTATACAAACATCAAACAAGGTACCATAATATATACATTGTGTTCACACTACGTCTTTACTAGCAAACAAATCTAACCAAATAAGAATACAAAATAAAACCGTACAAACAAAACCCCAAAATTAATAATAAAACAAAAACAAACAAACAAAAAACCTAAAGGGGCATATTGTATTTACAACATAAAAGTCCAGGGTATACGTTACACGTGAAATGTTTTCAAAAAAGACGTCAACTTGGAAGCATTTTTTGACTTCACCAAACACAAAGACTTATAAAACAAATGTAACTCATTCTTCCACTGTATAACGTTAGGGATGGTTATGTAGCAAAAGGTTAGTTTAAAACTAAAAGCAGAAAGCTACTTAAAAGTAGCAAAAGTTTAGCTGAAAGCTAAAAGCAACCAAAGGCTAGCTAAATGTAACAAAAGGCCAACAAAAGTAGCAAAATGCTATCTATAAGTCAGAGTAGCAAAAAACTAAAAAGCTAAAATTAGCAAAATGCTAGCCAATAACAGCAAAGGGCTAGCTAGAAGTTGAAAGTAGCAAAAAGTTGGCTAAACGCTAAAGGTAGCAGAAACTACAAGTAGAAATAAAGACTAATAAGGAGCCAGTATGCTGAAGCAGATTTCAAAGAGAATGTTCTTGAAGGAAGATATTTTAAAAAAATGTATTTCAATCAACAAAATATTGGTAATTGAAGTGAATTATGTTGAAAAGTCTAAAATGCTGAATCAGCATTTCCACATTAATAGGAGCTTACCATCAGTGAGTTGCATTCTTGCATGGCTGCATCTCTGAGAGAATACAGGCCCTTGAAGTTCCCCATGTCGACATTTTCTCTCTCTGCCAGACCTTCCAGCACTCGCATCCCAGACTCTACATTTCTGAAAATAACCCAGTAGTTTTGCAGCTCAACATCTATGGCTCTCTCATCAGGACTGACTGGTTTCGCTCCCTCCAGTCCCAGTCTTGTTTTGTGTAACAGATCGGTTAAAGCAGGAAGCTCAGAGTCACACTGCAGATACGGCAGAAACTTAGCCTCCAGGTCTTGGAGCTCGTCGGAGACGGAACGCTCCCAGGAGGTCAAAGTTTTCAGCGTGCGGCGAATCTTTTCCTCTTCTGAATGCAGCTCAGACGCGTGTAGCTCCGGAGCTATGGTCTCCAGTTGATCTGCTGCTGCTTCGCATTGTGTCTCGACCAAAGGAAGTTCAACTAGGAGTGCGTGGCACAATCTCAACCGCTCATTTAGATTTACTGCTTGGTTGTTAACATCCTGGATTTGGCTTTTGGCGACATCCATAGATCCCTCCAGTTGTTCTCTCAGGCACAAGTATTTGTCTTGTTCAAACATATTTACACAGAGAACTTTGCACTTCTCTTGCAGGTCACTAATTGCAAAAAGCATAGAGTTGCGCTTGTCCTGCTGGCAGTGCTGAAGCTCTTGGACTTGGCACTGATGCTCCATTAATTTGTGCTTCAAGTTCGCCATTATAGACCATGTCTCTTGTGTCAAAGGGAACTTCTGTTGCTCCAAATCAGCAGCAATTTCCTTTAAGTTATCCTGTATAGTAGACAACTCCTCATCTGAATATGTCCGCTGATGTATCAGCTCCTCTAATTCCATAATGGTTGCTTTCTCATGAGCTAGAAGTCCATCTAACTCCGTCCATAGCCCTGAAAGCCTTGTGGAAAGGAAGCGGCCCTCTCCTGGACTTAACTGCATGCAGATTTTTGTGCAACTTTCGGACAAAGTGTCCAGCAGTTGTAGTTGCTTCTCCAGCTCCACTGTGGCTAATCTGTGAGTTTCCAGCTCACGCTCAAGGTTACCGATGCACGTTTTTGAAATGCTCTCAGTACGTGTGCAGGGGTCTCTGTTAGCATGTAATTCTGCTACCCAGGAGTCTAAGCTAGCAAGCTCACTTAAAAGTTCCTCCCTTTCACTAAGACTTGTCTTCATGGAGTCAAGAACTTGATCCAAGCCGTCGGCAACGGTTTCATACAAGTCTTCTGCCGTCTTCAATACTTCACCGTCTTCATTTTCCTCGCCTTTCATCTCTTCAACTTGTAGTCTCATCTCTCTCCGCCTAGACAAAATATCGGTCTGAAACTTCCTCATTTCGGCAATCTGAACGCGAGCCTCGTCAGGAAAAAGAGCCAACTTTTGCCCAGTAGAAATGTGGGTTTCCGCCTGCTTCGCCCATACGATTAGGTCGCGTAGCTGTTTGTTGATCTTAATTAAAGAATTGCTCCCACAGCCTTGTGTCCAGGCATCAAGTTTCTCCTTACAGACGTTGAACAACGATCCTAATTCCTGCAGATAATGTTCAAGCTCATCCTTTTCTTTCTGACCCAAAGAGAAATTGACGAGGGCATGTGACCGGGACTGTAAGCTTAAGTAGAGCTGGTTGTACAGTTTTAGATCTGTGGTCAGACAGACTAACTCTAAAGAACTTAGGCCGTCAGTTTCAAGTTCCAGAAAATCTTCTAGTTTGTCGTGAAGCTGCTTCGCCTCTTCTAAAACGAGCGAATATTGAGATTTAGAGCATGACGCCTGCTGAAAGGCTCTTCTGATACGTCCTTTCAGAAGCCTCCACTGTTCCTGGAGATCCCCGAGCTGAGCATGGAGAGCGCCTGAACCTTCAGCATCACTCAGGTGGACGGACAGTTTGCTGCCTAAGTTGAG
Source organism: Nematolebias whitei (assembly GCF_014905685.2). Taxonomy (NCBI): domain Eukaryota; kingdom Metazoa; phylum Chordata; class Actinopteri; order Cyprinodontiformes; family Rivulidae; genus Nematolebias; species Nematolebias whitei. Next base: position 42,615,491 of record NC_056509.1, read on the forward strand.
CAAATGCTCCATCGTTGACTTCTTCTGCTCTATGGTCTGAAGCAGAGCGTGAAGCTTTGCAGCTTGAAGGCCACTGCCTCTCAAAGAGTTTCTGAAAAACACAATATATTACCACATGTCAAGGAAAAAGCACTAATCAAGTAATGATTTTAAACATAAAAAAACTAATAATATACACTCACAAGCTTGTTTTTTCCATCTCTTCTGTCAAAACTTCAAGAAAAGCTTTGGTGATCCTCATCTGGTGGTGATACTGGTTGACCTGATCCAGCTGTGCTGATTTGACCTGCACGGTGGCGACAGCGTCCAGCAGAGCGCCGCTCCACTGTCTCTCAGCGCGTTTTGGATCAGTTGACTCCGAAGCTATTGTGCTGGTTTTCATGGCAGCCACTAACTCCTGAACAGAACGCTCACACTCCTGTGGCAGACAGATCGAAACACTTTGAAAATCATCGTTTTAGTTTAGTTTATACTGAATCTTAAGGACATTTGTAAACATTTATTAAAACACTGTGATGAATGTTAATATTTTAGGCAGCGTAGGACTTTAATGTTATGTTTTAAAGGTCAATAATTGGGTACACAAGTCCAATTTCATTAAACAGGCTCAAAAATATACAGAAAATTCAAATATACATACATTTTTCTAAATCTTTTAATAAACGGAGCTGAAGGTTTTTACTTTGACCTAACTTGATGAGACCAAAGCCTATTAACGTCTCGTTAATCATCATGAGTGGCTGTAGCTGGTAGTTTGTCTTTACCTACATAGATGAGGATTTGATTGACAGCATTCATTGTACTGACCACTACTCATGTCATTGTTAGATAAAAAGAAATTAGTTACAGTATTCTGCAACTCTCAGGGGATTTTTTTGGTCAAGGTGTATGGATGTTTTATAACTACTAATGGTAACTTTTGATTTGCCAGAGAGTTATTTTCTATCGGGAGAGGAGCTTATTTGATCCTGCATGTACAGCTGGGAGGCCGAGGTCATCGGTCCTGTGAGAGCTGAGAAGCATATACAGTAGTCCCTTGTTTATCGCGGGGGTTTCTGTTCTCAGTCCTCCACGAATTAGGAACAGTAGTACAAGCAGTAAGTAGTAGTTTAATTTATTATTTATATTAAGGTGTTTAAAACTCTTCTAAACAAGGTTTCTAAACTCTAAACACTGAAAGAGCACAGCATGTCATGATCTCGCTGCCTCCTGCTGCTCTCAGCCACCTGCCAGCGCTCTGGGCCACGCCCACTTCTCCGCTGCAGAGCTGATATTGAAATGCTGCAGGAGGGAGCTTCTCCCTGCACATGTGAGCTGCACACAGGTGCAGCAGGTGCTAAATAATTTATTTTAAATTTAAAAATCCAGCCGATCTTGCAGTTCATCCATTAATCAGCCAATTGTGTGTCATGTCCAACCTTACTTTGAAAAACGCGAAAGAGCGAGCCCGCAAAAGTCGAACGGCGAAGTAGCGAGGGGCTACCGTTTATAAAAACAAACCTCGCACACGAACAGATTCTCGTGACTGGGCTCCATGATGTAGAACTTTTATGCATCTGTATAAGCCTGTGAGTGTCTGCCCTTGCAAGTAAAACTAGTTAAAATGTATTCTCATGTCCTCGAGTGCAGCTTCTTTGAGTATTATTCAACAGTAACAGCCCACGAACCACCGTGGCTCAAGCCCGACATGCACTGGAAGCTGCTGGAACACCAGCGTCATCGTCCCACTATGAGGGAATTATCACCACAGACTGAAAGGGTGCAGGCCAAGAAGAACCTCCTGCTTCAAAAGTGACACCTTCAGGATCGATGGACGAGCAAAAAGTTTTTATTTGTACAAAAATGACAAGTGAATGCACGGTTGTGGTTGCATCATGATGAGGTGCTGTGCACTGAGCAAGGTGGATTGAATAATAATGGAGGTCTTCCCCCAAATTCTTCAACTTCACCTCAACACAACAGCTGAACGGTTGAAGCATTGCTCCAACTGGATCCCAAACACATCAGAACTGGTTTCTGATTATATAAAGCAGGCTAGCATTAAGTTGATGGAGTGGTTCTCAGTACTTTTGTTCAACTGTGGCCCACGCTTTCAAACTAAAGCCGGTGTGTGCCAGAAATCCAGCCAATTTAAACGATTTTTACAAACTCGTGTGACGTTGAAGGGTCAAATATTCAGCAAGAACAAAGCTGAAAAAGGCTGTGGTCAAAGTGCAATTTGCTAAAGGACATTAAACCAAACATTAGTGGGTGTGTATGTATATATTTGAGCCCGTTGGCAAAATGTTGACCTTGTGCGGATTAGAGAAAATTAACAACACAAACCTCTGATCCAATTTTTGTTTAATATAAAAAAGTCAGTTAAGTGGTGTGTTGCATAATCATTCCAACAAATTGTTACACGGTAGATTGACGATAATTAAACTGAAGATGACATTGTTTCAAAAAGTTGTTTAAAATGTTTATTTAAACAATCCTGCCACCGACCTGCTGCCAATTAAAAAGGTTGTGAGACAGTTTATCTTTCAGTCACTATAAAACCTTTACAACCTTTAATTATCTTCGCTCAAACTATTTCTGAAATGTCTTCCTGGAGGCGAACTGAAAATACCAGCTTGTTTTTCGTTGCACGTTTCTTAATTTCAATGTGCAATATGCTTTTTTAGACAAATATGTAAATACCGATGGGTAATATTAGCATCTGGTTTTCATGTACATTTAGACAACATTCTTTAAGTACGTACCCGTGCCTCCTTCAGCTGGTTAGCCATAGCTGTGACACAGAGTTGCGCCGGTTCATATCGACATGCCAAAACTCGTTGCACTGTTTGTGCTAAACGAACGTCTGCTTCACCACGAGATGATGTCAGGTACCAGTTTAAATCAGGGTGGGGTGTTCGCTTTAAAGACAAAAGAAGAAACGAAGTGAGGAAAAACAGGATTCAGGAGTAAATTTGTTTTTGATGGATTTGAACTCAAGCGCAGGTTTATTACAAGCACTGTACTGCAGCAAGGTCAAGGGGTTGTAAATAATTAAGACTGAAAATGAAATGGCGTCAACACTGACTGTATTAGGTACGCTATATATATATATATATATATATATATATATATATATATATATATATATATA
>NC_056509.1:42618633-42640090 GCF_014905685.2 Nematolebias whitei
ATATATATATATATATATATATATATATATATATATATATATATATACATACACACACACACACACACACATTTAAATTCAAATTCAAATTCAAAAATACTTCATTAATCCCAGAGGGAAATTATTTGTTGTTGTAACTCATTATCCTCATTTCATTAAGAGATGTTATAGATACTGATGGCTGTAGACAGGAAGGATCTCTTGTAAAGGTCCATCCCACAGTGGATCCTAAGAAACTGGCTGCAGATGCCGCCCGATCCGTCCACCCAGACTCGGCAGGTCTCTCGGTTCCCCTCGGGCTGTAGGACCGTCCAAATGCTTGGCAGAACTCCTCCCAAAGCGATGGCCACTCCTCCCAGCAGTCTGCTGAGCTCCTCGTCGCTGTGGACAGCCAACTGTAGGTGCCGAGGGACTATCCTGTCCTTCCGCCGTCATGAGCCGTGTTTCCTGCTAGTTCCAGGATCTCAGTGGTCAGGCACTCGAGCACAGCTGGCAGGTAGACGAGAATCCATCCACAGAACATCCTTCTCAACTCATTTGAGATTTGGGGCTCTAGTTGAGATATTATTTGAGCTTTTGAGATGTTAATCAGCTGCTGTTGGTTGTAGAAAACTGCCTTGTTGCCATGGTTACGCATCATAACAAATGTCCAAAACTAAAAAAGTTTCAGTAAAAATCCTTCCAGCTGCACAGCATCTGATACCAGAGGAAACAATCATCCAGGAAATGTGATTTACATCCAGAAAAAGAGGAATTAAAGTTTCCAAAAGCAAAATCTCAGAATGAAAGTAACAGAGCTGCTCCAACATGCAGCCACCTGGAGCGGCGCAATTCTAGAACTTATAGATAGATGGATATATATAGTATATATGGTATATACCATATACCACTAACCATACCGTTGGTATATAACCATGTATCAATGATATGTAAGTCAATGGTATATATTGACTGAATATTGGCAATATTTCTGAATTTAATTGGTATGAAACAATTCTAGGATTGCGTCGCTCAAGGTTGCTTCATGTTGGAGCAGCTCTGTTACGTTTATTGTAAGTTATTGCTTTTGAAAACTTGAACTCCTCTTTTATTCTGGATGTAAATCACATTTTTTTGGATGACTGTTTCCTCTGGTATCAGAAGCTGTGCAGATGGAAGGATTTTTACTGAAACTTTTTAACTTTTGGACGTTTGTTATGATGCGTAACCATGACAACGTGTTGTTTTACAACTGGGAGCAGCTCCAAAGCTCAAATAATACCTCAACTACAGCCCCCAAATCCCAAATGAGTTGAAAGAGAGGCGAATCATCCATCATGGGAGAAGAAGTGGAGAAGTCTAAATATCTTGGGGTTCACCTGGACAACAGACTGGACTGGAGATGAAACAGTGAAGCGTCTACAAGAAGGGACAGAGCAGAATGTACTTCTTGATGAAGCTGAAGTCCTTCAGTGAATATCTTCTAGAAGTCTGTTGTAGAGAGCGCCATCTCTTCTGCCATCATCTGCTGGGGGAGCAGCACCAGAGCGACTTCAAAAAAGATCAACAAGCTCATAAAGAAGGCTGGCTCAGTTCTGGGGACTCCTCTAGAACCTTTGGAGATGATTGTACAAAGAAGGATTCTTCAAAAAAATGAAGAACATTATCCTCTTCATCAGACTGTCAGTCAGAGGCTTCTTCAGATCCGTTGTAGGACAGATCGCTACAAGAGATCCTTCCTGCCCACAGCCATCAGCATCTAGAACAACTCTTTAAAGAAACCAGGATGATGAGTTACAACATTTAATTTCCCTCTGGGATTAATAAAGTATTTTTGAATTGAATTTCATGAGTCTGGATTCACTGTGGACTCTGGTGGCCTTCATATTCACTTGATGCCAAACCACCTTTGGGATGTGGTGGAACTGGAGATTCATATCACTGATGTGCATTCTACAAATCTGCAGCAACTGAGTGACGCCATCGTTTCAGTAAAGACCAAAATCCCTGAAACTTTTCGACGCCTTGTTAAATCTATACCACGATGAATCAAAGCAGTTGGGGGGTCCAACACGCTACTATGAGGTGCACCTCATAAAGTGTCACCCTTAATAAAAACAGAATAGTTGAAGTCAACTTCAGTATTTAATCTTGTTTTGCTGCTGTGTGTGATTAAGTCTGCACAGGAAGTCACCATCACAGATCTTTCCTGTTGCGCTCCCTTTGAGCAAGCTCTTATCTCTTTACTGTGAAATGCCTTCTTCTGAACTTCGGGTCAAAAAGTTGCTAACTCATTCAAGTGGTGACTGAAATGTTGCACAACACGTAAAGGTAATAAATGTTTTATTTTTTTAATTCATGCAGTCATTTTAGAATTTAACCTAATATTTCACCAACGTGTTGAGAATAATAGTTTGTCTAGTGTAGCAGGCAGATTAAAGCTTTTCCCCTCCATTACCTCCAACTAATACTCACATTTATGATGTTTCTTCTTTCAACCAGGCCCTGAATGTCAGACAGAACATCCTGCATGGTAAACCCGGGTTTGTAGGACTCTGGCGACCCACCGGTCACCTCTGCAGCTCCAAGATCAGCTGGTGAACTACTCCTTTCAGCCTCCATGCCTTTTTGGATCTGAGGCTACACAGACAGAAGACGAGGGTGGCGTCACATTTTAGCCCCTCTTCCCCACGTTTGTCCACATATAACAACAGAGCTTCCTGTTCTTTTCCCGCCTTCCACCGTGGCAGATAAAGCCAGACGAGTCGGTGCAGCTAAAGCAAAAAATGTGCCCGAGTAAGAAGCGGCGAGCCTCCGGGGACGAGGAATTCTTCTGCTCGTGTAAACTGCTGCTGTTCATTTCTCTCCTGAGACTGTGACACCGCGGTCAGACAGGTTCAACGACCAAAAAAAAACGTGAAATGATCCGATTGGTTACAAGATTATGAAAGAGGGGCGGTGCTTCTTCAATTGTCTGGGCCATGACTCAGGTGTGAACTGTGAGACTGTAGGTGGAGCAGCAGCAGGATGTGAAAACAAGCTGAATGTTTGGCGCCTGCAGCCGAAGGTGGGGCGACATTGTATTTTTCTAGGTCCTTCCCAACATTGTAAGCTGTTTAAGCGAGATCCGTTTAAAAAAATTTTTTAGTTAACTCTGTTACTGAATACCTTGTGAACAACTGGATGGATTTTAATGAAACTTTCAGTGAGGGTACCTCTGATGACCCAATTCAAGATGACGGCCACAGCCAAGCCTTAGAAAAAACTAAATGGCTATAACTCAGTCAACTTTACAGATACTGAGCTAAAATCTGATGTAGAAGTAACTGAGACTCATTCTCACGATATACTTTGAGCACCAACAGAGTTTTGTGACATTCCACGATGTTGTAAATCATTGCAAATAAGGTCATTTTTGAGGTTTGCTCCAAACGGCTGCAACTTTGTCCATCTCTGCATTAAACGGTTTCTGGCGTAAAAAGCAGCGGGTGATATGCATTCCTGCAAGGATTACTAGGTCAAGTCAAGTATTATTTCTACTGTTTGTATTTCCTGTTGTCTTCAGTTCTGCTCTCCATGGAAAACGATTACCGTACTTTGAAAGTACAACGACAACAAACTCCTCTTATCTAAAGCATCTTTCTTTTCTATTTTGTATATAAGATCAGAATATTCTATTCTAAATGATCTAATAAATAGAGAAATTGCATTCCCTGTGAAAATGCAGTGTGAACGCTTGTTACAGAAGAACTTGCTGAAAAACAGATTAAATTAGCTAAAAACATGCTGAAATGTAGTTGAAACGGAAGAACAAGTCTAAATTAGAAAAAGAAAGCAGAAAAAACACATATTTGCTGAATTAGGTTTAAATAAGCAGAAATTAGCATAAAAATTTGGAAATAAGCTGAAAAATTCTGAAATGAGCAAAATATAGCTTAAAAGTAGCTGAAAAGGCAGAAAGAGCTGAAATGATCTAAAAAATGTGAAATTAGTTGAAAAGCTAAAATTAGCATAAAACAGCTACATAATAGCTGAAAAAGCAGAAATAGCTGAAACTAGCAGAAAAAGGCTGAAATGGGCATAACAAGCTGAAATTAGCATAAAAAAGTAATTAGGCTGAAAAACTTGAATTTATCTGAAAACAGCTAAAAGTAGCTAATAAATGCTAAATGTATAGGTGAAACTGTAGAACAAGCTTAAATTAGCAGAAGAAAGCAGAAAGAACACATTTGCCCAATTAGGCTGAAAGAAGCAGAAATGAGCACAAAAAAAATTGGAAGTTCTCTGAAAACGATGAAATTAGCAAAAAAGAGCTGAAAGGTAGCTAAAAAGTAAAAAAAAAAAAAAGCTTGAGTTGACAGAAAGAAGTGGCGAGAGCTCATTTGTGCTGAATTGGTCTGAAAAAGTTGAAATGAGCGTAAAAAAAAAAGTGGAATTAGCTGAAAAAACTAAAAGTAACATAAAAACAGCTAAATAGTAGCTGAAATAGCAGGAAAAAGCTGAAACTTGAAGAAATAAGCTGAATGGAGCAAAACAAGCTGAAATTAGCAGAAAGAAGTTAGAAGCACAAAAATATTGTAGCTAGCAGAAAGAAGCTGAGAGGAGCACAAAACAGCTGAAAAACAGCTGAAATTAGCTGAACCAGAACATAATGTGAAAGAGCAGTAAAAGGTTGTAAACAGATCTGAAGATCTGAAGGACGGAAAACGAGCTCAGTTCATTTTCTATGAGGAAAAAAACATGGCAGAAAAGGAGACCATACAACAATATCTGGTCTTGTAAACTTTTCCTTTGATGTTTGCCGACACCCTTTTGTCACAAATCACTCCTGAAACTTTTCTCCATCCACTCCCTCCTGCCTGGATTCTCTTCTTCTCCTCTTTACCGCACTCTCCATTTCCCTGGACAGTGGACCTCAAGTCCTTGAAGTCCTGCACCTTTGTGACCTCTGCTCCTTGTTGCCTCACTGTTCCACCTCCTCCCTCTCATTCACACACATGTACTCTGTCTTACTACGGCTGACCTTCATTCATCTTCTTTCAAGTGCGTACCTGCACGTGAATGCTTCATAAACATTCACACAACTATTGAACAACTCCTCACCTGTTCCAGAGCCTTCACGGTAACCTTGTGCCCTCCACGATGCTCCGGTTCACTCTCTTCATTTAGCTGTGAAGCTCTGGTTTGTTCTGCTGGCGTTTTACGGTGTTGGCCGTCTGTGCGTTCAGCTCCTCGTTGTTCCACCGCCTCACCTGCTACACCTGTGTCCTGTTCGGCGTCTGCTGCGGTCAGCTGTTCACGTTCAGCTGCGTTCTTTAGCGCTTCGTTGGAAACATCTCCACGAGGTTTTGATTCTTCTGCAGCACAGAGGGCAGAGCGCTCCGCTTCTTCCTCGGGTTGACAGAAACCCATCACTGAGATGTTTGATTCAGAGCTGAAACAAAGACTTCTTAAAAGCCTCTCGTTTGATTTAGGACCGCTTAATGTGGAGCAGAGTCGGAACTTCTTCTCAGGAAATTGTGCGTTTGACATTTCTGCAAGTCTTGCAACACTTAGCTCAGCTCCTCGCCTGAAAGCATCTGACCTGCCGGGCTCAATAGTCCCACTTTGTTGTGTGTCCCACTCCTGCAGCTCCAACACTGCAGCAGATACTTCATCTGGACTTCCACTGACGTCCCCATCATGATGTTTATGATCTACAGCTTGAGTTTTATCCTTGAAAGCGTCGGACTGTGCAGCCATATCACAGCTTTTTAAACCAGCTTGGTCTGATTCTGGACTGACGGATCCTGTGAAGAGTCCAGGTGTCTCCTCTGGGAGATGAGCACCGAGAAGCTCTGCCACCTGAGAACATCTGAGAACATCTGGACTGCAGGCAGCAGAACGCTCCTGTAGCTGCATGTCGAGCACCACTGTAAACGCTTTCTTTGTGATCTCAGAGTGCGTTTCTTCTCCCTGAGCATCTGCTGAAGCCCTGGAAGTGTCGGGCTGGACTGGGAGGTGATCGGACACATTGAGAGGGGCTGATTGTGTCGCTTCTGGCAGGGACGACTTGTAAAGAGCAGGAAGAGTGTGTGACTCAGGAAGAATTATGTGCGTGCCAATTTGAGCGTTAGTACACAGTTTGCCTCGTTCATCGTTTGACCAAAGAAAAGTCTGAGGGTTAAACTCTAGTGAAGCTGATGGAGGAGTCCCTGATCTTACAACATCTGGACGTTTTGCACATGTGGTCTGAACAGAGGTTGAGGCCTGTTCTTGGTTTATACTCATGAGGCTTTTTGTTAGATTCACAACGGAGACGTCCTTCTGACCTGAAGCGCCTGATAGGTTCTGCTCTGTGGTATTATCTGCTTTATGTGTTGCTCCGGACGCAACAGTGAAAGGACAGGTGTGAAAAACTACTTTAGGATGATTCTGGCTGTCATGTTCACCACCTGACACTTTCTTTCCATCTGCTGCAGAGGAGAAACCTGTGGCGTTATCAGATAATGCCCAGTCTTCCTTCCCTTCATCACTTTGATTTGGGAAATCCACTCGAATGTGACCGATCTGTGAAATTCACAAAATTATCAAAAGAATTTTAAAACGTATAATACGACTTTTTCAGCTTGTAGCTGTATAATTCTGTCTCACCGAACATCTAGACAGAGTTTCCATTGCAGTTTGACTTTCACTGAGAGCATCTGAAGCGGTTTTCAACAGAATCGTCACCACTTCTGATCCCAAAGAACGTAGAAGGAAGTTTTCTTCCGCAGTAGCTTCACAGAGTGCTTGTTGAAGCCGTAAACCTTCATCCAAAGAGTCCTGGGAAAGCAGAGGCACACAAACCTTTTATTGCCTCTCAAGGCAAAGTTGTTCTTGACTGCGTTCCATGTCTGTACTGTTAACAAAATATACAATGAACCAGCCGACAGATTTTAATGAACCCATCAAAGAGTAATTACTGAATGGAGCTGAGATGGTGTAGTGGTAGGGCAGCCGACTTGGGACCAGAAAGTCGCAGTTCTACTCACAGCCATTCCCACATGTCGTGGCGTCTCTGAGCAGGACACCTAATCCCCAATTGCTTCCCAGGTGCTTACATAGCTGCCCACTGCTCCACCTGGTATCTCAGGTGTGATGGGTTAAATGCAGAGAACTAATTTGGCCATTGTACGGGAACATGCAGTGATAACAATCTCGGACTTCCCTTCCCCTTACCTTTTAGGGCAAATTCAATTAAAGATGGTCGCCAGAGTCGACTAACTCTATAGAAAACACAAATATGGCTGCAACTCAGCCAACTTTACAGATAATAAGTTTAAACTTGTTGTGGTAGTATCGGGCCAAAGATAAACTGTCCAAGATCAAAACCAACCTGGACCCCGCATGTAACCGCTGTAAACAAACTCCAGCCATGCTCTTGCACACATTCTGGACTTGTCAAAAGCTGCGGGGCTACTTGCAATCCGTTTTTGATGCTTTCTCTGGGATATGTGGAAAAACTGTGCACTCATCACCATTCATTATTTGGGGTGGCCCCTGTGGATTCAAGTGCGAGAGGAACGTGATTGTTTTTGGCTCTTTTCTAGCCAGGAGACTTACTTTATGTAGATGGAAGGATACACATCCCCCAGCATATGAACACTGGTTAAAAAGTTATGTATCATATTAATTTGGAAAAGATTAGGTATACTGTGAGGGGATCTGTTGGGAGATCTTGGGACACTTGACGGCCATTTGTGTCATATATTGAAACTGTGTCAGTGCCTGTATGATTCATGCGTGCCTCTACAGCTGATCCAGTATGTTGTTTGTTTCTTTTTGTTTGTATTGTTGATATTAAACAATTTGTTGTGGTAGTTGCCGAGTTATTCGAAATACATAATCTGAGCATCTTGAGATATGTACTGTAAATTTTAAAGTTTGCACTATTCTCAGATGAAAAAACGAGTTATTTTTCACCATAATTATGTAAAAAAAAACTTCTATGTGCTCCTTTAAAAATCCATTACAGCCTCACACAGATGAGGACCACAGCTGATCTTAAACAGAAAACGTTTGTCTTTATTAAAACAAAATTTCTAGTACTTTTATTTAGATAAAGTGTAAACCTTAAATTGCATTTAACCACGTCTTTTTTTCCAAGAGACACGTGGAGCAGAAACGTCTTATTTTTCATATAATTTAAAAGGTTAGACTTGTGGCATTTCACAGCTCGACCAAACAACGTCAGAAGGTAATTTCCACGGCATTAACATAAAGTGCAGGCACAAAAAGATTTGAAGCTTCAGTGTTGCTGACTGCTGCTTTCAAAAGGTCTAGAACGGTTGAAGCAGTGGTTAAAGGCACAGAGGGCCCGCTAGATTTTCTGAACTTTGTCGAAATAGTTCTAAATTAGACGTTACATCATTTCATTTTTTTTCCCAGAGATGACTCACAACAGCTTGGTTAACTGAGAAGTTTAAAAATTGGTGTAATGGTCTTTTTTTCTTTTTAGATTGTACGCTGTATCAAATAAATAAAAAAAGGGATAATAGTTTCAGTGAAATTGTAAATATTATAAAGTAATTGCACTTCTTGAAGGAATGCATATCACATGATGCCTTTTGTGCCAGAGTTAAAGATCAGCCTTCGATGAAACGACCTTGTGTTCGGTCTCATGACGCTGAACATGAGCTCACCTGATGCATTAAGTATAGGATGTGAACGACCTTCGGCTACTACCACACTACATTTTAGCTCAATATCTATAAAGTCAGATGAGTTGCAACCTTTTTGTATTTGCTAACGTTGCTTTGTTGAGGCAGCCATCTTGAAAAGTCAATCTGTTGTAGATTTGCAGGATTACCATTTGAGAGTTTAAAATCCACCCACTAGTCCATGTGATATTTTGCTAACATTACAAATCAGGGCTATTCAACTAAATTGCTCAGGGGGCCACAGTTACTGAAAGCCAAGAGCTCAGGGACCAGACGTCCAACAGCTTTTGTCATTAAGTAAGTTTGTTTTACCGTTTAAAATCTAGTTTTATTTAAAAACGAACCCATTGGTGGGCCGAACTGAGCTCACCCGTGGGCCTGATTTGGCCCACGGGCCGTCAGTTGACTAGCCCTGTTACAGATAAACAAACACAGGCAGCTATGAAAACAAATGGTCCAGAAACAGCTCGTTTTCTATGAGAACAGAGAGAGGGTTGCATGTTATTTACTTGACTGAGTGAGGATGTCTCGGTCTGAACCGCGTGGCTCCACCGCTGCAGCCGCCCCACGACTCCTCTGACAGACTCAGCTGCGTTTTCTACACACTCCTGCTGCTTCCGTTCAAAAACTGACCTCAAGCTGCATTTAAGAAAGAAAAAGACGGGAGGAGTGTTTCTTTTCTAGTATTACTACAGGAAAATTTCATGCATCAAAAGGTACATTGTCATATAAATTAAATTAATTAATAAATTAACCGACCTTCCATTTTCATGACTGAAAGTGGAATAAAATAATCCTGAACAATAATGTTACATTTTGTTCCAGAGCAATCATTTCTGATAAATGTGTGAATGATTATGAAGCATTCACACTATTGTGATCCATTTTTCTTCTGTACGTTTTTTGGCATCTTTCTCATTCCACAATTTTTGTGCTATTTCAACAAATCTTATACCAAAACGTTCAGCCCGTTCAGGAGAAGGGTGCTATAACTTTTGGTATTGGTGCAACTTTGGCTTTTAGAAATATTTAGCATTTTCTGCCACTTTTTTCCTCACAGAAAATGGATTGAGCTCATTTTACATCCTTCAGATCTTCAGATGTGTTCACAACCTTTTACTGCTCCTTTCACATTTTGTTCTGGTTCAGCTTCTTTCAGCTTCCATGTGCAAATTTAAACTTTTTTCAGCTACTTTCAACTAATTTCAACTGTTTTTTCAGCTGTTTTGTGCTCCTTTCAGTTTCTTTCTGCTAACTACAACATTTTTGTGCTTCTAATTTCAGTTTATGCTCCTTTCAGCTTATTTCTGCAAGTTTCTGTTTTTTCTGCTATTTCAGCTACTATTTAGCTGTTTTATGTTAATTTTAGCTTTCTTGACTAATTCCATGTTTTTTGCACTCATTTAAACTTTTTTCAGCCTAACTGAGCACAAATGTGCTCTCTCCACTACCTTCTGGTAAATTAAGCTTCCTTCTGTTTTTTTAGCAACTTTTCAGCTGTTTTTTTTATTTTTTTTGCTTATTTCAGCTTGTTTAGATAATTTACACTTTTTTGTGCTTTTTTACTTTTTTCAGCAAATGGTATTTCTGCTTTCTTCTGCTAATTTAAGCTCGTCTTACTATTCAGCTACTTTTTAAAAACAAATTTTAGCTATTTTTAGCTGTTTTCAGATAACAACGTCCATGCTCAATAATTATTTTCAGATAAATTCAAAATTTTGTGGTAATTTCTGCTACTTTCAGGCCCAAATAACTTATTTCTACAAATTTCAGCTTGTTATGCTCCTTTCAGCTTTTTTTCTGCTAGTTTCAGCTTTTTCTTCTATATCAGCTATGGGGGCCAAGATGGTGTAGAGGCAGGGCAGCCGGCCTGGGACCAGAAAGTCCCAGGTTCGATCCCCAATCACTGCACATCACGTGGCATCTCTGGGCAGCACACCTCATCCCCAAAATGCCCCCCAGGCGCTTTCACTAGCTGCCCACTGCACCACCTGGTGGTGGATGGGTTAAATGCAGAGACTAATTTCTCCATTGTATGGAAACATGCAGTGCTGACATTGTGATGACATTATTATTATTATTTAGCTTTTTTTGTGCTAAATTTAGTTTTTCAGCTAATTCAACTGTTTTGTTAGCTTGTTTCAACCCCTTCCACTTCCTTCTGGTAGTTTAAGCTACAGTAATTCAGCCTTTTCAGCTACTTTTCAATTCTTTTTTGCTTAATTCAGCTTTTTTTTTTTGCTAATTTCTTAATTGTTGTCCTCGTTTCTGCTTATTTAAATCTAATTCAGCAAATATGTGTTCTTCCCACTTTCTTCTAACTTAGGCTTGTTCTTCCATTTCAGAACATTTTTTAGTTAATTTCAGCTGTTTTTCAGCAAGTTCTTCGCAATAAGCGGTCACACTGCATTTTCACAGGAAATGCAATTTCTCTAGGTGTTGATTGATTTTGCTAAGTTAAAGTATGTTATTAAACAAAGCATGCACTGTCTTCAAAAACCCTATACAAATCTGATTTCCCCTGATTAATTCCACCTTCAGTTACAGTTGAATTAAAAGTACATTAATACCATTTGTCACACTGGCATTTGTTCACTTTCCAGGATGCAACCAATAGATGGGGTGATGTACCTGCTGAGGTCTTCAGAAATGGCACTGACAGTTAAAATGACATCTGCAGGAGGAGTTTCCTGCGCTTCCCTTGTCCTCTGCAGATCATTAACTCTGACAGCCAACTCTGTCATCTTTTTCTCACAGTCCTGAGAGACAAAAATGCTTCTGTGATTGAGAGAACCGTCAGCTCTATTATTCAGGGACTTTGTGACATTTTAAAGGACGCTTTAATGTTACCTGTATCGTACGCCCCTGCTGTGTCAGCTGCTTGAGATCTGGCTCGGTCTCAGACAGAATCCCCACAATTTCAGCCAAAACTCTCAGTTCTGTCTGCAACAGGGAGGCCTCTTCCCTAACGTCCAGAACTCTTGGGTTCCCTGTAAGCGGTGGCACCTGTAGATGTTCGTTGATGCTCTCTATCGTCATCTTCTGGTTTTCGAGGCCTTTGACTCGCTCATAAGTGCTGGCTAGAGCCTCAGCGGTGGAACTGAGTGTGAGGGAGTTCCTGAGCCGTTCAGGTTGTAAAAGGTCTTTTCCAACATCCGTTACATCTTCTAATGAAGCCTGGAAAACAGACAGAGTGACAACAAAGTCCATGCTCAATAATCCAGATATACAATCCAACATTTTTCAGTCATGTCATCTGGACAGCTTCTTTTTATTGTGCTGAAACATTTCACCTTCCATCCAGAAGGCTTCATCAGTCAAGGAAACACACAACACAAAACTGATTCTTCCCCCAACAGCTTACGCCAAAGTGGAACAAACCAGTTATGTTGGTGCCAAGATGGTCTCTTTGGCCCGCCCCCTCCTCCATTGCCGGCCCTCTTCCTTGTTGACAGTCGTGTCAAACTTCGATCCAGAAGGCTTCATCAGTCAAGAAAACACAACACAAAACTGGTTCTTCCCCCAACAGCTTACTCCCAAGTGGAACAAACCAGTTATGTAGATCTTTATCTAGTGTTCAAGATCTTTAGCTAGTGTTCTAGATATTTTAGATTTTATCAATTGTTCTAGTTCTTTATCTAGTGTTCTAGATCTTTTAGCTTTTATCTAGTGTTCCAGATCTTTATCTAGTGTTCTAGATCTTTTAGCTTTTATCTGGTGTTCTAGATCTTTATCTAGTGTTCCAGATCTTTATCTAATGTTCTATATCTTTTATCTAGTGTTCCGGATCTTTATCTAGTGTTCTACTTAATTTAGCTTTTATCTAGTGTTCTAGATCTTTTAGCTTTTTATCTGGTGTTCTAGATCTTTATCTAGTGTTCCAGATCTTTATCTAATGTTCTATATCTTTTATCTAGTGTTCCAGATCTTTATCTAGTGTTCTACTTAATTTAGCTTTTATCTAGTGTTCTAGATCTTTATCTAGTGTTCTAGATCTTGAGCTAGTGTTCTAGATCTTTTAGCTTTTATCTAGTGTTCCAGATCTTTATTTAGTATCTAGTGTTCTACTTCTTTTAGCTTTTATCTAGTGATCCAGATCTTGATCTAGTGTTCTACTTCTTGTAGCTTTTATCTACAGTTCTAGATAGTTTAGCTTTTAGCTAGTATTCTACTTTCAGCTTTTATCTAGTGTTCTTCATGCTCTAGCTTTTAGCTCGTGCTTAGCCTTCTTTAGCATTTAGCTAGTGTTTTGCACCTTTAAGCTTTAAGTCAATTTCAGCTTCAACAATTGTCAGCCATTCATTGTGCGCTCAGGTTCATATTCAAACAGAATGTGACAAAATGTCCGATCTTGAACAGGAAGCTTCGGGTCACTTCATTTATCTCAGCAGGTTCACCTGCAGAGCTGCTGTCTCTCTGCTCGGTCCGCTCGTCTCGTCTTTCTGGTCTTGACAAACCGACATGTTTTCCTGCGGGGTTGTCAAATTACGGTGGCAGTCCTGCAGCTGCCGGCCGAAGTGCTTCTCATTACTCTGACCTTCCTCGAGGCTGGAGCACAAACTCTGTGGACACTTCAGCCACACCGAGCAGCAGTCAGTGGACTTTATACTCAAGTCTGACTGAAACCGTACCCCTTCACTGACCCCAATTTATTATTGCTCAATGCTGAAAGGTGAAAGAAGACAAAAATGTTTTTGTTTCTATTGTCAAAATATCTCGTAAATTCCTGGAGGGGTTTTGATGAACTTTCCAGAAAGTAATAATTGGATGAGCTGATTCAGTTTTAGCATCAGTCGAGTTCAACATGACAGAAAACAGCATATTGTGTATGTGGCAGCTCACGCATAACATTATCTTAAAGGTTCGAACAAAGGGCCAACGTGACTTCTCAGGATAAAGTAATTTCAGTTTAAACTGATATAAATCTTAGTTTATAGACAAAGCATCTTCTTACTTGAACACAGTGATGTCTGAGCTCTACAGGAGTCGGGACCTCGCTGCGTTCAACAAGAGGTGGGTCAACGGTTCGCCTTACATCTTCAGTCTGCCGCTGTGCGGATTTAAACACAAACTTTTCACCGCCCCCGTTCGGGGAGCGCTGCTCCTCCTCCGAGCGGCCTTGTATCCTTGTGTGGAAGGTGTGGTATGTTTCCAGCAGCTGGCAGCTCTGCTCCAGGAGCACCACCTGCTGAAGGTTGCTGCTTCGTAAAGACGACACGAGCTGGGTGATGAGCTCCGTTCTCACACTGCAGAACACAAAAAACAAACTAACGTCTGTTGAGGTTTTTTTTTTTACGGAAACAGAGACTAAAATGTAGCACGGAGTGAAGGTTCATTTAAACTGGAAGGGGTAACTTGTATAAAAATAAAATTTGATTAAAAATACATAAATCTATAAAAAATATGTAAAAATAGATAAAAACTTCTGCATCAGATACTTTAAATTTCTGCTTCCACATACAGAAACTTTGTGCAACTTTCCATTAAAGTTCAGTCAAGTCTTCTGGACTTTTTTTTTTTTTTTCCATCCTTCATCCAAAGGACTTCATCAGTCCGAGGAGCCACAACAATCTTAGTTCCACAAGCAGCACACTCACTTAGTGAACCAACCAGTTTGCTGGTGCTAAGATGGTTTTTGGGGCCCGCCCTCTCCCCCGTCGATTCCTCTGAGGCAGCCATAGTCAAAATGGTTCAAAACATCAACCATGACATTTTGAACTGGTCGGTCCACTATGGGAGTGTGCTGCTTGTGGGACTGCATTTGTTGTGGCTCCTCAGACTGATGAAGTCCTTTGGATGAAGGACGAAATGTCTCCAAAAAAAAGAAACTGTCAACTTTGTCAGATTTATTTTTTAACCTGGATTTGTTGATTTGTGAAACTTTTTATGCTTTTCTTAGAAACTAAAGTTGTGCTTTTTAAAAATAGTTGCATTTTATTTTTAAGGGAAATTATTGTTTGCATGAATTAATATATGTGAAATCTATAGAGGGTGGCACGGTGGTGCAGTTGGTAGAGTTGCCGCCTCTCAGCGAGCAGGTCATTTCAAATAGCAGCCGGTGGAGTTTGCATGTTCTCTCCGTGCATGTGTGGGTTTTCTCCAGGTGCTCCGGTTTCCTCCCACAGACCAAAAACATGCATGTTAGGCTGATTGGTAACTCTAAATTGTCCCTAGGTGTGAGTTAGAGTGTGAATGGTTGTTTGTCTCGTTTGTCTCCATGTGTCCATGTGATGGACTGGAGACCTGTCCAGGTGTCCCCCACCTCTTGCACAGTGATAGCTGGACATGGGCACCAGTGACCCCTGAGACCCGAAAAGGAAGAAGCGGGTAAAGATAATAGATGGATACATTTATCTATATTGTTTATTAATTATTCAACAAAATCTCAAACCCCAGATTTTAATCACAATGACACAGAAAACTTCTCAAATGTTAAAACTGAGAAATTACACCTTTTTTGGGGGAAAAAATGGTTATTTTGAATTTGATGGCAGCAAGATATCTAAAAAATAAGTGTGTACAGAACCATCTTCCCCCACTGGGAAGCAGGAGGTGAGGAGAGCAGCAGATGGGACTGTTGTCCCATTCTTGTCTGATGTAAGATTATTCAACAGTTCTGTGTCTTTGTTTTGTTCCTCGATGCTTTCAACGTTTGGTGAGAGGTCTGGACTGTCTGCAGGTTGGTTCAGCACCAGGACTCTTGGACTACAAAGCCTTGCTGTTGTTATGGATGCAGGGTGAAGTTTAAAATCATCTTGATGAAATTTGAAGGCCTTCCATGACAAAGACGTGGTCTGAATGGGAGAATAGTCTAAAACACATTTAATTTTCTGCATTTATGGTGCCATTCCAGCTGTGTAAGCTGCCCTTGCTGACAAGCACTAATGCACCCCCATACCAACAGAGAGGCAGGATTTTAAACTGTGTGCTGATAGCAGGCTGGATGGTCCCTCTCCTCATTAAAACGGAGGACTATTTCATAGGCCTGTCACGATAAACAATAAATCTATTCATCGCATGATAAATGAAAATTATCAACCACATTTTAATTTATCAGCTTTATCGTTTCTTCACGTAAGGACACTGGATGACAAAATGACCCCTCCCTTTCTCTTTAAAACAGTTTTAATCGTCCAAAATCACGTTTTTGGATCGTTAAAAGCAGCTAAGCTGAAAAGCTAAGCTACAAGCTAAGCTAACAGGCCGACCTCGGGGTTGAAACTCGTGCCTTTGTGTAAAAAGTTGTTCTTTTTTCTGCAGAAAAAAGCTGAGAACTTGTTTACTGATTTTTTACAATTAAATCTTTGTGTGACAAATGCTATGCTAAAGAGCTCAAACCACACCGAGCACCCGCCATTTTGAGAACCGAAAAAATGAAAGACAGCCCATGTCTTAGAGACGCGCTACTCGCTCCCTCACTATCCATCCTTTGGTTCAAACAGTCTTCTACTGCCATCCAGTGGTCAAAAAAAAGGTACTTCACCCAAAACAAATTAACCAACAGTTCTTTTAAAATTTGACAATAATTATTAATTATTGTCAAATTTCAAACAATATTATCGTTTATCGTAATAATTTCTGAGACAATTAATCGCCCAGCAAAATTTGTTATCGTGACAGGCCTACTATTTCAATTCATCTTTCTTTGTAGTTTGAAAATACAAAGACCTACTGAGCAGTTTACCGTTGTTGAAATGTTTCCTCTCTCAAGCATCCAAGGGCCTCTCCCTTCAAAACCTTGTCCTCAGCTGCATGAAGCCATTTTTCCAGATGTTCGTTCTGTGCTTGTAGCCTGCAGCACAAACACACACTTTATGCACTGCAGTAACTTGAAACTTACACAAAAATAAACAGCGATGCAACAAAATATGGAGAGACAAGTGAAATACTAAGACAGCTAAATTAAAATGTGACCTTTGAAAAAGGTGCGTCACCTGTGCAGATCCTGGATATTCCTCTCAGTCTGTTGCTCCACCTCAGAGAAAAGTCGATGGGAGCTTCGGACTTTCTCCTGCAGCTGAATCCCAGTAACAGACAGCCTCTGGAAGCACTCTGGACCAGCTAAAGAAGCCACAACTCGCATATCCTCCACCAAACTCTGCGCCTGCTCGTCCTGGAGGTGGAGCTGCTGCTGTAACTCCTGCAGAGAAGACGGTGACACTCCCAGGAATGTTTAGCCTGCGCTGAGATACATTTCAGCCACTTTCAACACATTAAAAAAGTTTGTCGCTTTAAACTCCATTGAAAAAAAAATATATAGAATTAAACGTTTTTAAAAAATTTACTTTAGCTTCATTTTTTTATTATTATATTTTAAGCCTAACGTGTGAATGTTTATGAATCATTTACTGTGATGCGTTTTTCTTCCGTACGTTTTTCAGCATCTTTCACGTTCCACAATTTTTGTTCTATTTCATCAAATCATAAATCGAAACGTTCAGCTCGTTCAGGAGAAAGGTGCTGTGACTTTTGGTATTGGTGCAACTTTAGCTTTTTGAAATATTTAGCCTTTTCTGATATTTTTCCTCATAGAAAATGAATTTAGCTCATTTTACATCCTTCAGATCTTTAGCTCTGTTTACAACCTTTTACTGCTCCTTTCACATTTTGTTCTGCTTCAGCTACTTTCAGCTTCCTTGTGAAAATTTTAACTCTTTTCAGCTGCTTTTTTCAGCTGTTTTGTCATCTTTCTGCTAACTACAACATTTTTGTGCTTCTTCTAACTTATTTCTGCTAATTTCAGCTTGTTATGCTCCTTTCAGCTGATTTCTGCAAGTTTCATCTTTTTCTGCTGTTTCAGCTATTAATTAGATATTGTATGCTAATTTTAGTTTTTACAGCTAGTTCCACCTTTTTTGCACTCATTTCAACTTTTTTCAGTCTAATTCAGCAAACTATGTGCTCTCTCCTCTTCCTTATTGTAATTTAAGGTTACTTCTGCTTTTTGCTAATTTCAGCTTTTTTTCCAGACAATTTCCATTTTTTGTGCTCATTTCTGCTTCTTTCAGCAGACGTGTTCTTTCTGCTTTCTTCTGCTAATTTAAACGTGTTCTAAATTTTCAGCTACTTTTTATTAGCATTTTTTAGCTCATTTCAGCTGTTTTCAGATAATTTCTGCTACTTTCTGCCTAATTAACTTGTTTATACCAATTGCAGCTTATGCTCCTTTCAGCTTATTTCTGCTAGTTTCAGATTTTTCTGCTATTTCAGCAACTTTTTAGGTGTTTTGTGCTAAATTTAGCTTTTTCAGCTAATTCCACGTTGTCGTTTTTTAAGCTCATTTCAGCTTGTTCCACTTCCTCCTGGTAGTTTAAGCTTCTTTCTGACTTTTCAACTACTTTTCAGTTTGTTTTTTTTTGCTAATTTCAGCTTTTTATTTAATTACCTAATTGTTTGTGCTCATTTCTGTTTATTTAAACCTAATTCAGCAAATATGTGTTGTTTCTGCTTTATTTTGCTAACTTAGTCTTGTTCTTCAATTTCAGCTACATTTCTATTTAATTTCAGCTGTTTTTTAGCAAGTTCTTCAGCAATAAGCATTCTGCATTTTTGCAGGAAATGCAGTTTCTCTAGTTTAAGTTAAAAATGGTGCTAAACACTGCTTAAAGCAAAAGTTATTACCTGAAGTCACTGCGTGTTCAAAATTTACTGAAAGTATATGAACGTTTTATTTATTAATTTTACCTTAGATAAAGCCTTTTGAAATATGGTACAGATGTGAACTGAAGCAGCTAAACTTTTATTTTTTGCTTTATTATCATGAACTACAAGATGAATGCATCACTTCTTCATTTGTAGGTGTAACTTAATCGTCTACCTTGAGTTTAGCACAGACTGTTGGAACATCTGAAGCGGTGAGAGCACCGAGGGAGTCTTGAATCTTCTGGAGGGAGTTCAGACACTCCGTCATCCTCCTAACAATTTGTGTTTTAGTGGCCTCCATCTGCTCATCAACCTCCTCGGCTTCAGAAACAAGCTCCTTCAGCTGCTCCATTTTCCTTCTCACCTGGGTCTCTACCACCTTATAAAACAAACAAAATGAAATGGACCAAGAGAACTAACAAGAATAATAATAACTAATAAGAAACTACAGCTACAGATGCTTCACGTCTCTGATCAATGTGTGAAAACCAGCTCATGAGTTTATGAATAATTTAAAAAAAGCATTTTCTGTTCTTTTCTAATTTGGTAATCCCGGACAGATTAAAATGGTTTGTTTATTTCAAACGGTTCAACGCATGGAACAAAATATGTCGGTATAAACACAGGGTCTACGTTAAATGGAGAATTTTTTAAATGGAGGTAAATTTAATCGAAGGATTATAATGAAAGTCAAGAAAATTTGGATGAAATCTCTCAAACCGTCCTTTATTGTGTGAATGCTCATGAAGCATTCACTCTGTTGTGATCCATTTTTCTTCCGTACGTTTTTCAGCATCTTTCTCGTTCCACAATTTTTGTGCCATCTCAGCAAATCATAAATCAAAACGTTCAGCTCTTTCACAATAATCCTGCTATCACTTTTGGTATTGGTGCAACTTTAGCTTTTTGAAATATTTAGCCTTTTCTGGAATTTTTTTCTCTTTAGAAATGGATTGAGCTCATTTTACATCTTTCAAAATCTTTAGATCTATTTTACAACCTTTAACTGCTCATTTCACATTTTGTTCTGGTTCAGCTACTCTCAACTAACTTCAGCTGTTTTTTCAGAGGTTTTGTGCTCCTTTCAGGTTCTTTCTGCAAGTTTCAGCTACTATTTAGCTGCTTTATGCTAATTTTAGCGTTTTCAGCTAATTCCACAATTTTTACACTCGTTTCAACTTTTTGAAGCAAAAATGTGCTCTCTACACTTCCTTCTGGTAATTTAAGCTTCTTTCTGCTTTTTTAGTTACTTTTCAGCAGTTTTTTGCTCATTTCAGCTTTTTTTTTTTAAAGATAATTTCCACTTTTTTGTGTTCATTTCTGCTTCTTTCAGCCTAATTGGGCAAACATGTTCTTTCTGCTTTCTTCTTCTAATTTAAGCTTGTTCTACCTTTTCAGCTAACATTTTTGCTTTTTTTTTAGCTAGTTTCAGCCGTTTTCAGATAAATTCAAGGTTTTTGTGATAATTTCTGCTCCTTTCAGGCTAATTAACTTCTTTATGCTAATTTCAGCTTGTTATGCTCATTTCAGCTTGTTTCAGCTAGTTTCAGCATTTATGCTATTTCAGCTACTATTTAGCTGTTTTATGCTAATAGTAGCTTTTTCAGCCAATTCTACATTTTTTTTCGCTCATTTCAGCTCTTTCCGCTTCCTTCTGGTTATTTAAGCTTTTTCCTGTCTTTTCAGCTTCTTTTTACCTACTGAGCATGGACTTTGTTCTTTTTACCTGTTTTTGCTCATTTCAGCTTTTTTTAGCCAATTTCCTTTTTTTTTTTGTGCTAATGTCTTCTTATTTGAACCTAATTCATAAATGTGTTCTTTATGCTTTCTTCTGCTAATTTAGACCTGTTCGCCCATTTCAGCTACAGCTCAGCATGTTTTTAGCTAATTTCAGCTGGTTTTTTTTTGTTGTTTTTTTTACAAATTCTTCAGCAATAAGTGCTCACACTGCATTTTGGCAGGAAATGCAACTTCTCTAGTTACAGCTTGAAACCTGCATCCTGACCTGGAAGTGAACCTGTACCTGCAGCTCCAGAGGGGTCTCTGAGCTTTGAAGCAGTGACTGAATCTCGGCGGCTCTCTGATGGAAACGTTCGACGCTCCTCTCTTGGATTATAATCTGGTTCTGGAGGCAGTGCGAGGGAGGTTACAACCAAAGTGTTCTAGCTGAGGGGAGTTTTGATTTTGCATAGAAAAGTCCACAGCAGCTCATTTGTACCTGCAGTGCCTTGATGTCTTCACTCTGAAAACATGGACTCTGAGCAAAAACTACCAGTTTGCTGTCGGCCCAGCTCTCCACTTCTGCCCCCAGCTGAAGGACTCCATCCCATAATGTCAAGCAAAGATGAAGGTTTTCATAGTACGACTCTGTCCTTTCTGATAACTACAAAAGGCAGATATTAAAATATGATAAAGTACCTAGCTAGGCTTAAATTATAAAAGTTTCATCTTTTTCTTCTCAACATCAAAGCAGCATAAGGAGAGTACAAAGTGTCTGAACTGACATCCAGCCAGCGATCCATGAGAGCCTCCGCCTCGCTCTCAAACGGAGTATCGGAGCAGCCGGGTATCTGACGCAGCAGGGAGTGAAGTTGCCTGCAGACGCTGCGGACCTCCTCGATGTCACCTCCAAGACCGTTCAGTTCTGATTTTGTCTCCTCGACCTTACAAAGCATGCAAACACAACGAGAGGACGCACATCTTAAATCAACACCTGATGCAATACATGAATATTTACAGTCCTTCGCTTGTTAAGTCCTAATGGGTTCATTGTTTGTGTGAGTGCAGAGTCATTCACATTCGTGTTTAGAGTTTGTTCCTAACGTTAATAAAACTCAAACTACTCTAGCAAACAATATGCTGTTTTTCTCATTCACAAATTAAAATATTCAGCTCATTTAGGAGATGAGGGCTATGACATTTAGTTCATTGTACCTTTTACAATTTTCAAAATGTTAAATTATGTAAAAATACAACTTCCAATTGAAATGTGTTTTTCCATTTTCTTTAAAAACACTGTCTTAAATCAGCTCCAGCTTTCCTGCTCTAATTGTCTTCTTATGCTACTTTTAAGTGCTGTTCAGCCACTTTCAGCTACCCTTCAGCTATTTTCAGCTTTTAGTTGCTGTTCTGCTACTTTAAGCTTTGAGTTAGTT
>NC_056509.1:42640100-42640739 GCF_014905685.2 Nematolebias whitei
AGTTGCTGTTCTGCTATTTTAAGCTTTGAGTTAGTTTAGCTTCTTTCCGTTTTAGCTGCCATACTGCTCTTTTAGCTACAATGACGTTAATTTTAGCTACAGTTCAGTTGATTTTAGTTTTAATTTACAGTTTAACTACTTTTACCTACTATTCGTTAATTGCAGCAACAGTTCTGCTGCTTTGAACTACTGTTCAGCCACTTTTAGATACCCTTTAGCTAATTCAGCTTTTAGTTGCTGTTCTGCTACTTTAAGCTTTGAGTTAATAGTTTTACCTCGGCTTTGAGTAGCCATACTGCTCTTTTAGCTACAATGAAGTTAATTTTAGCTACTGTCCTGTTGATTTTAGCTGTCATTTACTGGTTTAGCAACAGTTTTGCCATTTTTAGCTTTCATATTGCTTCTTTTCCCCTTTAGTTTCTGTTCGGCTTCTTTTATCTTTTGGCTACCATTCCATTTCTTTTAGTTTTTAGCTACAGTTTTGTTAATCTTAGCTACCGTTTTAATCAGATTAGCCTCAGCATCTGTTTTGCTACTATTAGCTACATTTTCAATCATATCAGCATCTTTGTTGCCAACTCTAGCTTTTATTAACAAAAAGGTTGAATCATGTCATCTGGACTTCGTTTTTTTGTTAAA
>NC_056509.1:42641139-42682812 GCF_014905685.2 Nematolebias whitei
TTTTTGTTGTTATATACCTGGATGACTGAGAAAACAAACTTTGTGTTCTAGCTTTTATTCTTCTTGGTTTACATGTAACATTTGAGTTTCAGCTATTAGTTTAACAAGATTTAAAAGTCATTTAATACTCAGACCTCACACTGTGTTTTCATAGAAAATGCAAAGATTTCCATTTTGTATTAGAACAAATAAACAATAATTATTAAACTAACTCGAATCCAATCATCAGAGATGGGATATATATATAAAGTTAATCATGACGATGTACCCCTGAGCGTAGTCTCTGCAGGTAATCTTTCCCGATGTAGGAGACTTGCTCGCTGATGGAGCTCTCGGCTCTCCCCAGAGTCCGGCTCAACTCACTGCGTCTGCTCCGACACCTCTTCAGCAGCTCCGTCAGGACAGAACACCGCTCCAGCCTGGGTAAAATCGGCGCAGTGTAAAAAATAAACCACATCAGGCTCAGCTGTATAAATCACGTGGCTCGTCCTTACTGTATAGTTACGGCTCTTGTCGTCTCCTCCCAGAGCTCCTCTCCGGTCCGATTCTCGTCGAGGAGCCCCGACTGTGAGGAGGCATCACGTACGAACTGCAGCTCAGGGATGAGGACTGCAAGAGCACTTTCCAACTTTGTTAAGACCTGCGTCCTGCAAGAGAAGAGAGAAAGCTGTGGACGTCCTGAAACTGCCTACCGAGTCCCCGTGCCATAATGTGGTATATTCCATTTAAAGATGAGCTAATATTTATTTTAGTCATCTCATTTTATATGTTTGACTCACCTCTACCATAAAACACAACCATATGTACACAAGATGAATTTATTTAAAATAATTCAATCTAATTTTAAATGCAACATGGGTTTACTGCCATGCCCCCTTTCATGCTTCCTGAAACTAAGTTATAATTCTAAGTAATAAAAATAAAATAATTTTTTCAAAAACGTTTTAATAGTACTATTTATAATAGTTCTCATCCAATGACTTTTTATGATATCAAAAAAATTTTATGCTTAAATTATAAAAAATAAATTGAGTCCCTGAGTCAACTGTCCAATTCTTAAATACTTGTCAACCCTGCTAATGTAATTCAGTTTTATTCAAAATATAATTCTGTTTGGTTTTTTTCTCAAATGTAATTTCGGGTTTTTTCAAATGTAATTCTTTTCTTTTTTTTTTATGTAATTCAGTTTTTTTATGTAATTCAATTTTTTTCATATATAATTAATTTTTTTCAAATATAAAATTCATTTTTTCAAATAAAATTCAGTTTTTTCAACTGTAATTTGTTTTTTTTATGTAATTCAGTTTTGTTACGTAATTCAATTTTTTTCTTCAAATATAATTCAGTTTTTTTATGCAAGTCAGGTTTTTTTAATGTAATTCAATTCTTTTTTCAAATATAAAATTCAGTTTTTTCAAATATAAAATTCAGTTTTTTCAAATATAATAGTTTTTTTCAAATGTAATTTGGTTTTTTTAATGTAATTCAGTTTTTTATGTAATTCAGTTTTTTTATGTAATTAAATTTTTTTCATATATAATTAAGTTTTTTAAAATATAAAATTCATTATTTTCAAACTGTAATTTGTTTTTTTACGTAATTCAATTTTTTTTTCAAATATAATTCAGTTTTTTCAAATATAATTCATTTTTTTCTAAATGTAATTCCGTTTTTTTTTTTTTCAAATGTAATTCAGTTTTTTTTCAAATGTAATTCCGTTTTTTTCCAAATGTAATTCCGTTTTTTTCAAATGTAATTCCGTTTTTTTCCAAATGTAATTCTGTTTTTTCACCACTTCCACTTTGATCACTTCAGCCTTTGCTTAATGTACTGTAATTCCGTTGTTTTTTTTTTATGTTGTGTTTTTTTAATGTTGTGTTTTTGTTGCGTTTTTTTAAATGTTGTTCATTTACACCTCAGGGCCACTACCACTCTTGTACCTGTGCTGCAGAGCAGGCAGAGTGGGCTCCCGCAGCTCCAGCTGCTCAGCTCTTTCCTTCGTCTCCTTCAGAGCTGCCAACAAAGCTGCTCTCCTCTGAACCAAACTCTCGTTTTCATTCATCGTTCTCTCCATCTGGCTGCTCCTTCGTTGTGTATGATCTTGGTTTTTTACCATACCTCCCTCAGACCTCCATGTTTGAGTCTTATGCGCCTCCTCCACTTGCGTCTTCATTTTATTCTCTTCCTCCAGTTTTCTTCTTTTGGCCTCTAAACTCGACTCTTCCTCTGTAGCGCCTGGAGTGGAGCGCTCCCCTCCTCGCAGCGCTGAATCAATCCCAGTCTCTGGAAGATTCACAACCTGCATTCTCCTTCCCTGTCCTCCTCCCTTCTGTTTTCTCAAGGCTGTCACAAGCTTGAACACAGATTTCACCACATCCTGGCATGTTACAGTTGCACCATCCATGGTCAGAGTCATCCCCGCTGCCGTTAGATGACCGTCAACGACATGAGATTGTTCCATGGCAGGCGTCAACCTCTGCATTGCTGTCTGCCATGTATACGTTCCCTCCTCCCAGTCCGTTCCACCGTCCTGCCTGCTGGGCTCCTGGTTTGCAAGCAGGGTTGGGATTGTGTCCTTGATTTCTCTCAGAGCGTCCAGGAAGTGATCCAGATCGTGGACAACTGACCGAGTATCACCCAGCAGCTGTCTGAGCTGCTCCAGATGCTGAACGCTGCCGTGGAGCAGCTGGCAGACGGAGGACTGGGACGTAACGTTGGCGCTTTCCTCCTCTGAAAGCTTCCTTATTTCAATCGTCAGAGTTTCATCGATTTCCTGGGAAAAACAAGCTTTTGTATTGATTTGTACAGATTTTAATCTTTAAGTTATTGCTTGAAAGAGTTTGTGTGCTTTACCTTTAGGTCAGAAAACATCGTAGATTCAGCCAACGTCAAAGAAGAGACATCCAAAGGCTGACGGATGATGTGGTTTACTTTTTCTGTGAATACTGACGTCTGGTCATCTTGTGACTCCATCAGGTCAGCAGTGACCTCCAGAGATGTCATTCTACCTCAAACATCAGAGAAGAACCCCAGTTTCTTCATTATGTTGTATTGATCACAGATTTATTCCAGATAAACAGCCTCACACTCATAGTTGTTAAATTATCCATATAAGAGTTTCTGTATATGTAAGAAAATTTAAATATATATAAATAACGACAGGAGCGTTTAGCTCAGTATCTATAAAACAGAGTTATATCCACTTTTGTACTGGCCATCTTAAATTGGGCTGACTCCAAACGTTAACGAGTTGCACTCAAGTTTTAATTCCCAGATGACTGCAAAAGAAATAAGTTAAACATTTTAAATCTCTTGTTTTGATTTTGAAAAAGAATGTGAAAAGTAAAGTTTTTCATCCGAACCCTGGGAGTGAATCCTGTTCAGAGGGGTCGTCCTGCTCCTGCGGTGGGACGCCGGTCCATCCTGCTTCCTGTTTGCCCTCCAAAGAGTTGCTCCTGACAGCTGCCTGCGACGTGGGAGAGTTGCACAGTGACAGATCAGTAAAGCAAAGAGGAAAAGAAGGAGCGGCGAGCCAATCCGATTACCCAGGATTAGCAGCCTGCGCAGTTCAGACAAAACTGCTGAGTCTGTTTCTGACCAAGCAGGCTCCCTTAAAGACACTTTAAAGTCATAAACACATCATGTATGAAGCTACAGTCAATTAAATGTAAATTAGGATGAGCCACACTGCTCGACTTACTTTAGCTGCTTGGCTGCAACAGTAACAAAAAGCTAAATCTGTCATACGTTCCAAAGTTGCACAGACAAAAATAAAAACGGAGCGATTTGATTCTGCCCAGAATCAAACAGAACCAGGAAAGTGTCATTTTCTGTGAAGATGCTAAACGAAAGCTGAATGACTGCTAAAGGGTTCTGAAGAACCTGAAGCTGAATAACAGCTAAAAGAAGCAGAATAGTTAAGTCTTTTTTTTAAGCTAAAAGCTAGCTTACAGCTTAAGTAGCAAAACGCTAGCTCAAAGTTTAAAGTAGCAAAAATGTACCTAAATGCTGCAAAACACTAGCTAAATGCTAAATGGGGCGTTGTGATGAAGAGGTAGGGCAGCCAATTTGAGACCAGAAAGTCGCAAGTTACATAACTGCTCACTGCTCCACCTGGATGTATCTCAGGTGTGATGGGTTCAATGCAGAGAAATAATTTTGTCATTGTATGGAAACAGACGACGACGACAACACAGCAAAAAATTAAAATAAAATTTAAAAAAAAACACCAAGAAAAATGCTGGCTAACAGCCAAAAAGTAGTAAAATCTAAATAAAAAGGTATCAAACGGCCGGCTAAATGTATTAAAAGTCAAGCTAAAAGTAGCATTAGCCTAGCTAGAAGATGATATGTAGCAAAAGCTAAAATAAGCAAAAGGCTAGCTAAAAGCAGCATCAGAAAACCAAATTAGAGCAAGCAACAAGCATTGGTTGTCAAAAAATGGAAGATTTGTAAAGATTTTCTGAAGGGAAAAATGTAAATCAAAAGGTAAATATTTTTAAAAAGTATAAACTAAGTAAAACAGAAGTCAAAGCACCCATGTCCTGGAGGAGCTGAACATGTGGAAATAAGAAACAGCTCAAAATAAGCTGAAGTAGTTTGATTGCAAAAATCATACATAATAATAATTAAAATCTAATAAAGCGATTTATCTTTAGGATGACCCAAAGATGTCCGTCTTGTCAAATATGCTAGAGGTCACGGAGTACAATTACACAACTGAAGTCAAAATAAAAGGTATCGCCTACCTGTGTGAGAGTTTCCTGACTGCTCTCTGTGATGAACAGCAGGCGAGAGCTCAGCAGCCGTTCTTTAGCTTGAAGTGAAGTTTGCCTCCTCTCCCACCCGCAGCCTTCGTTCTGCATGAGGGGGTCCTCGTCCTCACCTGGGACGTCCTGGAGGACGTCACCACCGTACGCCGGTACAGCCCCATCCACAGTTTGTGTGTCACAGTTCGTGCTTCGTTTCGGTGCGAGACAGTTCGGCTGATTTTGGGCCGGTGGGTCGGTCGGACTCAGCGGGGCTTCAAGCTGCACCCCCCTGCTGAGATAAGAGGTGCTCATTAGAACGAGTCAGAAACAAAAGACGCTCATTTTGTATCACTTCAAAGTGTATGAATAATTTTACTATGAATATAAGCAGCTGTTTTTACTATATATTTTTTCAAAGATCTATCAAAGGTTCCAAATGAGAAAAACAGACAAGGTGCTTTTTTTAAGCCGACGTTCTTTAATAAAATAGCCCAAAAAACATAATCCACAACAAACTAGTTCACACAAACAACAAGTAGTTAAAGGGACTGGCACATGCGAGTCTATAGACCAGGGCTATTCAACTGGGGGCCCAAATCAGGCCCACGGGTGACTTCAGTTCGGCCCACCAGTGGGTTAATTTTTAAATAAAACCATAAAACAAACTTTCTTAATGACAATAACTGCTGGATGTTTGGCCCCTGAGCTCTTGGCTTTTAGTAACTGTGACCCCCTGAGCAATTTCTTCTTCTTAATGGTGTTTTATGGGAGTTGGCAAACAATGGAAAGTGTGCATTACTGCCACCTACTGGTGTGGAGTGTGGATCAAAATAGCTATCCGTCTGCAATCATGTTTATGTTCTCTTCTAATTTTGTGTTTCTAAAAAAAAAATGTATAATAATTTGAATACTTTTACTTCTCGTTTCCTTTTGTAAACTAAAAGCTGACAGGAAGTAAAACCAACTAAAACATACGAAGACTCTAAAATAAAAACAGGAAGTAACGTGGAGTAGAATGCAGCAAAGAGAAAGTAAATAAAAATGAATGAAACACAGATATTAATGATTCTGAAACCAAAATAGACCAAGAAAAACTAGAATATAAACAAAGAATGTAGGATCAGAGGGCAGCACGGTGGTGCAGTTGGTACAGCTGCAGCCTCTCAGCGAGCAGGTCGCCCCGGTTTAAATCCCGGCTGGAGGCCTTTCTGGGTGGAGTTGGCATGTTCTCTCCGTGCATGCGTGGGTTTTCTCTGGGTACTCAGGTTTCCTCCCACTAATGTTAGGATGACTGGTAACTCTAAATTGTCCCCAGGTGTGAGTGAGAGAGAGAATGGTTGTTTGTCTCTACGTGTCCCTGTGATGGACTTGAGACCTGTCCAGGGTGTCCCTTGCCTCTCGCACAGTGATGGCTGGACTTGGACACGAGTGACCACCGTGACCCGAAAAAGGAAGAAGTGGATAAAGATAATGGATGGATGGATGGATGGATGGATGGATGGATGGATGGATGGATGGATGGATGGATAACTATAAGACAAACTAACAAAAGACCATCACTGCCATTCTTCAGCATTTTAAACTCCATGTGTCTAAAACTGGCAACAATGCACGTCATATTTAGAACGGATTGGTAAAAACTGTTAAAAATAAAAATATACATTACTGACCAGAAAAGCAAAAGGATTCACCAATATACACAAATCTCAGGTTCAAGATTCTTTATTGTCACTTGCATCACATGTGGTACATGAGATGGAACGAAACTGTGTACTCAAGTTCCCAGTTACACCCAAAAATAAACAACAACAACAAAAAAAGGAAATTAAAATATAAAAAGAAGCACAAAGATCTAAGATATACCAACCGATCAAAGCAAAACCAATTTAAGATTGAAACATTTCTTGTTTGGATTTTACCCCA
This sequence comes from Nematolebias whitei, assembly GCF_014905685.2. Taxonomy (NCBI): domain Eukaryota; kingdom Metazoa; phylum Chordata; class Actinopteri; order Cyprinodontiformes; family Rivulidae; genus Nematolebias; species Nematolebias whitei. The sequence goes on from NC_056509.1 coordinate 42,647,814, forward strand.
GTTCAATTAGGATTATAAAAATAAAGATGATCCTCATCTTACCAGAGGTCTGTGTCACCGGCTCGTGTTTCGTCCGTCGGCTGATTTGTTGCGAGGCTGAAGGATTTCTTTGGCGTCTCACGCAACTCTCTGAGTGAATCAAAACATCCCTCGGATGAAGCCCTCTGAGTGACAGCCTGGCAGGAGGAAGATGAACCTCTGAGAAACTGATAACTAGTTCTGATTTCCCTCTGGAACCTGTGCAGCAGTTTCAGATATTTACAGCCATGATGAACTGGTACAAGTACCTGCGGCTGCCGCACTGAATCCGGGTTGGTCTGGTCCGTAGCTTCATGCAGCGTGTCGGGAAACACTTCCCTTTGCAAACCAGAAAACGGCTGCTTTCCTTCTCTGACGTTAGACTTCAAGCTGAGAACAAAGGCGGCCATTTCTCTGCGCACATCCTGAAAGTGGCACAAACGAGCAGAAGAGTCCCATCGAGTCATGTGAATTTATGAAAAGTCAAGCATTTATGAATAACTAGAAAAATGACATTTTCTGTGAAGGTGCAGTATGAACGCTGCATGCTGAATGGCTGCTGAAATTCAATGAAGGAGCTGAAACTGAGTTGTTAAAGCTAAAAGTAGCGACGCATTAGCTTGAAATTACAAAAACTAGCAAAACCCCTAAATGTAACAAAAGGCTAGCTAAAAGATGGAAGGTTAGTTAAAAGTAGCAAAACAGTGGTTAGACGTTAAGATCCAAAGGAGAGCTTGTGAGCATCATTTAGCTTAAAGTAGCAAAAAGTTAAAAGCTAAAGTAGAAAAAAAAATGAGTAGCTAAAAATTAAAAGTAACAAAAGGTAAAAGCTAGAATCTGAAAGCAGCAAAGCTAGAAGCAGCAAAAGGCAGGCTAAAAGTATGAAAAGGTTAGCTAAAAGCTCAAAGCTATCCAAGTTAAAAGTATCAAACTAGCTAAAAGTAAGGTTACCCTTAACAAAAAAGGAAGTACCCTAGCTAGCTGAGGCAACTAACTTTAATTGGACTGACTCTACAAGTTAATTAGCTGTAGACGTACATCCAAAGATTTTCTGTGCTACGTTAAATTATGTCCACTAATGCACGAGATATTTTGCTGACAAATATGAGCAAAAACATTATTCACCTTTGCCCTTCAGTAGCAGGCAATGCTTTGTTAAATTTCTTAAGAAATCTGCCGGCCCAATGATTTACCCTTTTAAAGGGTAAACATAAAAAGCACATCAAACCTCACATATCACATGATATCAGGCCTTCAAATGATGTCCAAACTCAATAAAACTGGTGAAATCGTTTGTGTTGTACAGTGATCAGTTGCCGTCGTACCTCCCACTGCTGTATGACTGAGTCAGAGAGAAGGATCAAGTCCTGGAGCGGGGGCCCGGAGCAGAACGCCCGAAAACTTTTCACGGCATCCAGGAACTCTTCAAGCAAAGCAGGCTGCAAGACTTTTAAAGCTTTCTGCACAGAAACAGACACAGCTGGACACATGTGCAGAAACAAAGCAAAACAAGTTCTCTAAAGGTGTCCTAATCTTTAAAATAAACTTTAAGATTCTTATAAAGGCTTGGACGTTGCAACAGAAATATGTTTGAGATACACATGAGAAGCTTTAAGTTGAATCTTAAAGTAAAGCTATAAATAATAGCCAATAAAGCTACTTATTTGGTAAATGCTGTAAAAAAAACATCATGTAAGACTTAACTAGAGAAACTGCATTTCCTGCAAAAATGCAGTGTGAATGTTTACTGCAGAAGAACTTGCTGAGAAACAGCTGAAATCACCTAAAAAAAAAAAACATGCTGAAATGTAGCTGAAATGTAAGAAAAAGCCAAAGTTAGACAAAAGCAGAACAAACACGGATTTGCTGAATTATGATTAAATAAGCAGAAACTAGCACAAAACGTAGGAAATTAGCAAAAAAAAAAGTAGCTGAAAAGGCAGAAAGCAAATTAAGCTACCAGGAGGAAGTGGAAGGAGCTGAAATGAGCTAAAATAAAAAAAGCGGAATTAGCTGAAATTAGCATAAAACAGCTAAATAGTAGCTGAAATTACATAAAATGCTGAAACTAGCAGAAAAGGATGAAAGGATCATAAGTTGAAAATAGCAGAAAGAAGTTAATTAGGCTGAAAGTAGCAGAAATTATGACGAAAAAAATTGAATTTATTTGAAAACAGCTGAAATTAGCAAAAAAAACAAGCTAAAAAGCTAGTTGAAAAGGTAAAACAAGCTTAAATTTGCAGAAGCAGAAAGAACACATTTTCCCCAATTAAGCTGAAAGAAGCAGAAATGAGCACAAAAAAGTGGAAATTATTTGAAAAAAAGCTGAAATTAGAAAAAAAAACAGCTGAAAAGTATCTTAAAAAGCAGAAAGAGGTTTAAATTACCAGAAGGAAGTATAAGAGCACATTTTGCTGAATTAGGCTGGAAAAAGTTGAAACGAGTGCAAAAAGAAAAGTGGAATTAGCCGAAAAAGGTAAAACTTGCAGCTTTCAGTAGCTGAAATTGCAGAAAAAGCTGAAACTTGCAGAAAAATGCTGCAGGGGCATAACAAACTGAAATTAGCAGAAAGAAGTTAGAAGCACAAAAATGTTATAATTAGCAGAAAGAATCTGAAAGGGTCACAAAACAGCTGAAACGAGCTGAAAGTAGCTGAAAAAATGTTTACATTTGCACAATGAAGCTGAAGAAAAACAAAATGTGATAGGAGCAGTAAAAGGTTGTAAACAGATCTAAAAAGGTGAAGGATGTAAAATGAGCTCAGTTCATTTTCTATCAGGAAAAAAATGGCAGAAAAGGCTAAATATTTCAAAAAGCTAAAGTTATAACACCCTTCTCCTGAACGAGCTAAACGTTTTGAGGAATAGCTTGAAAACTGCAGGAAGAGAATTGTGCCAAAACACGTACAGAAGACAAATGGATCACAGTAATATAAATGCTTCATAAACGTTCACACTAGAAAGTTTTATTTGTGTTTATCTAATAAAATACCTGTTTCTTCTTGACTTGGGATTGGGTCATCTCTTTGCCACTAAATAAGTTCGTGGCCTCCTGGACGCGTCGCTGCAGACGGAGCCTGGCCTTCTCCAGCCTGCTCCTCGTCATCCTACGGGCTTTCCAGTGAGCTTCACTGTGCACCGTGACCGGCGGCGGTGCAGAGGTAGAACACTGCGCACCGTTCCGTTGTGTTCCTGCTCGAGACTTGTGCTCGATGTCTTGACCGAGTGCTGACGAGCAACGTCTCACTCCCTCTGTGGCTGAACGTGCTGCAGGCGAGGACACGTCTGGACTCTCTGCACACTTCAGAGTTGTGAGAACGACACACATCTGAACCACGTTTCTTCTTACAAATGGTTTGTGTTACTCGTCACTGCTGTCTAAACATTACCAAACGGTCGTCTACTTTGGCTTTAACGATACTGTAAATCTGTCTCGTAAAAGCACAGCCGTCTTCTTACGCACACGTGTTTAAGACATGACACTAGATGTGCAAACATTACTGTCATTTCCTTCCTGCATCATTTCTCACGGACTCAACTCCAACAATTAGAAACACTAAACATATTGTTTAATTTACAGCTGTTTTTAAACACACACCAGATCTTAGTTTAGAAAAACAAAAATCATACTTTAAATAAAAATAGAATGTCTGGTTGGTTTTCTGGAAAAGAAACAACAAAAAGGTATATTTTCATGCAAAAATCACACACATTTGACATTCTAGCACAGGGGTTCCTAACACTGGTCCTTGAGGAACACCATCCTGCAAGTTTTAGTTGTTTCGCTGCTCCGACACACCTGATATTAATGAATGGGTGATTAACAGGCAGAACATAAGTAATTAAACCACTGAATCAGGTGTGTTGGAGCAGGGAAACAACTAAAACATGCAGGATGGTGTTCCTCAGGGATCAGGGTTGGGAACCCCTGTGCTAGCATACCTTGAGGAGCAGAGCATTTAACCCATTGTTGAAAGTCCCTTTCTGAGCCTGTCCGTGCTTCACTGTTAAAAACGAGAAAACAAATATGAATTTATTGTTGTGAAAAATGTGCTAAAAATATTAATATATGCAACACATGGATGGAGGAATCGTAGCAAAGGTTTCTAAGTTAACCAAAGAATTTCTGCAGCTCTAAAGAGCATTGTGAACCAAATATTTTACAATTTATTCTTTAGGGTAAGTCTGGGGGAAAGTCCATAATGATGATTTATCATTTTAGAAGAAGGTTTCACTTTAAAAGGTTTATTACATAAACAATGAAAACATTTTGAGTCCATTTGTGGGGTGAGGTTATGGACTAGCTACCTCTAAATCACAACTTGGCTGAACAAACATTACCAAAAAAAATAAAAATCACCATTTTAAAAAGGCATACATTTTTCAGTATGGCAAATTTAAAAAAAAAATGCAATTTTGTTATTTTGGACTGAGCCTACGTGATTTTTTATTTATTTATATATATAATCCTTTTGAATATAACAAAGTTATATAAAGGCTAAATCACCCTTTCAGTTTAAACTTTAGCACGATGAAAGAATATTTATGATAAACTATGGTTTGAGGGGAAAAATCAAAAGTTAAACGAAGACACACCTTCACTTTAATCTTGTTCATACAAAGATATCTGTTTTGATGTTAATAGCTGTTTAATTCCAAGAACTAAAGAAGCAGAAACAGTAAATCAAACAGAGATATTAAAACTGTGCGCGCTCACTGCGGCTGACTTGACCACAGTGCGCGCTCCCGCGGTATCGGATCACATTTTTTGGCAGAACACAATCAACCTTTATTTATACAGGTAAATCCCATTGAGCCTCGAGGACTCATTTACAAGAGAGACCTGATTTCAACAAAGAAAGATGACAACAATGGACAACAGCAACAACAATAAGCAGTTATAAAAACTCATACTACAGTTTTTTTTTTTTTTAACAAATAGGATGGCTAAAAGGAAAAAGGTAACAAAACCAAAAAAACTACTAGATTCCGAGACAAATGTATAAAACTAAAAACAGGAACATGTCTGCATTGGTCCCTGCCAGGAGTCCAACAGATTCTTAAAGCCACTTAGAGAGGTCAAGGTCGAGAGCTTCAAATCTTTTTGTAAGATATTCCAGGAAACAGGAGCGGAGTAGGAGAAGGCCCTTTTGCCTAGTTCAGTCCTCACTGAGGGAACACTGCAGGTAATAATGTCCTGAGAGCGCACTCCGTAGCTGCACTCACGCAGAGACATGTAGGAGGAGATGTATGAAGGCAGCAGACCAAGAAGTGATTTAAAGATGAAAATGTACCAGTGAGAGAGTCTGCGTGAGGTTAATGATGTCCAGTTAACCAGTGAATACAGGGTGCAGTGGTGGGTACGATAATCACAGCCAGTTATGAATCTTAGTGCACCATGATAGACAGCATCCAACATCTGCAGGGTTCTTGTAGGAGCGTTCATGTAAATAATATCACCAAAATCAATTGAGGGAAGGAAAGTCACAGATACAAGGCGTTTTCTAGCATTCAGAGTTAGACAGGATCTGTTTCTGAAAAAGAAACCCAGTTTAACTTTCAGTTTCTTTACCAAGTTTTCCACATGGAGCTTAAAAGAAAGATGTGAGTCGACCAAGATACCCAAATATTTATAGGAATCAACAAACTCAATGGGGACACCATTTGAGGATAAAATCGGAGGAAGAACTGCTGGGACCAACTTCCTATTTGAAAAAAGCATCCCTTTGGTTTTTTCGGCATTTAGGACAAGTTTGAGGTGAAACAAACCAGTCTGGATGTAGTTAAATGCAGATTTCAGAAGCTGGAAAGCCTTAGCAACTGTTTTAGCTCGACAATAAACAACTGTGTCATCAGCATAGAAATGTATGGATGCATTAGGGATGTTTTTACCTACATTATGTATGTAGATTGTAAAGAGGGTGGGTCCTAAGACTGAGCCTTGTGGTACACCATTGTTGACTGTTAAATAACTGGAGGAAGTACCATTATGTTGAACACATTGCCTCCGGTCTGAAAGATAGTTAGAGAACCAACCAATGGTGTGATCTGAGAAACCGATTTCAGAGAGTTTATGACACAAGATGTTCTGATCCACAGTGTCAAAAGCTTTAGACAGGTCTAAGAAAAGTGCAGCACAATAATCCTTAGCATCCAGTGCTTCAACAACGTCATTAAGAACCTTCAGTGAAGCAGTGGTTGTGCTGTGTTGTTTCCTGAAACCAGATTGATGTGGAGGTAAGATGTTAAATGAGTCCAGGTAATTTTTGATTTGAGAGTTTATCAGTTTTTCTAGAACCTTGGCTAAAATGCAGAGTTTAGAGATTGGTCGATAGTTGTTCAGTGAGGTGGGGTCACCTCCCTTCAGCAAAGGAAGAACAAAGGCTGTTTTCCAAGTGTCTGGGATGGAGTTTTGTCTTATGGAGAGATTGAAGATGTGGGTCACAGGGACTGTGATGATATGAGCAGCCAGCCTTATGAAATAAGGTGGAAGTTCATCTGGACCTGCAGATTTTTTAGGATCAAGATCTTTTAACAGTTTATTGACCTCACTGACTGAGAATGGAGAAAAAGAGAAGGTGTGATTAACTGAGGATTGACTTGTAGGAGGGATTTGATTTGTAGAAGTTTGGTTATTAAGTGAAGTGGCTGATTTTCCATTAGTAACTGTGTCAAATAAAGAACCAGAAGCAACAAAATGTTTGTTGAGACAGTTCAGGATCTCGTGCTTATTTGACACAGGAGCAGAGTTAACGAGAAGTTGTGATGGGAGGTCAGATGATTGGGGGGTGCCTGAGAGAGATTTAATTGTTTTCCAGAATCTGTTAGGGTCATTTAGATTTTTGGAGGTCTGAGATAAGAAATAGTTTCGTTTTGCTGCTTTGACAGCAGTTGTACATTTATTCCTCATCTGTCGAAAACTCAACCAATCAGTGTCTGAGTCAGATTTTCTCGCTGCGGCCCAAAGATGATCTCTCCTGTGCAGGAGGACAGCTAGCTCTGGAGTAAACCAGGGGCTGTCTCGTCCTTTTATTCTGAACTGACGAAAAGGAGCATGTAAGTTCAGGAAATAAATGAAATTATTATGGAAATAGTTCCAAGCAGAGTTCACGTCATCAGTTAACAGAATACGATGCCAGTCAAAGTGAGACAGATCCCAGAGGAATGACTGTTCACAGAAATGTTTCAGATCCCTTTTTTTAATTAATCTGGGCTTAGAAGGTGGAAGTTTACTATTTCTTAAAGCCGCTGTCACACAATGATCACTCAAAAGATCAGCGAATACACCTGTACCAGGGAATTTGTGAGGCATATTAGTTAGAAACAGGTCTAAGATGGAGGAATTGTCAGGATGGCTTTTATTTAATCTGGTGGGGGAGTCGATCAGTTGGGTTAAATTAAAAGACAAGCAACATTCCTTGAATTTGTCACAGAGGGGGGTCGACTTACACCAATCAATGTTGAGATCTCCTGCCAAAAAGATCTCTGTGAATTTTAAATTACCAAGGAATTCCTTAATGGCATTTAATGCTTCAGGTGAAGCTGTGGGGGGGCGGTAGCAGCAGACTACAGTTAAAACCTGGCCTCCATTCAAGGTGATGTTTACAGATAAAACTTCAAACTGGTTTGGAATTGTTTTGAAAGTCACAAGACTTGAAACCAGAGTGTCTCTAATGTAAATAATGACTCCACCCCCCCTTTTCTGACGATCACAGCGGTAGATGTTAAACCCATTGATTGCCACGTCATTATTCATTACAGATTTGTTGAGCCAGGACTCAGAAATAAAGATAACATCAGCCCCAGAAGAACTGACCAGGATTTTCACAGCATCAAGTTTTTTCAGAAGGCTACGAGCATTTACATGCAGAAAATGGAGCCCAGAGGCGTTTTTAAAGTCATTTGGTGTGCTGTAATTAGTGGGGGGTCCAGGATTAGGTTGAATTCCTGAGAGCAATAACAACATTATTATCAGACATTTTTTTGAGTTTTTTGTGACTGATGTGTAATTACAGCAGTTAACAGTGTGACAATTAGCCCCCATAATCGAACCATGAGAAACATTAATGAAGACGCGATCATTCAGAACCCAAAAACAGTGAAAGTTGCAGTGATGGACAGATTCAGGTGTATTAACAAGATTCAGTGACTCCAGATAATCTGAGAACTGAAAATAGTGACAGTAATATGAATGATGCAGAAAAGATTCAGACCATAAAATGTCACAGATCAAATGGGCAAACAAACCCGACGAGGTGGCCCAACTGCAGTTTGAGTCAGGCTGAGAGGGGCTCCGGCCCCCCTGTGAAGATGGATGGATGGATGGATGGATGCTCCCATGAGAAACAGAAGCTGGGTCCAGAATCAACAGGCCGAAACAGAAACAGAAAATTCGCAGCAAATAGCAGAGCGAGCTGTCAGAAAGTCCTCCTGAAGTGAAAGGCATGGTCCAAGTTCGTTTCAGGTCAACAGGGGCCAACAGCGTGATCCGGAATAAAATTAATTATTATCCAGGTGAGTTTGGATGGAGGCCTGCAGCAGCTCCGATACAAACTCCAAACTTCTCTCGAGCACCACGCAGCCCTGCTCCTCCACGCTGCTCCTCCACGCTGCTCCTCCACGCTGCTCCTCCGCTTCTCAGCACCCGACAGCACGGGGCACCCCCGGTGAAAAGCGAGACTGACCGGAGAGGCTGAGGCTGAAGTCGGCAACTGGTCCGGTCCGGTTCTGCTCCAGTTCGGCTCCGGCGCTCCAAGCACGAGAGACGAAGAGGCTGAAGATATCCCTGGCCCGGTTTTGCTCCGGTCCGGCGGCCCAGTCCGGCGGCGCGGTTCTGCTCCGGTCCGGCAGCCCAGTCCGGCGGCGCGGTTCTGCTCCGGTCCGGCAGCCCGGCGGCGCGGTTCTGCTCCGGTCCGGCAGCCCGGCGGCGCGGTTCTGCTCCGGTCCGGCGGCCCAGTCCGGCGGCGCGGTTCTGCTCCGGTCCGGCGGCGCTTCAAAGCACCGGAGCGTCTCCTCCAGGTGAACACAACGACTCCACGGAGGTGGATCGTCCTTCAGTAAAAGTAACGGGCTGCTCACTGAAGCTGAGACCGGCTCTGTAGAAGACGAATTTCCCCACAGCCACCTCGATTCGGTTCTGGTCCAATTCGAGGGTCACAGGTACACTTCCCCCACACCTATGGAAACACCACGAGGGCCAGTCCAGCTGAAAACCAGCGAAATACCACCCGGCGATATTTGTCGGAACCAGGTAGAACCACAAAGTTCCAGATAAGAGTTCGTTGAGGTCCAGGGAGAGAGAGAAAAAACACCGGACCTTCGTGCGTCGACTCCCCAGCTCGAGGGGTCACCTGGCCGGCAGGGTGCGCTCAGAGTGACCGATGGGGGGGGAGCGGCCGATCGGTCCAGGGCCAAAAATATTATTATTATTTTTTTTTTTTTTGGACTGTCCCGTCCGGCTCTCTGAGTCACTGAACACCGAATTCGGTTGGAAGGAGGACCAACTTTAGTCCGGTTCGAAAAACGGGTCAGTTTGATGATAAAAGACTGCAGAGAAGCCGGAGGGAGCTGCTGTCCATCAGCTCGCCGGAAGTGAAGTGTCTTACACCTGTCAGTAAACACGTAAACACCTGTCTTACTTTCTTCCAGTAAACACGCGCCTGTTCGTGGACACTGTTGCTCCAGCAGCTCGGTCACCGTTTTAACGCTCACCAGACTTGTCTACACTTGTCTGCTTCTCCTGGGCTCCTCCACCCTTCTCCACCTGCTAACGTAGCCTTCACCTGCGCGTGCCGCGCCTCGTCCTCCTCCCTCGGGTGGAGGAGTCGGCAGGCATCCTGCTGCGAGTTATTCGTCTCTGACCGAACCTGAAAACTCTGACACCGTCGGTACAATCTCCAGTAATTCTTGTTCAAACTTCTTCTGAGGAATATGATCTTTTTTATGAACACCGCTCTCAAACTTCCACGTTTACAGCGGTCAGCTCGAAGGACACGCCCCCAAACTAGCAATGCTAATTCTGATTGGTCAGTTCCTGGACAGCTGGGCAGTCAGCTCACGTGGGTCACTTTATAATTTAGAGCGGTCCATCTGAAGTGACAAAAATCTGGACAAGCTATAAATTATTAATTAATTAATTAGTTCAGCTCGTGTTGTGACCCCAAAACCACTGGCCCCTCAGCGCTGTGGGCCCCTGGGCTTCAGCCCGGGTAAGCCCGCGCATTAAGTGGCTCTGCGGTTTGATCAAGAGCCTGCCAAGGCAGGTAAGTTAAGGCACTCCACCCTGTTCACATGGCACGAGAAACACCAACAGCTGAAGGAGACGCCACCTTTTTTTTTTGTTAACTTTGCTCATTACAAAAAGGTAAAAGTAAATATGTTTGTAGGGGGTCACTCACTTTTAATCTGTACAAACAAGCAAACATGGGTCTGCCTGTGTCCCCCAATAGTAGAGTTTATTTATTTAATTTTTGGTATGGTTACATTTTTTTTCCCCACCTCTGTCTCTTTTATGGGTTACAAACTTGCATGGCCTTCTTGATTACTAATCTAAGCGAAAGTTCAGTAAGACTACTTTTCCAGATCCTCCAAGCCTGTTGTTTTTCAGCATAAATAGTTCCAATAACGCATCTTCCTATCTTTCTAGATTCTGATTCGCCACCAAACAACAATAGTCTGACCTTGGGGGAGCATGTGTGCATCATGCATGTCCAATGGAGCGCCTCCATCGTCTCCCTGTGCTCCACCTGAAGCCATGTTGCCTCCAACCGCAGCATAAAACGAACCCCTGGAAGAGCCGAGACGCAGCGTTCTGTTAATTGTCCATCCAGGATAAAAGTGAAAGTTTCCAAACGTTGAGCTGCCTCTAATAACGCTGTCAGGATTACACACGCCCTCGCGTTACCACAGTTACGCTCATGCAAGCACATGCATGCAAACACAAAAAGAGCTCAAAGAGGAGAACGCACTGCTGAAGAGACAGTTTGTAAAAAAAAAAACAAAAAAAAACACCAAAACTCATTTTCAACACACCTGAAGCAGAGCTGCTGTCTGCAGTGAAGAACCCCGTCGAGTGTTTGGTGAATCTCCTCAGCCGTGTCGTTTTCATCTGGTTGGTTCATGCCGTCAAACCAGACGTGGCCTTTAGGTGCTCCTTAAAGAACAAAGTGCCTCCTGCTGATCAGAACAAGCTTTGGAGTTTTAATACTCCTCAGATGAAGAGTAAGTTAATAAATAACGGGCTTTGGCAACAAAGTAAAAGTAAATCTGCCGTGGCTTTTCCTCTCGCTGCAGTTCTGTAACAACAGACCAGTAGATAAAAGAGAAACAATTTAAAGCATTAATCTGAAACACTTTCACTTTCCTGCATGAGCTCATCAAAGTGTCTCGACTTCTTTTAATTTAATTTTTGGGGGTTTATTTTGTAGTGGAGCTCTTTAAAATGTTCATTGGGAACAAGATTTCAATGGATTTAATTCAGGAGGTAAAATGGCTGATTATCCATTTCAGTCATGGAGAAAGTATTTGTTTTGAACTCTTGAGAGCTGTGCCAGAGTTTTATTTATTCCTTCACTTTGGTGAAAGCTGATGGGCTGTCTGTGTAGCTGCACAAATTAAGTTTCCATCTCAGTTATATCAAAGAGTAAAATACTTATTGCAATTCAATAAAATGTTTAATTTTATAAAGGTCAAGATTGTCTGTATTTTTATTTTAAATAGCGAGAGCTCTCAGCTACTATGCCAAAAAATTAAGTAAATATCTGTAAATTTTAGTTAGTTAGAATTATTGCCCTTTTTGTGATGTCTAAAGTCCGTTGGCCATCTTGAATAGGATTGGCTCCAAAAAGTTCAGCAGCTACAGATGAACTGAGTATTGCCTGAAAGTTTCATGAACATCCATCCAGTGGTTCATGAGCTATTTATATAGAAGAGGTAATTTAACCATTGTGTGTTGGAGCAGAAAAAACATTTAAAACGTGCAGGGTAGTGGCCTTGGTTGTGTCCAGGGTTTGGGACCATTGAAGCCTGGGGAAAAGGTCCTTGGTTTGAGTATTTATCCACCAGGTGGAGCCAACCGGCCGCTGGCCGTTAGGTGGCGCTACGCTCCGACCCCAGCTGAACCACGGCAGAGCTGACTGGCGAAGAAGAAGAAGCAGCAGCAGCAGCAGCAGCAGAAGAAGAAGAAGCGCTTCCACGACTTTGACGCTCACCAGCAGCTTGACCTTCCAACTGCAGGGCGACAAACCAAAATGTGAGTAATGTGCAGTAAAACAATTTGTCCTTTATACTGTGATCCAACAGAAAAAAAAGAAACATTTGTTCGATCAAGTCTGATTTCAAACGAAGTCATATTCCGAGGTTATCTTGAAGCTACATTTTATGCTAGTACCATTTTAGCCTAAGATGGTTAGCCAACGATGTTTATTTATTGCTTGCTGTAGTTAATCAAGTAAAATCGCAACACAAGTCCCCTTTTATAAACATACTTCAAGGTGTATTTACATACCCGACTAGCATATATTTTAAACCAGTACTGGCTTCATAACACAAAATATTAGGTTCTGAGTTAGCATTAGCATTGCATGAAACAACTGCGAGTCCTGCTGTCGAGAACTTGATGTTGGATTAAGCTTATTTTGTAACTTTACATCTGTAAAATTAGGCTGTCAGACTATTAAAGCAGCATGCTGAATTATTTATACTCCTGTGAATAGCATGATTTTTTTTTTGTATTTGTTTAGGATCCATTTTTCAAAATGTGTGATCCTATACAAGAAACAAGACCTTTAATAATCTAATTGTTTTTAACATCCTGACTGGAGACATCACTTGTCGTAGGAGGTAATGCTAATATATTTTTTTGTCACAGATGGCGGGACAAGCATTTTCAAATTGGTGGAAAATAGCGAGACCCTACGTTAAGGCATATCGAGAAGTATGGATTGGATTTGGCATTGTGTCGGTCGTCGTCTACAAAATTAAATATGGGGGTGAGTTGAAAGCTTGCTAAGGTTTTTAGTTTGACTGCACTCCGTAATAAGAACCAAATGAGCTGTGTTGCTGTTGAAATTTGAACAGAGCTCTTATGCCTTTATTCTAATCCAGGGACCTCCAGCCTTTTTTCCTTTGACGGCTACTTTCACAATTCATTCAACCTTTAATTAGACAGGTAATCCCATTGAGCCTCCAGGACTCATTTACAAGAGAGACCTGATTTCAACAAAGAATAATGACAACAGCGACAACTATAGACAGTTATAAAAAGGCATACAGATTTTTTTTTTTTTAACAAATAGAATGGCTAAAAAAAAGAACAGTAACAAAAAACAGTTAGATTACAAGGCGAATGTAGAAAACTAAAAACAGGAACATGTCTGCATTGGTCCCTGCCAGGAGTCCAACAGATACTTAAAGCCACTTAAAGAGGCTTCACATCTTTTTGTAAGATATTCCAGGAAACAGGAGCGGAGTAGGAGAAGGCCCTTTTGCCTAGTTCAGTCCTCACTGAGGGAACACTGCAGGTAATAATGTCCTGAGAGCGCACGCTGTAGCTGCACTCACGCAGAGACATGTAGGAGGAGATGAATGAAGGCAGCAGACCAAGAAGTGATTTAAAGATGAAAATGTACCAGTGAGAGAGTCTGAGTGAAGTTAATGATGTCCAGTTAACAATAAAAATGGCTAAAGAGCTGCTTATGTTTTGTAACGTTTATTTTTATAACTTGTTTTCACCCAAACCATTGGAATAATCCTATTGTCTGAAAAAAAAAAAAAACAGGTTTAGGTCACTTTACAAATCATTAGTATCCTAAATTCATAATAAAACCAGTGTTTCCCTTACCATCATCCAAGGAGGGTGCCCCACCCTGTCAACAGAACCGAGTGCCCTGCCTGCCGAGCTTTTAACACCGAGTAGCACGTCAGCAGTAGCAGATAAAACTTGTTTTTCATTTTGTGCTGGCTGGAACAGTTTCAGCCACCACAGTCAAAACCTCCTTTATAGTGCCGCCATCGGAGAAGGGATTTTTGTGCTCCACTCTGAACAAAGCCTCTGTTGCTGCGTTGCTGCTCTTTGTGGGATCGATGCAAAAGGACGTGATGGTTTTTAGCTCCTTAACCTCGTCTTTTTGACGACTGCTACCTGGAAGATAGTTCCACAAAAAGTTGCTGTGAACTTTGGTAAAGTTGTGCTCTAGTTGCATCTTTTCCCAACTAACATGGTTGCTGCGCAGATCAGACACGCTTGTTGGAAACATTTGTAGAAAAAAAATAAAATCTTGGGTTTCCCCACTTATAAAAATGGTAAATTTTTTGTCTCATTGGTGGCGGTGGCTGTCACATGATCACCGACTCACCAAGCTTGACAGAAACATAACTGTTTGACAACTACTGGTAATTATCAAATAATGTTTTAATGTAAGAATGGCTATGAATCACATTACTGTAGATATAAATTAAGTGTCTGCCCAGTGACTGATCAAATTTACTTTTTGACCTCCAGATTCTTATTTTCCCTTTGAGAAGCTAATTGAAAAAACAGTTTACGACCTGTACGTTGGAGACTCCTGTTCTAGTCTAAATCTAAATTATTCTGATTTATATATGCACCTTTGAGATAATTTACTATTTTTCTTCTTCTTCTGTCCAACATGTTTACTGTCAGTGTACGAAAATACTTCTGCTTCAAAGGGTGCTAAATAAATGTCTAATAATTTATGTTCAGTATTTTATTTGCATCAGTGGCTGTGACTAATGTCTTTCATTTTCCCTTTTCTAGGCAAGAAGGCTGTGGCGGACAGTAAGTTCTATAATGTTTTTAATTCAGTTAGACTTGAACAGTATAATTTTATGTGACAGTGAGTTGAACAATAATATTTTATTTTTCTATTTACTTTTAATCTGTTTTTTTATTGGCTCTGACCAACAATCTATGGTCTATTAAGTGAAGGTCAGGCGATTTATTTACAATTTTGGTTTACAAAAGTTTTTCGCAATCGTAAATTAAAGCTGAATGACAAATATTTAATGATTCAATTCACATTTTTCTTGGGACATTCCTTCAAGCTTTGTTCAGTAACATGCTCAAGAGTTTTTTTTTTTTTTTTTCTCAAATTATCTATGCGTACATGAATGCGTAACTCTTTAAATCTTATAATTTTGTGATACAACTTAATAATCAGTCACGGTTTAATTAATTTCTTACAAACTCTGAACTTGTCAAAAACTTTTCTCGCAACTGAAATTGGTCGTTACACTTTTAATACCTGTTCAGTTGCTGAACTGTTTAAATATTTATCACTGCACATAATAATGTCACGTTACAGAGAAATTTCTGCTCATTGTGCACGTTTTTTTATACATTTCATAGCATTTAGATAAGATGACTGACGCATACAGCAGTGAAGTTTCAGTCTTTAAAACAAAAAGCTTCAAAAGTAGCATTCTTTGAAGGAATGTCTGTCGTCTTGCCAGAGGTTTGAGATTCAGGTCAGATTATGTTAAAAACGAAAAGTTGCAGGTCAAACCCTTAAACTTAACATGTGCAGTTGTATGTAATCTTGCAATCGTTTGCATAATCTGACATGATCTGTTGGTGCTTGGAGTATGTGTTGTGAATGACTCTCAGCTACTACCACAGTACGTTACAGCTGGAACTGTACATTCACTTCATATGGGGGCCGAGATGGTGTAGAGGCAGGGCAGCCGGCTTGGGACCCAAAAGTCCCAGGTTCGATCCCCAGTCACTGCACATCACGTGGTGTCTCTGGGCAGCACACCTCATCCCCAAAATGCCCCCCCGGGCGCTTTCAATAGCTGCCCACTGCACCACCTGGTGGTGGATGGGTTAAATGCAGAGACTAATTTCGCCATTGTATGGAAACATACAGTGCTGACATTGTGATGACATTATTATTATTATTATTATGCACGCTCTATATGTGTTGACAGAAACCGGTCAAATTTGTCCAGTTGTATTTATTAACCAGTAGATGTCACTAAGTTGGATGCACAATAAGTGCGTCTGGTGGAATAGTGTGCGATGGTTGTAAAAGGATTGTTCACCTAATTATATTATTAATGAGGAGTGACTGTAGCGCAGTGGCAGGACAAATGTATTGAGACCAGGAAGTCACAGGTTCGACTCCCCTGCCATGCCCACTTGTTTGTGTCCTTGAGCAAGACACCTAATCCCTAACTGCTCCCCGGGTGTTTAAATAGCCGCGTGTGTGATTTGTTAAATGCAGAGGGCGCATGTCGTCGTGTGCATGCAGTGACGTCTTTTTATCTCTGTTGTTGCAGAGCCCGCACACTGAGCGTCCCACCATGATGACCACCTCTTCCCCTGCCACGTAAAGGCCTGAAGACCAACTTCTCATTTGGTTTTTGTTAATATTAAATAAAATGATCCGTAACATTTTGTGAACTTCAATTTGTTTTGTTTTTCGTTCGTCAGCCGTCGTGTTCTTTTTGTTTATGGGTTTCATTGTAGCCGCATGTTAGAAATGTAACGACGGACGTGACAGAAAATGACTTGTTTTTTCACATTACTAGCTTAAAGACTGAAAGTGTATTTTTCTTTTTCTATTTAACATTCTAACTGATCGGTATTAACCTGTAGGCAAACGTTGGATTGAGCAAAATGTTCAGTGTATAGATGTGACTGCTTAGTTCTAAAACCCCGGTAAATCTGTTACTGAGCTATTTATAGCCTATGAATCAGTTTGGGTTTGTTTTTTAACTAATTGAACAGGGAATAAACTTCCCAGCTGCGTATTTGATGCTGAATGGGCATTCGTGTGGTTAGTGATTCAGAGAAACAGTTTTTCCAAGGACCGAGGCTGCACTTTTACATTATTAACTTTAATTCGTTTCCTGCTCCCACTTCACAAAGATTAAATCATTAGCTTGCGTTACATAATTCTGCTGACATCGTCGCTCTGTTAAAGCACAAAGGGCTGGATTTTCACAACTGCCTCTTTAACAGAAGTCAATAACAAATGAAGAGTTGTCTGTGCACATGTTGATTCAGTGACCTGGGTGAGCGGAACACTACTGCTCCGGGTCACAGATGTGAAGCTGAGACAAGCTGAGCTGCTAATAGCGCATGGAAACGCTTAATATACGTGCACGTACAGGAGTTAATACTGCTTTTTGTTCAAGAAATTTAAGAAAGCATTGCCTGCTACTGAAAATCAATGGTGAATTATGTGTTTGCTTATGTTTGTTAGCAAAATATCTCACAAACTAGTGAACATAATTTAATGTGACTCAGAAAATCTTTAGATGTACGTCTACAACTACTTCACTTTTAGAGTCAGTCCATCCATCCATTATCTTTTACCCGCTTCTTCCATTTTGAGTCACGGGTCGCCGGTGTCCATGTCCAGCAGTCACTGTGCGAGAGGCGGGGGACACCATGGACAGGTCACTAGTCCATCACAGGGACGCATGGAGACAACCATTCACTCTCTCACTCACACCTAGGGACAATTTAGAGTTACCAATCAGCCTAACATGCATGTTTTTGGTCTGTGGGAGGAAACTGGAGAAAATCCACGGAGAGAACATGCAAACTCCACCCAGAAAGGCCCCCGGACCGGGATTTGAACCAAGGACCTGCTCGCTGAGAGGCAGCAGCTCTACCAGTTGCGCCACCGTGCAAGCAGCACAGTCCCATAGTGGACCAAACAGTTTGCTGGTTGGACTGAGCTTGTGGCTCCTCAGACTGAAGAAGTCCTTTGGATGAAGGATGAAACGTCTCAACAAAAAAAAGAAACCGTCCAGATGACCTGACTGAACCTTGTTGGACTTGGTAACGAAACAGCTGATGCAACTGGACCGTATACAAGATGTAAATATTTTCTGAAACGTGACTTGCAGAATTTCTGTCTATGTATGAAAGTATGCTGCGTCAGAACTTTATTAGTTTTAATTGTGTGCTAAACTTTGTGTTTTGGTTTTTATGAAGCCAGTTAACGCTGTCACCTCTCTGTGAGAAGGTCACATGTTCACCCCCAAGTCGGGGGCCTTTCTGCGTGGAGTTTCTCCGGGTGCTCCGGTTTCCACCCACAGACCAAAAACATGCATGTTAGGCTGATTGGTAACTCTAAATTGCCCCTAGATGAGTGAGAGAGTGAATGGTCGTTTGTCTCCGTGTCCCTGTGATGGACTGGAGACCTGTCCAGGGTGTCCCCCACTTTTTGCACAGTGACTGCTAGAGATGGACAACAGCACCCCGTGACCCAGAAAGGTGAAGATGGGGACCACTGACCATCTTGGGGTGGCAACAAAAACCAATCAGTCATTGAATATGTGAACTGTCAGAATGAGGCTGCAGACAAACAAACAATATAAAATGTTTTTGCCATAATAGATGTTTGTAAAAATATATATTACACAATTTAGCAATACAAGTAACTAAACAATCTTCCTAAATTATCTTTAGACCAAAAATTTATAAGTTATATTTTCAGATATAGTTCTAATACCTAATCTAAAATTTCCTTTGAATTTGACCTTTTTTGTTTCTCTCTGCTGGCAGCCACAGGGCCAGGAAGTCCCTTCGTATAATGCTTGGTGTCATTGTGAAGCTTGGGGATTCCATCTTTCTAAAAGTACGGCTGGAATGAATGAAATCACTCCAAACCACTAATGATCAAGTTTTCAAACTGACAACTTTGTAAATAAAATCAACTTGTTGCCAGGTCAGGTGATAAATCGCTAAATTTCAACAAACTACATACCCAGCTTGAAGTTTTTAAGATGGCAAAATTTCTCATAATAACTTTAGTCAGCGCAGGTCACAAATTTTGGACCTGTTGTCATTCAGGGAAACTAGCTTTTTATTTTTAAATTTAAAAAGTACTTTATTATTTAACTACAGATTGTTCAAAACTATATTTTTATGTTTACAATGTCCTAATCCTAAATAGCTTGGAAAAATTAAAATTCTGCACTAAACAAAAGCTTGGGGGAGGAGGCCAGCAAATATATAGAGGGGATCATTGCCCCCTGCACTCCCCATTCGAGGTGCCCCTGTATGAGATACCAAGTCATAGTTTTGACTTATGATCCAAAAAATATACTAATAATGAGATGCAAAGTTGTTATTTTGAGATAAATTATATCATTAAATACGACTTGCAGTTGTGACTTAAAGATTGTTTTTAGTCATAGTTAAAAAATGAGCTTCCGTTAATTCTTACTCCCATTTTAAATAAAATTCAAACATTGACAACATGAACAAAACCTGAATATTAATTGATATTACTTTAACTTAAATGCACCTAATGTGTCAACAATTTATATTTTCTGTCTGTGAACAAACTTCTGGGATTTGAAAAAGGGGGGAGCTGACCAAATCTGCCTTTGGTATCTTAACTTCAATAAAAGGGTAAAAACTGTGAACTTTTTTCCAACAATGAGGGGAAAACTTTTTATTTAATTTAACCTTTATTTAGTCTCAGTGAGTCACGAGGACTCGTTTTCAAAAGACCTGTTTCAGACAGAGTACAATAAACAACAATAATAAATGAAAAAAAAAAAGCAGAAAATCAAAGTACCATAGATAAAATACCAAAAACATCAAATTTGCTTAGATTTGTCTAAACTTACATAGTCTGCAGGTACAGGATTATATCGTCTCCATTAGTTAGCAAAAAACTGATTAATGCGCGCGCGCGGTAACAGGGAAAGCTAACGAGAGAGAGGGCTCGCGCTTCCCTCCCTCCCTCAGCTCGCGCGCTCAGACCGAGTCCCTCTCTTACATGCAAACATGGCGAAACTCTTAACACCGCCACTCTCACCGTCCTCCGCTTCGTCATCGTCGCCATCACGTCCACCGTCACCATCGCCGTCTCTCCGGTTCTCTCCGGTACCGTGATGACCCGGGAGGATGGAGAAGCTGTCGGCGAGCCTGTCGGAGATCGCTTGGAGCCCGTTGGCACTGCCGCTGGACGCGGTGGTCAGCAAGTTTCGCCTGCCCACTCTGATCCGTTTGGCCCACGGTAAGAAGAACCGAACCTTCCGTCCGCGGTGCTTCGGTTCAGCTCAGAGAGGACCGTTCAAAACTTTCAGCCGTTTGCCAAACTGTCACTTTTAATGGTATTCAAGACGGTCAATAACGATAAAAGTAATTTTTCTGTTAGCCAAAAAGAAAAAAAAAGGCTACGATATTGTTGATAAATTATTTGTATGACTTCTTATCACTTGTCGTTGGAAGTGAATAAAAATGTAGACATTTTTTTAACCTGAAGAATAAGTTGAGGTCTTTAAATAGGTCAAGGTAGACCGGAAAATGTTCTACTTCCGGTCGTAACTTTCAAAATAAAAGCGATACTTTTTTCACCATGTCTTGGACAATAAAGCAGCATCTGTTAGTGGGAAGAAAAGAAAAAAGAACAGCTTATTCTGTCATTTCATCCTGTTTTTAATAATGTTCATTATTTAGATTAAACCGAAATTAAATCAATTACAATTAGTTTTAAAATGAAGATCAAACTAAAACATAAAATAACATTAAAATGATAAAATGCACTGTCCAATATTAAAATTACACTTACTGGGTATTTAAAACATCTAAAAGTTATATGTCTGTATTTTAATATCTAGAAATTACATTCTGAATTGGTGTCTCTGTCATGGTTATCACAGGTTAAGACTAAACTTTAACCAATTTGTCACCTCACTTTCAATTTAAGCAATTTTAATTTAATTCAGAAGTTTTATTTTGGTTAGTAATGCGTTCCTAAACAGTGTCTGTTTAACTGAGAAAGGCTTTTTGGTTTTTATCAGTCAGCAATTATGATTTGCCACAATAAAACTTACTTTAATTAATAAAAAATGATGTAATTTCAAAGAAAAACAATAGATATTGAAAGTTATATTTGACTTTTATAATGTGATTATTGTTGGTCCTACAGTTTGAATGACTTGGACAACAACAGTATTACTCAAACTTGTATTTCGTCTCAGTTTTCAATATTTTTTTTAAGTTAAAAAAGCTCCCCTAATTTCTGAAAGCTAATGCCTGTGACACCTTTTGAAATGTAATAGACAAATATTTTATTTACCAACATATATGTGTTTTACTATCAAATTATATCTAAAATCTAAAATAAGTATATTAGCTGCTCACTGGATTTTCAGTAAATTTATGAAAGTCTAAAGTTGTGGCTTCCGTCACAGAACAGAATAGTTTGTTTTATTTTTTAATATATACAGTATTTCAGTATTGTGACTCACAAAAATTAAAAACTTAAAGGCATTAATTTTAAACTATTTAATTTAAATTCAGATACACATAAGATATCTTAATTGATGTATTAAGATATATGCACGTATATACATGTGTATATGTGTATGCTTGTTTAAACTTATATATAATTCTATATAGATTTGTGTATCTTTGTAAAAAGGTGAATGTGTATTACAGTGATGACTCAAACAAGGTCAAACAATACAAAATATATTTGTTTCTAGAAAAGTAAAAATATCTATGATCATTGATTTTATAATTGTGATATAATGTGTATAGAATAAGTAAGTAATTGATTATTGTTTAAGTCATTCTTAAACTCTTTACTGTGTAACAAAACAGAAGAACTCACTATTGGGAAGTTTTAGAGAAGGATGGGATTAAGTAAGTTTGTACTTCTTCCCACTCCGTTTTCAAATATGTTTCATAAGAGTATCCTGAACCAAATGGTGCATTATAAAGAAAAATTGACTCCGGTAGTTTTCCAGATATGTTGGTATACAATTCTGAAATACAGGTATGCGCTCAATGTAAACAAAGCAACTTTATCTACACACTTTTATCTTTAAATCTGAGTGTAAATACATACCAGTAGACATCAAAATGGTCAAACTTCTTGATCTCAAATGGCTTTTTGATAAATGTTGCCAGTGTTGACCAATCGTCAGTCTCTTCGGCCATTTCCAAAATTAAAGCAAACTTGGTAGCTGGCAGCTGTTCACAAGTGTTGCTGTGATGGAATCATTTTATTTATTCACCTGCTTCCTGGTACATTGCAGTGTTTATGTATTGTACAGTATTATTTCCCTGTGCATTTCATCTCCTTATTTGACTCTGTGTCATTGTGAAACTGAATATTATGTCTAGTGTGATAATGTGACAGATACGTTTATCGCCCTCCACATAACTGTTTTTCCCTCAGTCTGTGGGACTGTTTAAAAAACGGATGTAACATAGTAATGTAGGGACAGCTCAGAACTGATGTCAGCAGAAGGGGCACGCTAAATGATTTGACTTCCTGTGAAAACGAATGTTCTCATTTACCAGCAAATTAAAGCTTTAATGAAGTCTGCACCTGATCCTTTGTGAATAAGTTTTTCTTCGACAGTTGTTTACATTTTTTATTGATTTAAGGACACAATAAACATTAAGAGAAAAGGTTGTGATGTTTTTTTTGTTACTGGTCTTCATTACATTGCAATTGATTATACGAAGTGATTGAGCATCGTTTTGTGCTCTTATTTTGAAATCACTTTTGAGTCATTTCCTGTATTTTTCATTTAAGTCTGTCTCTTTCTGCTGCCTGACCTCAACTTCACAGCTATATATCAACTCACTGGCTTGCTTTAGGAGGTCTTGGTGTAACATTTTAGCTACATTTACTGTTTATTCATCATGTATTTTGCTGTCAGCAAGTTTCCCCTTCAATCAGCAGATTTGGTGACTTTACTTTGGGAACCGGCGATGAGCATCACAGCCAAAATTGTTTCAGTCCTGGAGGCCCCAGAAAACCACAAAGTGTTTGTTGTGCTGCTGAAGTGCTGCTTAATTCTTTTCATATGTAAATGATGTAATCTGACGATGAATGTGGTGAATACTAAAGAGCAGCAACGTGGAGGCAAACCTCCAACTTTTCCCTGTGGACAAATGCATCAACCCAAAATATGGAAAGAGATTTGTGCCCCAGAAACGCGACTTATTCACATGACTTTGATAGATAAACAGGCAAACTAACTGTCAATGTCACATGTCTTTGGCACTAATGGCTTTTCATAAATAAAGAGTCCTGCTCAAGGGTGCATGCTTTTTATATTAGAGGTTTGTTACCTGCACAGTAGTTATTACCTCGCAGGTCAGGCCTCCCTGCTGTTTGCACAGCACAGGTGATTGTTAGTTTTTCACAACAAAGCTGAGGTGACACCACGTAAACTTGCCTTTTTATCGCCCACAACCAACTAACACAAGGTAATCGATTTCCCCCGTATGTGTTGTGTGTCTGTCAGCAAAATATCTTATGAATCTATTCATTTTATTGAAACTTCAAGAAAGTAATCATGACATCCAGTGGTGGGCACAATTCTGCTAATTCACTAGCAGCTAATAGCGGAACACATTTTTTATTTAGTGAATTAGTATTTTCGCTAACTTTGGAACGCTTTAGCGACATTATCTTCTGCTAAGTTAGGTTTCCCCAATTTTAAGTCCACTAACAAAACTCACAAGCTTGTTCCTGTTTGTTGTAGACGTTTCAAAGAGTCCATTAAACAAACTGTTAGCTTAAAACGTGAGGACGTGACAAGACGTGATTGGTCGACGCCGCTTTAACTAGAAGGAGATGAAGACGTGAAACGCAGGTTGAGTGATAATCGTCTTAGCGGTTTAGCAGTTTAGCGTTAGTTTCCATTAACTTTTCTTTAAACCTGTTTAGTGGTTTAACAACAGCAAAGCTAATTATTTAGTCAGTGGAATATGGGTTAGCTAACTTTTTGGTTAGCTGTGCCCACCACTGATCACAGAATGATCTATAACTGAATAGCGTTTAGAGTCAACATGATCCAAGATGGCTGCCACAAACAACTGTTCTAAAAAACACAGAAATGTTTATAACTCGGTCAGTTTTCCAGATGTTGACTTCAAATTTGGTGCAACAGTAGCTAAGACTGATCCACAACATGTATTCGGAGTGCTAACAGCTTATGAAATGTATTGATTTCAAAATTCCTGTTAGCAAAATATCTCATGAATAACTGCAGAGATTTTAATGCAAATTTCAGCAAACATATATTTAACTCATTGTTTTAACATCTGCATCTGATTAACTTTTAGAGCTAACCCTTTTCAAGATGGAGACCACAGCTGACCCTAGAAAACATACGGACTATAATTCAATCACTTTTACAGATATTGTGCTGCTGGCTGAGAGTCATTCACAACACACACTCTGAGCATGACGTCTCACGATTTTGCATAGTGACAAGTTTAAAGTTCGACCTGAACGGTTATTTCTCAACATAAAAAAGTCTAAAACTCTTGCGTGAAAAGCAGCGGGAAATTTGCATTCCTTCAACGAATGCAAGACTTTTGATTTAAATAACCCTCAACAAATAAAATATCTGCAAAAACCGCGCTTCAATTGCGTGACTTTGTCAAGTCAGTTTTATGGGGAATTTCCTGTAACCTAATGAACGGCCCAGAGTGCATGATATTAAATTAACTACACGCCTAACTGATTGCATAGTGGCAAGAACGTTTGGCGCTCAAAAAGAAAATCCCCACAAATCATTTAGAGAAATGAAGTACGCTGAGGTGTTAAGATCTTGTACCATCGGGGGCTTACTCCATCCAAGTGCATCTATGCTGTTAGCAAAATATCTCATGAAACTGGGCATTTTTTATTGAAACTTTCAGATCTGAATCAATGGATGTACATCAAATGATGCGATTAAGCTTGTCACCTCAGCTAATCAACATAAGACAACACAAATATGACTAAAAGTCAGTCGTCCTTTCAGATATTGAGCTAAAAGTTGGTGTAGTAGCAGCAAGCACGGACACATCCCACAATACCTTGTGATATTGTATGACTTGGAACATAATACTATCACAATGGTTGTAATCATTTAGGATAAGTTTAGCTTAGTTTACACTTTGACATGAAAGGAGATAGGCAGGATGCATTCTCTCTAGGAATGTCAATTTAATTTTTTGTGATGTTTTCAATTATTTTACATTAAAATTTGTATAACGTGCTGTGCAAATCCTTTGTCTTGGCTGAGTTTAGTAGCCTTCAATCAAAAATGGTATTTGTGAAGTTTGTCATTTTATTTGTTAACAGCTAAAACAAAACTAGTGGCAAGCCTAAATTCAACCAGTGCAAAAATAAACTCATTAGAATTGTTTGAACAAAAAACATTTGAATGTTTCCACATTAAAAAGCACAACCATGTCTTGCTTTAATAACGGGAAAGTTTTAAACGTGTAACAACTGTGATTTAGTTGTACCACTGTGCCATTTGCAGAAGTCGATGCAGTTGTGCTCTTGTATAAGCTGTATGTGTGTGTGTGCGTGCGTGTGTGCATGTGTGTGTGTAATAATAGGCTGCCATCTGCATGGCAGGGTCCTGATGAGTATAGGTTAGGGGTGGTGAACCGTCACTGATGGTGGTAATTATGAACACTGAACCCTGGGTGCATGTGTGTGGGCATGTGTGGGCCTTTTTTATTTTCCATCACTGACTCCCTGAGTGAGACTGGATGTAAAACAACCCCTTGAGGCGGTGGAGTTTGTGCTCAACTTCTCCCTTTGCCTTGGTTGATGTGTTGCAGGTGAATGCGTCGAGGGTCTGTCCGAGGAGGATGTGGTGCTCCTACATTCCTGCCGTCAGTGGACCACAGTGACGGCCCACAGCTTGGAGGAGGGACACTACGTAATCGGACCCAAGATCGACATTCCACTGCAGTACCAGGGTGAGCGTTCACGCTCGCACTCGTACAGCTTGTTTAACAGTCACTGTGCTGGTTATTCTTTAACGTGCTGCACACACACAAAAACAAACTAGAAGAATCTGCTGAAGAAGTTACAAATGAGCTGTTAAGGCTATCCATCCATCCATCCATTTTCTTTACCCGTTTATTCCATTTTGGGTCACGGGGGTCGCTGGTGCCCATGTCCAGCAATCACTGTGCGAGGGGCGGGGTACACCATGGACGGGTCGCAAGTCCATCACAGGGCCACATAGAGACAAACGAGACAAACAACCATTCACTCTCTCACTCACACCTAGGGACAATTTAGAGTTACCAATCAGCCTAACATGCATGTTTTTGGTCTGTGGGAGGAAACCGGAGTACCCGGAGAAAACCCACGCATGCCCGGAGAGAACATGCAAACTCCACCCAGAAAGGCCCCCGGACCGGGATTTGAACCAGGGACCTGCTCGCTGAGAGGCAGCAGCTCTACCAGTTGCGCCACCGTGCTGCCGCTGTTAAGGCTAAAAGAAGCTAAATGCTAGCTAATACCTAAAAGTTGCAAATGTTTAAACTCCACCCAGAAACGTCCCCGGCCAGGATTTGAACCGGGGTGACCTGTTCGCTGAGAGACAACAGCTCTACCAACTGCACCACCGTGCTGCCCAATGACTAACTAAAAGGAGTAAAATACTAGCTAAAAGTTTTAAAAGGTGAATTAGAAGCTAAAAAATAACAATAGGCTAGCTAACAACTAAGAGAAACAAAAAGCTAATGAAAAGACAAATGTGCCAAAATGCTAGCTAACTGCTAAAAGTATTAAAAAACTAGCTAAAAATATTAAATGGTTAGCCAGAAGCTAAAAAGAAAACGTTAAGAAAGCTTAGCTAAAAACTTAAAGGAACTAAAGCCTAACTTAAAAAAGCAAAAGGCTAGTTCAAAGCTAAAAGTAGAAAATTGCTAACTGAATGCTAAATGTAGCAAAGGTCTATTTAAAACCTAAAATTAAGAAAAGCTTAACTAAAGGCAAAAATAAAAACAATGCTACAAAAAAAAAAAGCAGTCGTACAAGACTAGCTAACAGTAGCAAATGTCTAACTAGAAGCTAGGAAAAAAGCAGAAGGCTACTTAAAAGTTACAAAAATAGTTCAAGTTTACTGAAGTAGATAAAAAAGGTTTTTAAAGAAATTAATAAATCTGAATTATTTCTTTGGGTAAGTTTTTTGGGGATAAATCATTTGAAAAGTCAAAGTTACAAAAACAAAAGTCAAAGCATCCATCATACGAATTAGTTGAATGTGTTTATCTATACACATATATATATATATATATATATATATATATATATGGCTAAATCAGCACAAAGTATACAGAAGTATTTAGATTGCTCAAAACCTACACAAAAATAAAAGCGGGAAACCAATGAAGAGAATGCTGAATCACCACAAAGCAAAATTACTCTACAGTCAAAGTTTGGTCCAAATCATATAAACACCCATTTTTCATAAAATACGTCCTTCTAGGATTAAAATAAATAAACTTTTTTTTACCTCAAAGGTCAACACATTCTACTTGTTCTGTTTTTGTGGGGATTGCACACTTTTAGCTAAAATAAAGTCACATCAGAATGATGTATGAATTAATGTTGAAACATCATTTCAAACTAGCAAAACGTTTTAGTCATTTTATTAAGACACTTGTATTTGGCTCTTGGGTTAATAGCATGATGAATCTTAGAGGAATCTCAGACTTCAGTCACAAATTTTATCTTTTAAAAAGTTGAAGTTCAGGTAAACCAAGTTGAAAACTATAAGAAGAAACAACAAAGTCCATGCTCAATAATCCAGGTTTACATTCCAACATTTTTCAGTCAGGTCATCTGGACAGTTTCTTTTTTTTTGTGCTGAAACGTTTCGCCTTTGATCCAGAAGGCTTCATCAGTCGAGGAAACGCACAACAAAACTGATTCTTCCCCCAACAGCTTACTCCAAAGTGGAACAAACCAGTTTATTTGTTGTTTTCAACCAGTTTGACAAGACTGTCAACAAGGAAGAGGGCCGGCAATGGAGGTGGGGGCGTACCAAAGAGACCATCTTATCACAAGCAGAACTGGTTTGTTCCACTTTGGAGTAAGCTGTTGGGGGAAGAATCAGTTTTGTTGTGTGTTTCCTCGACTGATGAAGCCTTCTGGATCGAAGGCGAAACGTTTCAGCACAAAAAAAGAAACTGTTCAGATGACCTGACTGTAAAATGTTGGATTCAAATTTTATCTTTAATCTATTCTAAATAACTTTCATGGTTGTAATACTAGCTTACGGTATTGAATAAGATGATTAAACCGTTTAAAGAGTTTAAAAGGTCACAACTGAGTGCACTAAGTGATGCATTTACAGGATTTTACATCCCGACCTCAGATCCTGCACACATCAACATTTGCTGCTGCCATCTACATTCACACAAGCAACCTGCCACCACGTGACCTCTCAGGCTCCGCCTGCCCATTGACCTGCAGTCCTGCTGCTGAATGAGTGTAGTCAGTATGACCTCACCGCACAGACCCGTTGTTCCGTCTCACTACAGTAGCATTATTTGCTGTGTAACTGGATCTTAATGTCTCCTCTCCATTGCTTCCTCCACTGATGCAGTGCTGATGTCACCTCACACTGCTGCCGCCTCGCAGACTCTGATTTTGAAAAGGAAACATTTAGTGGTGGGGGATTCTGACATCATTGTCATTTTTAATATTCAGTATTTTCTGTTGGAAGCAAAACTCAGTTAGTTCTGTGATTTAAAAAAAAACCAAGCAGGACCTGAAGGATGCAGACTTTTAGTCCATAGTATGGCTTCTGTTTTAATCATGCAAATTAAAGTAAACATTTTCTTCTTATAAAGTTTGACTTGATTTCTTGAAAGATAAAACGTCTGTGACTTGTTTTGATCCAAACTCAACAGGTTTACAGTAGGGATGCACAATACTGGATTTTTGGCCGATATATTAAAATTACTTGGCCGATAACATATACTGATATTTTTAATATACTTTCCTTTGTCCCTCTCTCTTATTTAGGCTTATTTGCTACAAAAATTGTGTAACAGCTGTAAGAGCTGGTGACATTTATTCAGTAACAGCTATATGCAGCACTTTAACTTATATTAAATGAAAAGTGTTAAATGTTATTTATTAGCATTAGTTACCGGCTATTAGCTTCTCAATGACGTTGGAAATGACAGCTTGTAACTCAGATAAGGCTACGTCGGAAAAATATGAG
The DNA here is from genome assembly GCF_014905685.2 of Nematolebias whitei. Classification (NCBI taxonomy): domain Eukaryota; kingdom Metazoa; phylum Chordata; class Actinopteri; order Cyprinodontiformes; family Rivulidae; genus Nematolebias; species Nematolebias whitei. The sequence continues at coordinate 42,676,823 of NC_056509.1, forward strand.
AGGCTCAACGTAGTCCCAAAAAATCTTCGGAATCCGACATCCTCAACGAGAAAACTTCCACACCGCCGACATTTTGACTTCTTCCTCTCCGCCGTGATCAGATCAGGTAGGCGCGCGTGACGTCATCACGTTGTGCTGGCGCTGCAGGCATCTGGGTTGTCGTACAAAAACAGCGTCTTTTATATCAGTAATTTATTTTGATGGAATGTCCGATATTTAACTTTATCGCTAATATCGGCCGATACCATGCCGATAATATCGTGCATCGCTAGTTTACAGTCTTCAAGCTCGTTTCTTTGAGCTGTACTTTTGCACCCAATTTTACAGGGAATTACACTTCCACTTCATAGATGTCTTTTCTGTGGCACAGTTCAGAGATGTTTGTTTAAACAAACAAATCCTTCAACATTTATTCACATTTCTGTCGGAGCTGTTTATATTGTGCAGAAGGTGAAGGGAGACACTAGTTTTTCTAGTGTTTGCTTAAAAAGTCTCTTATTTTGGCAAAAGTTGATTAATTGTGGCATTCATCTTGAAAGTAATTGACTCTAAAAGTTATTCAGCTCATTGTTTTTAGGTCAGTTTGTAGAAAATGCTTGCAAGTTTCTGTTGAAGGAGAAGCACTGGGATGTTTTCATTTTACTTTCTATCATGATGGTAAAAAATGACGGAGGACGTTTGTGTTGTTGTACGCTGCAGTGATCTGATGGAGCATTTTAAGCCCACTTAGTTACGTATTCTTCTAATTACAGCAGGTGTTTTGGCATCACAAGTCAAAGCTTGTGATGAGCTAACGTCTGTGAGATGACTTCATACAGGAAGTCTAAATAAGTCCAGGATGAGAGCAATATAGGTTCCCCCTTGGGACGGACAGCAGGATGTCTCCCTCCTCCTCATCCTCTCTGTCTGCATGCATCATTTCCATGTCCATCAATGAGAGGCGGGGATGACATGGAGAGCACAGAAAAACTGAATAATTGTTATTGATGAAGAGATTTCATGAAAGGAAGCAAAGCTCAGAAACAGAATCCATAGCATTTAAAAACCTCAAGGTGGTTTTTATCGCCAAATGCGAAGCAATGTTAATGGTTTTATCCATTTCTGTGTGTGCGCATGTGTTTGTATGTCTGTAGGTTATCAAAATATCTCATAAACTGCAGGAACGATTTCAATGAAGTCCTCAAAAAGTAGGGTGATGAACATAAAGAGCTATAACTCGGTCAGTTTTACAGATATTGAGCTAAAATTTAGTGTGGTAGTAGCTGAGAGTCATCCTCAACATATTGTTCAAGCTCTATCCATTGCACATATTTCCTTAAAACTTGCTACAATCAACACTGTCAGCAAATTATTACACAATTATTATTAATTCATCAACCAATGAAGAACTTTTAGTGAAACTCAGAAATTAATTAGTGGATTTACATTTAACTGATTCACTTTTGCAGTAGGCCCAATTCAAGATGGCTGCCACAGCCAACTCACCCTAAAAATGCAACAACGACTATAATTAATTATAGCTACGTTACTATTATGCTACTATAATGGTTGTGGCGGCCATCTTTGTTTTTTATTATAAAAACTGCGGGCAACATGTGTTCCTTCAATACTAGTCCTTTAATTTACCAGAGTAATGGTCAGATATCTGTTTTGTTGTTTAGTAACTCTCCTTTGTCTAAACTATGCTCTAACTTATGAGTTTCCAGTTTGTTGGTTAACACTGTTTTATTTAAATGTTTAGTTTTAAACCCGTAGCTCAGCTGGAGACAGGAAGTGGTGAGCTGTGTTGAAAATGAGCTTTCTTGGAGTGTTTGGTGGATGGAAGCTCCTTATCCTTGGGCTTCTGTTTGAATTTAGAGGTGGAGGGAGGTGCTGGCATAGACGATGGGAGAGTTTAGTATTCAGCTATGCAACCCCACCCCCCACCCACCCAAATAAAAATCTCTTTGGCTCATCAGGAAGTCACCCAAACGTAACAATGTAATTAGCTTTAATAACAGAACATCAGAGGTCATTAAAATAAAGTATTAACTGACAGGAAGGAGGAAGTAAAAAGGAAAAGAGATGGTCAAAGAGAAAGAGTTGGATGTGTGAGTGTCTCCATGGCAATGTGTCTCTGCTCTGCGTGAAAATGGGGGTCCTTTATTGGTTGCTATGCCAACCATGTCTGCTGTTGATTGGCTTAGAGCTGGTGCCAGGTCAGAGGTCAGCGAGGTGTCTTTTGTATTTTTCTTGTCCAAACTGTGTCATGATGGATTTGTTGCTCTAGTGTGATTGACTGTAGCAGAAAATATAAATTTGACAACTTCTTTTGTTTTCTTTGCTTCTTTCTGGCTTTTTTTTTTTTTTGTCTTCTGCTTTTCATTTTCCACATCCATTTTTCTTTAAAATTTACTTACCGTTGTCATTCTCTTGTTTTTTTCATCCCACTCTGCAGGGAAGTTTAAGTTACTGGATGAAGATCGTGACGTCAGGGATCCGGTCCAGTATTTCTCCAGCGTGGAGGAAATTGCTGGAGTCTTCCCTGACCGGGTCTTTGTCATGGAGACAATCACTTTCAGTGTCAAGGTTTGTATACATTTCATATTCTGCTCTCTCGTTCTACTCTGCTACTTTTTTATCCTCCAACGTCACAAACACAATTATATGTGTCTACCAGGTGGTTTCAGGGGAGTTCAGTGAAGACAGCGAACCTTACAGCTTCACTCTGCAGGCTGGAGATGAGCTGTCACTCATGGGAAAGGCGGAGCTTCTCTGTGCCACACCCCCGAAGGAAAAGACAGGACTTAGCGCTCTCTTGAGACGCCTGGGAAAGACTCCTAGATGTAAGCGAATTCAAATTTAAAATACCTTGAGAAGTAGGAAGTGGATTTAAATAACCTTATATACTCCACTGAAAGGAATTAAAGATGCAGGACTCTGGCATCATTGGTTCATTTTCTCGGTTTATGACAGCGCCCCCTCCCCCAAATTGCTCCGTCAACTATATGTCTCACTGCTCTGGTAGAGTATTCTATATTCTACATTCTATACAATGGGATTAACCTGTCTAAATAAAGGTTGAATGAAAAAGTCACTTTTATCTTATGTGTGTTTTAATGCTAAGTTCTTATTCTTGTGTGTATACAAAAGTACTGATAATATAAAAGTTCTTCTTGTCTTTAAAATACAAAAAACAGTTACATTTTGACGCTAAGAAACATCATTAGTTAAAGGTATAGACATTTAGACAAAAGATGAGGTCAGACAGGAATCCTTGCAGATGACATTGTGATCTGTGGTGAGAACAGGAAACAGGTGGAAGAGAACTTGGAGAGGTGCAGGTATGCACTTAAAAGAAGAGGAATGAAAATCAGCCGTAGCAAGACAGAGTCCATTTGTGTGAATGAGGGAGGCCGGTGGAACAGTGAGGCTACAAGGAGCAGAGGTCACAAAGGTGCAGGACTTCATGTACTTGGGGTTCACTGTCCAGGAAAATGAGGAGTGGTAAAGAGGAGAAGAAGAGAGTCCAGGCAGGATGGAGTGGATGGAGAAAAGTTTCAGGAGTGATTTGACACAAAATGGTGTCAGCAAAGGTCAAAGGAAAAGTTTACAAGACAGTGGTGAGACCAGCTCTGTTGTATGGTCTGGAGACAGAGACATGGACAAAAAGACAGGAGACAGAACTGGAAGAAATGAAGATGTTGAGGTTCTCCTTAGAAGTGACATGGATGGATACGATTAGTGATGAGATCATCAGAGGTACAGCACAGGTTGAACAACTGGGAGATAAAGTTAGAGAGACCAGACTGAGATGGTTTGGACATGTCCAGAGGAGGGACAGTGGGTATACTGGTAGAAGGATGTTAGAAATGCAGCTGCCAGGAGAAAGACAAAGAGGAGATATATGGATGCAGTTAGAGAGAGGACATGGAGGTAGTTGGAGTGAGGACAGAGGATGTAGAGGACAGAGTGAGATGGAGGAGGGTGACTCGCTGTGGAGACCCCTGAAGAGGGAACAGCTGAAAGAAAATGATGAAAAGCCTAACATTCAGTAAACGAATGCCTATCACCCTCCATCTTTCATGACAGAGTTTAGACTAAGGTCATCTTATGTGGAGAAGAGTTGTAGCCGCTTTGGTCAGTGCTTAAAAATAACATTGTTCACAATGTTGTGCAATAGATTAGATTAGATTAGATTAGATTAGATTAGATTAGATTAGATTAGATTAGATTAGATTAGATTAGATTAGATAGAACTTTACTGATCACTTGGGAGGATTCCTTCAGGAAAGGTGTGTGTGTGTGTGTGTGTGTTGGGGGAGTAGCAGCACACAGCGTCGAAAAGGGACTATGTGATAGTGCCAAAATAAAATATGCATGTATATCATTTTATTTACTTTGTTATATGTTATATGTAACAGTAAATAATACTGTATAAGAAGTTAATGGAAATTTTAAGGTCCTGATGGTGGCTGCTGCACCTTCCTGTCCTCCTGTCACCCCCCTCCCCCCCAGTCAGGAATTGTAGTCTGATGGCATGGGGGACAAAGGTATTTTTCAGTGTATTAGTTGTGCATTGGGGAAGGAGCAGCCTGTCACTGAACGGGCTCCTCTGGTTGCTGATGACGGTGTGTAGAGGGTGACTGGCATCGTCCATAACGTCCAGCAGCTTCTCTTCTCTGTCACTGTCACCACAGAGTCAAGAAGAGTTCATACTCAGAGCTGGTGTAAACAATTCTCGGCTTCTACTGCCGGCACAAAGTTATTATTATTATATTATTATTATTATTATAGGCCAAATTAGCACAATGACAGTAAAACCAAAGCAGTATAGCCATTCTGTGTAGCCTGGGTCAGTTCTAATTCACTGGCAATTCTGTATTGTGTTGATTCCAACTCTTCGTTAGTTGTAGATGTGCAATAATTACTTCCTGCAAGTTTCATTAAATTCTGTCCAGTGGTTCATGACACTTTTGGATAACAATATTTTGTTAACAGTCAGCTTCTTGTGCACATATACATGGACAAAACTTTATCGTCTGCTTATTCCTGTTGGTGGCGGGCGATAATTAGATGCCAGCGACCTAAAAAGTCAGAAAGGTCAACATAATAGGACAATAAAACATCCCAATAACCTCTAAAGTTTGAGGTGTCAGTTTGATCGGTCAGTGAAAATATCTCAGAGGTCGTGTGCTTCACAGCAGAAATTGATCAACAATTCATTTGTTGATATCGATTGCAAAGAATTTGAGGATTTCATCATCTGCAGTACATATTATTAAAGGATTCAGAGAAACCAGAAATGTTTTTGTGCACAAGGGACAAGGCAAAGAATCAATTTTGAATGGTTGGAATCTATAGCCCCTCCGGCTGCACCACATTAATAAAAAATGTTTGAACTCCACCATGTATGGAAACAAAATAATGAAAATAAACTCAATCCAGAAAGAGCCTTTGCTTGACTCCAGCTCATCCAGGATGAACTGAGGTGAAGAGGAAAACAGCCTCGTAGCCCGATGACTCTAAAATTCTTTTTGGGAATCATGAACACTGCCAGGCCAAACCGTTCACACAAGACCATCCAAGAAAAGAGCTCACTTAAAAAACTGATATCAACTGGTCTCCTGAGTTTCTGAATTCTTAGTGTGGTTAAAGGAAGAGGTGATGCAACGCACTGGTAAACATGTCCACTGGTTTTACGCTCAAAATATATATTTTTTTAATATATATCTCAGTTTGACTGTTTACTGTGTTGACTTTCTACTTAAAAAAATAATAATTGTAGAAGTTAAATGTTTAGATTTTATGGAGCAAACTTATGCGTATCCCTGCTTTAAACAAGAGTCTGCAAAACTAATAAAAAACTAAATAAGTTACCAGTAAAAAATAATAATAAAGCCAGTTCCTTTTAATAATGTCATCCCACAAATGTTGTTACATATATACTCACATATATACAGTATATGTGAGTATATTTATTTATACATATATAAAATGACATTATTCTA